>NC_057393.1:88048040-88416236 GCF_019320065.1 Cervus canadensis | reverse complement strand
TAGTGGTCTCTGCCTATCAGATGCCGGTAGCACCTTGTCCTCAGTTGTGACAATCAAAAATGCCTCCAGACTGTGCCAGTGTCCCGCAGGCTTCGGGCTCCCAGAATTAGCAAATAAAAACATGGGACACCCAGTTAAGTTTGAATTTCAGATAAACTGTAAACATTTTTTATTGTGGTTAAATATCCATAACATAAAAATGACCACTTAAACCATTTTAAGTGTAAAGTTCAGTGGCATTAAGTTCATTTTCTTGTGTAGCCATCACCACCATCCATCTCCAGAACTCTTTCCATCATCCCAAACTGAAATTCTATCCCCATTAAATACTAACTCCCCATCTCCTCCTCCCACTGCCCCCGCCCCAGGCAACCATTGTTCTATGTTCTGTGTGAATTTGACTAGTCTAGGTTCCTCATAGAAGTGGGATCATATGATATTTGCCCTTCTGCGTTTGGTTTATTTTCCTTAGCATAATATCCTGCCAGCTTCATTGATGTTGTAGTGTGCAACAGAATTTCCTTTCTTTTTTAAGACCAAATAGTATTCCGAGTTATGACTATAGCACAGTTTGTTTATCCATTCATCTGTCGATGGACATTTGAGTTGTTTCCACATTTCAGCTATTATGAACAGTGCTGCTATGAACATTAGTGCTTCTGAACGGTTTATTAATAAAATGTGTCACATGCAGTTTTAGGATATACTTATATTTTTAAAATATATGTTAATCCGCTACTCAAATTAACTGGCCATCCTGTATTTGCTTTTGTCGGGTAATCCTACTGAGTGGAGAACCGTGGCCATAGCCCCTTCCTTGGGGCCCTGGCTTGGGGCTGTATGGACAGCTATGACCCCCATGATTGTCATATATGACTTCCAGGTGAAATCTGGGATATTCCAAGATCCCCAGCACAGCTAAGTGCATCCTGAACAATGTGAGCACTATTAAACATCTAGTTTCCTTGAACTTCACAAGTCCACAGCCACTTGCTCTCAATTTGGGAAAGGTGATGGAGGTGTTGACCTACTGTTTTGCTCTATTTTTCACCCACAGTTGTTCTGGCAAAGTAATATTCATTAAGGACTTCCCAGGTGGAGCAAGTGATAAAGAACCCACCTGCCAATGCAGGAGACACAGAAGACAGGTTCTATCCCTGGATCAGGAAGATTGCCTGGAAGAAGGCACGGCAACCCACTCCAGTGTTCTTGCCTGGAGAATCCCATGGACAGAGGAACCTGGTCGGCTACGGTCCATGGGGTCACAAAGAGTAGAACATGACTGAAGTGACTTAGCAGGCACCAAGGTGCTTATAGAGAAAATAGTATCATGATTGGATTCTTCAAAAAGTCAATTTAATTACAAGTTGAGATCCTCACTGACTACTCGTCTCCATTTCAGATCATTTCTCTTTTCCCATTTTGTTTTTTCTACCACCCAGAGAAGCCACTTAATGGATTATTTCTATGTGATTGTCATGGACAATCATGTGTGGACAGTCGTGTGTGACCACCTAGAACTTTGCCTCTGAGGCACTGGGACTTGGGTGGATCCTGTCTCTGCATCCCCAGCTTCAGTTTTCTCATCAGGATAAAAATAACAGGAATGCCGTTCTTAGTGAGGTCCCCAGGAGGATAGAGGAGACCATTCAGATACAGGCCCAACTGCGGGAATGTCGAGTGCCTGCCGGTGTTCAGTTCCACTCAGTTGTGGAGCTGGGGTGAGGTTTTGGTGGCAGAAAGATAGCAGACATTGCTAACATATATTAAGTGTTCACTGTGTTCTGTGTAAAAGCCTAAAGTCTTTGCATGCATTGTTGTTTTTAATCCTTATGTTGAGCCCAAGAGGCTTGCGTGAGTGCTAAGTCACTTCAGTCATGTCTGACTCTGTGCTACCCCATGGACTGTAGCCTGCCAGGCTCCTCTGTCCATGGGATTCTCCAGGCAAGAATACTGGAATGGGTTGCTGTTTCCTTCTCCAGGGGATCGTCTTGATCCAGGAATTGAACTTGGGTCTCCTGCATTGCAGGTGGATCCTTACCACTGAGCCCCCTGGGAAGCTCCATGAGGCTTGGACCACTATAATTCCCTTTTACAGATAAAGAACTGGAGCCCAGGGAAGTTTACTTCACAGACAGTGAGTGGGGGAGCTGGGGTTGGCCTTGGAGCATCGTGAATCCAGACTGAATAGTTGTCCTAAACACTTGGCCACACTGAGCTTCCTGGAAGGAACGCAGAGAGCAGAAATGACACATGTGGGGAGCACTGAGCCCAGCCCCCCCCCCCAGACTCCAGAAAAGATGCCTTTGCAGCCCCTCAAGTCCAGTCACAGGAAGGTTGCTCTTTTGTGTGTGTGGACCATTTAAAAATTTTATTTTAATACCAAAACCATTTTGTACTGGGGTATAGCCAATCAACAATATTGTGATGGTTTCAGGTGAACGGTGAAGGGACTCAGGCATATATATACATGTCTCCATTCTCCCCCAAACCCCTCTCCCATCCAGCCTGGCACATGACATGAAGCAGAGTTCCCTGTGCCCGGCAGTGGGTTTTTGTTGGTTATGCATTTTGATATAGCAGTGTGTGCATGACCCCTCCCTAAGTCCTCAACTATCCCGGCCGCCCGGCAACCATAGGTTTGTTTTTTAAGTCTGTGAGTCTCTTTCTATTTTGTAGGTAAGTTCATTTGTATCATTTCCTTTTAGATTTTTGTGGACTGTTTTTTAAAGTCTTTATTGAATTTACTGCAATATTGCTTCTGTTTTATGCTTTGTTTTTTGGCCACAAGGCCAAAAACCCCCTGACTGAACCTGCACCCCCTGCATTGGAAGGTGAAGTCTTAACCCCCGGACAACCAGAAGCCCCAGGATGTTGTTTCTAAAACAACTTTTGTGTTCCCAAACTACTCAGATCCTCCCTCCGATTCTGGCAAAATGTCATCCGCTTGGCAGTCAGGATTCAAGCCACCAATCCTCAACTTGAGAAAACGCAATGTTTATTTTTACAAAAACCAAAATGGTTTTAATTTTTCTATTTTTCTATACTGACCCAAATAAGAAATCAGTCAGTTATCACTTAGCCCTCCTTGGTCTTGGGCTCCTGGGGCTCCACACAGTTGCTCTCCTGGGGACCCTGCCTCCCACCCATTCAGCAGGTGTTCCCAAGTGTTGACAGTTTAAACTGTTGATGGAAAATTTGGCCTCTCTCTTTTTTTTTTGATTGTGTGGTGTTTTGCTTTGGGGCCTGGAAAGGAACCTTCACTCACTGACTGCTGCAGACAGACCTCACCTCACCAGGGGTGGTTTTCTTCACCGAGAAACTTCACGCCCACATGCACACTTTCAGATGTACCTGTGCGATGTACATTCAGGCTACTTCTTAGGGCTTCTGCCCAAAAAAGCATGGATGATGGGGGTGGGTTTGGCCTACGTGTTAACACATCGTGCAGGAAGGATGTCGGCAGTTAGTTGTGTGGTTTTCAAGATCTGTCTATGGCAAATTGACAGAGGACATCAGACGGTGAAAACTGGAACTGCCTGAGAACTAAAAGCAAGAATTCTGCTCTGAACAGCTTCAGTTTCTGGCTGCATCACTATTACCCGGAGAGGAGGCCTGATGAGGGTGCAGGGATGTGTGTTTCTGAAGTCATAAAAGCGAGCGCTCGTTTGAGTTCATCGGGCAAGTCCTGCTATGTTGCTTTACTTGTTCTCTCCTGTATTAAGGGCTTAAAAGTGGCTCATTTCCCTGAATAAATTTGGCTTTATTTTCCCTGAAAGCTTAGTAATGATTTAATGACAGAATTTGAGGAGCTTGTCATAGAAATACATGTAAAGGGAAAAAGATGAACATTTCCCCCAGTGAGTAAGGTAGCTGACCATCAGTCCAAGGAAAGCAGCAGAAGAAAGCCCTGTCCCTCTGTCCCTGGGGAACGGCCCGCACCCGAGCCCCCAGAGCCTTCGGGCTAAGCTCACTCAGCTGTCCCTACCAGGGATGCTGTGTGTCTGTTCATGATTGGATCAGGGAAGGAAGGAAGGAGCAGTCTCGTCAAAGGAGGCATATTGAGCTCCAGGGCTACATATGGGACAGAAATACTCTACTGGAAAATCTACTGAAATACTTTCAGTGTGGTGTTCAGCAGAGGGTGTGTGGGGTGAATACATTCATGTGGCTGATATGAGGATAATGTGACCCTGTGAATGACGCAGGGGAAGGGGAGGCGGGGTGATCCTGGGAACCCTGATTCTTCTTAAAGAGATGCTCTGTGTTCTCAGCCAAGCATCAGGGGGACACAACTGCACTGTTGAGAAAATGGAAGGGTACCTGCAACTCAAAGGAAAAAAAATATGATTCTCTTGCTCTGATTATTGCCCTGGCATCAGTCAGCTCAGCATTTGTCAGTCTTATGAACAAGGTGAGGTTGGGGTGGCCTTAGAAACGGCCAGGTAATTCTGGCACCTTAAGAATGCGTCTAGAGTTGAGACGAGACCTGAGAACTCGTCTAGAGACTTACCCTCCTCTGTACTTTTGCTGCAGGAGACTGTTCTGGCCTTGGTTTCTTCATCTGAAAGTTGGGGATAATAGGATTAGCAACCCCAGGGTGAAATTGTGCACCCAGGACACTCTTTAGGAACCCCAGAGCTGTCTGAAGTGGCCAAGGCTTCCATCAGAGCTGAGATTTCCCTGGTGCTGGACTGGTCCCGGACAGCTGATTGGCTGCGGTCAGGGATCATAGTGGAGAATGTTCACAACCATGGGGGTGGGGACAGGATGACTTCAGAGGTTTCCTCCACACAGAGTTCCCCTTAGGTTACCTGTAATGGGGTGAATTGTGCCCGACCCCCAAAAGACGGATCCAAGTTCTAACCCCTGGTACCTGTGAATGTGAACTTACTTTGAAATAGGATCTTTGGAAATATAACTAATTTCAGCATCTTGAGATGGAATTATCCTGGATTTAGGGTGGGCCCCGAATCCAATGGCTGGTGTTCTTTTAAGAGAAAGGAGAGGGAGGGTTGAGGCATGAAGACCACAGAGGGGAAAGCCACGTGAAGATGCAGGCAGAGGTTGAAGGGGTGCATCTATGATCAGGATGCTGAGGGTTGCCAGTCACCACCAGGGCCTGGGAGAGAGGCCTGGGACTGATTCTCCCCAGAGCCACCGGAAGGTACCAACCCTGTCACATGATTTTGGACTTCTGGTTGATGGAACTGTGAGACAATAGATTTCTGTTATTTTCAGCCACCCCGTTCGTGTACATTGTTACAGCAACCTCAGGAAACGAATTCAATTCCTGACCCATAATAAGCGCCCCATGAACGTCAGCTATGAAGACGCCACTGTGGTGACTCCTGGCCCCAGGAGAACACTGTGTTCCTGCAGAGAATTAGTTCTTCCACTTCCAAGAGTCTTCCTGACCTCAGATTGTTGTTGTCAGCAAGCCTCTTCGACATACCCGGTTTGTGAATAGATTTCAGAGAGCAGGATTGCTTACTTAGGAATTGTCAGTAGTGTTATCCTTGTGGTGGTTATGTGGTAAGTCACTTCAGTCATGTCTACTCTTTGCGACCCCATGCACTGTAGCCCACCAGGCTCCTCTGTCCATGAGATTCTCCAGGCAAGAATACTGGAGTGGTTTGCCATGCCCTCCTCCAGAGGATCTTCCTTACCCAGGGACTGATTGAACCTGCATCTCTTAGATCTCCCGCATTCACAGGCGGGTTCTTAACTATTGGTGCCACCTGGGAAGCCCAGAATTATTATTGGTATTTATCAATAGAATGTCTCTACAATCTAGACCCATATCAAAAATAGATGTGTATAAAACACTGGTGTGTTATCTCCCTGAGTATAGAATATACAGTTCAGGGCAGTACAAGTCCAAATCCAGACCCAGTGTCACAATGTCAGTTTGGGTGGAGGTGAGGGCTCTCTGTGGATGTCTGTCTTACCTACGCACTTCAACAGCTGTCTGTCCTTCTGGCCTGGGACAGTTGGATCTGGAGATTTAGCTGTTGTGATGTTTGTAAGTTTGATGATCTGTCTCAGGCTCTCCTATCTCTACTTGACCCAGTTTCAGTGGCTGCCTTTGAGTCTGAAATGTCAAGAGGTCATGCTGAAGGGGAGTTGGGGGTGTAATAACAGTTTTGCACACAGTGGGAGGAAAGCCAAAGGGACAAAGAAGGAGGCCGCTCCTTGGATTGAAAGTCCGGGGCAGGGGTTTATCTTCCGCCAAATCTGAGGACCGAGAGTGGAGTGGAGAGAGGCTCAAATGCGAATTCAGTTCTCATGCTCCCTTCCTGACCTCCTTGAAGAAAGGCTAGCTTTGAAAAACGAGTGTTTCCCAAGGGGTATGATTCATTGTCTTCATCACTTCATGTGCTTTTCTCAAAAGTCCGTTGGTTTCCTGGAATTTTTACTTAGAATTCCACATAGCCCGACAATGGTGTTTTCACGCACACGTGTTCGCTGCAGTATGCGTCTGTACCCTAATTACAGAGCTTTGGGGACACTGGGAGCACCGGGGACTGTCCTTCCAGCTCTGTGTTCTCCCGCTGGAAGGAGAATCCCCGTTTCTCTGAGACGGAAGATGGGAAGGTTAGCATCCTCATTCTCTGTCTAGACTTCCACCCTCCTGCAGCTGGGTCTGGGATCTCCACTGATAGCCCATTACTGCCCTCTGAGTCCCAAGACCAATCGTGCTCCCAAGCATGAGGCATACGTGCACACTTCAAGATGAGGAGCACTGAGACATGATCATCAGGTTTCTTATTTATTTTTATTGGAGTGTAGTTGATTTACGGTGTTGCCTTAGTTTTAGGTGTACGGCACAGTGATTCCATCTTTTTATTGATTCTGCTCCCTTTAAAGTTATTACACAGTGATGGCTGTATTTTTCTGTGCTGAATCTTTCTTGGTCATCTGTTTTGCACATAGTTGTTTGTATCTCTTAATCACCTCCCCCTGTCTTGTCCCTCCCCGCTTTTCTCTCCACACTGGTAATCACAGTTTGTTCTCCGTATCTGTAAGCCTGTTTTGTTATATACCTTTGTTTTGTTTTTTGCATTTCACATATAACTGATATTGTAGAGTTTTTGTCTTCCTCTGCCTGACATTTCACTCAGCATAAAACTCTCTAGGTCCATCCATTTTGTTACCTCTTTGTTACGGCTGAGCAGTATTCTATATGTATATATACATAGTTCATCTTCTTTAGGGATTCCCAAGTGGCACCAGTGGTAAAGAATACACAATGGAATATTACTCAGCTATTAAAAAGAATGCATTTGAATCAGTTCTAATGAGGTGGATGAAACTGGAGCCTATTATACAAGTGAAGTAAGTCAGAAAGAAAGACACCAATACAGTATACTAATGCACATATATTGGAATTTAGAAAGATGGTAACAATGACCCTATATGCGAGCAGCAAAAGAGGCACAGGTGTAAAGAACAGACTTTTGGACTCTGTGGGAGAAGGCGAGGGTGATGATTTGAGAGAATGGCATTGAACATGTATATTATCATATGTGAAATAAATCGCCAGTCCAGGTTCGATGCATGAGACAGGGTGCTCAGGGCTGGTGCACTGGGATGACCCAGAGGGATGGGATGGGGAGGGAGGTGGGAGGGGGGTTCAGGATGGGGACACATGTACACCCGTGGCTGATTCATGTCAATGTATGGCAAAAACCACCACAATATTGTAAACTAATTAGCCTCCAATTAAAATAAATTAATTAAAAAAAAATCTTCCTGCCAATGCAGTAGACACAAGAGACATGGGTTTGATCCCCAGGTCGGGAAGATCCCCTGGAGTAGGAAATAGTACCCCACTCTAGTATTCTTTGCTTGGAAAATTCCTCGGGTGGAGGAGCCTGGTGGCCACAGAGAGTTGGAAGCAACTGAACACACACACATCTTCTTTAATGTTTACCTGTGGATGGGCACTTAGGTCGCTTCCACATCCTGGCTACTGTGGTCACTGTTGCTGTGAGCATTGAGGTGGCCTGTGGAGACACCCTCTGCTTGCCTGCCAGCGGGGTGTACTCGGGGTGGAGGCCGTGCCCTCCTGGGCTTGCACCGGGCAAAGCCGGCCATGGGGCCATGCTATTGTTCTCGCCGCCCTTCCTCCCCTGCCCGCCTCCCCCACTCCTGACAAAATATGGAAATCCTGTCCCCAAGTAGTCGTGAGCACAATACGCCATCTCACAGCCAAAAGCGTGTATTTTTAACCCCGAGACTTCGGAAATGGCTTAAATCATTCCTGCTGCCGTCTGTTAGTCTGCTGCTGGCTGGTTATGCTTCCCAGCTGTAACGAGCCCCCCAGCCCTGCTGCCCAGAGCAGACGGCCGGCTCCGGGCCCAGACGGGCCGACTTGTCCCAGTGCGGGCGTCAGCCTACTCGGAACAGCCGGGGCGGTGGGTGCTCATGACCCGGGAGCAGGTGCTTCATGCGGACTCTGTGCAGCAGGTCTGGGTTGGGAAGCCCAGGGTGGCGCAGGATTCAGTGGGCAGAAGAGAGCTTTTGGTGGCTTAAAACCAGATGGAAGAAAGAAAGAAATGCGGGGGAAGCCTGACTTTCTTTGGAGACTGCGAGAGAAAGGCACTTTACAAGAAGGCATTCCATCTTTTTGCTTCCTTGAGGGAGAACTACTCTTGACTTTCCCCGGGTCTTGTATTTAAGGGCATTTGCTGAGGGCATGCTCAGGGCAGTGGCTGCTTGAACCTGGTTGAAGTATGGCGCCAGGTGTCCGGGTAGGGCCTGTGGAGCCAGCCCTAGGCTGAGGACCTCCAACTTGGAGTGAGAGGTCACCCAAAGCCTCTGGGACCCACCACAAGACAGGGAACCTGACCTTCACTATCCAGCAGGCCCTCACTGTGAACATCACTGGAAAAGAAAAGGAAAATTTAAACAAAGAATTTCAAAAAACAAATTGACAAAACGTTCCCATTAGCATTTTCGTTTAGGGTTTGAATCAGAAAGACTGCAGAGATCGGGTGTTTTATCTCCTGCCACTTATGGATCAGGCACGTGAGGCCAGACAAGTTGTAGTGGAAGCTTCCGAGTCTCAAGTTTACAGGGAGCCCACAGCCACGTGTGGGTCTTTTGGCTGCTGGTCCAGTATTCTCTCGCTCAAACACTTTGAGTGTTTGTTTCCCAGCATCCTTCTAAGTGATTTAAATGCAAACACTTTGTATCTTCACCATAACAACGTGAGGTTGCTGCAGTACTTTTGATCCACTTTTTAGACAATGAGCCAAGACATACGTAGCAGGGTTCAATCTGTAGGCCAGCATCCCGGGCAGGAAGTGACAGGGGCATCCCAGCTGGGTGGTGGGCCTTGGGAGCTGTGCCCTGGTCACTACCCCACATGGCCCACTTCGCCTTCTGGTGGGTGATCTGAGATCCTCACCACCATTTATAAGATCCCATCCCTAGGGAACATGTTCTGGGTCCTGAAAGAGAAGATGCCCATCAGCACAGACAGGTACCAGGGGGCCTGGGGACTCAGGGCTGTTGCTGGCTGCAGCTGTTTGGCAGAAATAATGATGTCATATTAGGTGCTGGCGTCTTGGGAACTGAGCCGGGGAGATTGCCAGCCTGATGCAAGTCTAGTTTCAGGGGCCCACAGGTGAGCAGAGGGCTGGATGGAGACCTGAAAACTGTTGATTTAACTCTCACTTCCCCACGTGCTGCTTGAGTAGCCAGCATCACATTTCCTGTGTCTCACCAGACAGACTCAAGGCTGGGCAAGTTGCTTCCCTTTTGGTCATTCTGCTTTTGGTCTACCTCTGAATATTGTTTCCCAAACTGAACTGTGCTTTAGAGACCTGCCTTGGCTAGTCTTTCTCTTGGTTGTGCAGAATGGAGCCAGACCACCCCTGCCCGCTTTAATGTGGTCCTGATTTCCTGGTGGTCCCTCGCCTGAAAGAAGCCAGAACCAGCCTGGACACAGGATGTCCAGAGCCCTTAACAGAAGTCATGCTAATCGCAGATGGAGGAATGGGTGAGTCTGTACAGCTCCTCCCTGTTATGATGCATTTGTGGGCATGTGGATCTACAGAAGATGCCCTAGGGACTTGCTTATAATGTAGTAACCAGGAGTGGGTTCACTTAGAAACCTTTGACTTGACTCAGCAGTTCCTAGCAGGGTTCATAAATAATTGTTAAATCAGTAAGTGAATGAACCAAATTAGGCTAATAAGTGTTTCTAGAGCAATAGGAAGTCTGCACTGTTCTGACACATGATTAAATCTACCTGCTGTGTACCTCAGCATTGATTTGTGTCTTGCTCCTGGCTTTAGGGAGCCAGACTCTTTGTACCATGTGGGTATTTCTCCATATTGACACCTAGTGGCAGCGTCCTTAATTGCAGGCATAGTGCCTATTAAATCAATGGCAGTGTGGTGCTAGAGAAGACTCTTGAGAGTCGCTTGGATAGCAAGGAGATCAAACCAGTCAATCCTATAGGAAATCAACTCTGAAGATTCATTGGAAGGACTGATGCTGAAGCTGAAGCCCCAGTATTTTGGCCATCTGATGTGAAGAGCCAACTCATTGGAGAAGACTCTGATGCTGGGAAAGATTGGATAGCATGACTGACTCGATGGACATGAGTTTGAGCAAACTCTGGGAGATAGTGAAGGACAGGGAAGCTGTGTATGCTGCAGTCCACAGGATTGCAAAGTGTTGGACATGACTGAGCAGCTGATAAACAACAACAAAAGTGTTAAGTCATGATACTTCATGAAGTGATCCCCTTGGAGTTATGTGGGAGCCCTGCCTGGGAAGATGTAACCTTGCAAAGTAGTCTCTGAAATGACAGTGAGCCTCTTGTCTTCTCTTGCTTGGGTGCATGCCAAGTCGCTTCAGTTATGGCTGACTCTGTGACCCTACGTAGCCTGCCAGGCTCCTCTGTCCATGGGATTCTCCAGCTGGAGTGGATTGCGATGCCTTCCTCCAGAGGACCTTCCTGATCCAGCGACTGAACTCACATCTCCTGCATTGCAGGCAGTTTCTTTACCCCTGAGCCACCGGGGAAGCCCTGTCTTCTCTTAGGGCTGTGTATTTAGGACTGTCTGATTACATGGTCTGAATTAAATTTCTAATTCTGAGAGTAACCTAACACATAGGAATAATTTTTCTCATTTTACATATTAGGACATATATCCAAAGTTTAGTTAACATGCCTTCATGTCAGGGGCTGGGTTTGAATCCTATTTTGTCTGACCTCAAAGTCTGGTCTCCCTCTGACCTTCAGTGGTACCACCTAACTCCAGGTTCATTGACTGCATTAGAGGTCATGAGCACAGTGCTTCAGGAGTTGTGCAACATACAGCTGTCCTTTTTCGACCTCGCCCCCTACCCCTCAGTAGCTGGTTTCTTATTTGGTTCAATATTCTAAGTTCAGTGAGTAAGTGAAGCTATGAAATAATCCTAAAAGGCATACTAGTGTATCCTATACTAGATACATTTAATATTTATCTAGTATTAACATACTATAATTAAAGGCTTTTATTCTTCTTGCAACCTGTGAAAATTCATATCATGCCTCTGGCTCTCAGCCTCTGATTGGAGCCCTGGAGAGCTCCAGTCAAGCTGTAGGCCCTTATAAGTTAGGACCACTTTGAACTCATGTTAGAAAAGCCCAGCATAGAGATATGTGAAATGGAGGCTATCTACTGTCCCTCTGCCCCCACAACATCGTTGTGATGACCACAGTGAAATTGACGGTAATGACAGTAGCAGAAATGATCAAAGTTAACAGTTACTGAGCATTTTTCCCTTGACGCCTTACAACCATCTTATGAGGGAAGTACAAGTTTGTCCTGATCTTTAGATGAATAAATGATGTACTTGCCCAAGTTGACTGAACTGATAACTCACAAAGCTGACCCAGGTTAACGTGAGTGCAAAGTCTTACTTTTAACCACTTATACTGTCTCTCAATTATAAGAAGAGCTTCAGACTCTTTGAAAGCAAAAACAAGTTAGTACTATAATAATAAACCCCCAAATATGCACAGAGTAAACCATCCAGCCACCTATTGCCACCTCTAAAGCAATTCTGGGTAAAACACATGTCCTTTTGATTAAGATACACCAGTTGCCTCTTCTTCAAACATTTATTCTTATCCCTAGTTTTGTGACATTTCATGGTATCTGATTTTTGTAGGGTAACCTGTGATTTTCCAAAAAAAATTTGAAAGCTCATTTTAACTTGACTTCTTTCAAAATTAAATGTATTTCATCAAGCATATTGATGGATATTATAGACTGAACATTTGTTCCCCCAAAATACATATATTAAATCTTAATGCCCAATATAATGGTATTTGGAAGTGGCATCTTTGGGAGGTGAGGACACAGTGAAATGACCAGAAAAATATCCCTAATCAGACACCAAGGGCTTCCTCGGTGGCTCAGACGGTAAAGTATCTGCCTGCAGTGCAGGAGACGCAGGTTCAACCCCTGGGTCAGGAAGATCCCCTGGAGAAGGGAACGGCTATGCACTCCGGTATTCTTGCCTGGAGAATCCCAGGGACAGAGGTGCCTGGCGGGCTGTAGTCCATGGGGTCACAGAGAGCCGGACACAACTGAGCAACTAGCACCTACTTAGTCAGATACCAAACCTTGTAGTACCTTGATCTTGTACTTCCCAACTTCCAGACCGTAAAAAATAAATTTTTTATTGTTTATAAACTACCCAGTCTATGATATTTTTGTTATTGCAGCCTGAATGGACTAAGACTGTGGGGGAAGACTTGGTGTTTTAAATTCAGTAGGGATATACTTACAACCCAAAAGTTTGGGACAGAATCAAGCAGTATGTCCACTGGCCAGAGCCCTCTCCTTGGCTGGCCTCCCACCCTCCCCAAACCTTCATGCCTGTGGGTCACCAAGAACCTCCCCTAGGACGCGAAAGAGCCATCCTCACTCCCTCTGCAGGCTCTGCTGTGCAGACCCCAGAAAATTCTAGTGTGAAAATGAGACTGAGGAGGAAGTGGAAAGCAGAAAGCCAATATTAACCTACCTGTTCAGCCTTCAACCCACCTGAGACTTACCCCATGATGTCTCTGAAAGGAAGGATGGGGGAAGGAGACAGCAGAGGGAATGGAGAGTGAGGGGAAGGAGGACCCGAGGTGGAGAAGCACGCGTCGCAGTGGCTGGGAGGGCCACAGTCTCAGGGGCATACCTTCTGCTAGAGGGACACCATTTCCCCATCCTCTTCTTATCCTTCTGGTTTTATGGGAGTAGTTTTCATTTTCAGTGTAGACCCATCACTTACATCATGGCCATGCTTGGGAAATAGTACCTGTAGTCACGGGTGGGGGTTCTTAGAGTATATGTTCTGGGTGTGAATGGCCATCACGTTAGTACAGGTATGAAGAAAGAAAAAAAGGAATGATCTTTTTTAAGCAATGCAAATCCAGGTGGAAATGTTAAACTTTGAAGGTGAAATCTCATCTGTTAATTTTTCTTAAATATCACACTCCTTTGAAATTTTAAGATGTATATTTTGTATATTGTCACTTAATTGGACAAAAACAGATAGTTAAATAAATTATCCTTAGGTGTCTTATGTGAATGATTTGTTTGATGAAGTTATAGAAAATGTGTAGTTCCTTATTTTTTAAATTTTTGAAAAATTTTATTGAAGGATATTTGATTTGCCATGTGTAGATTTCTGTTATACAGCAAAGGGACTCATTTATACATACATATTCTTATTTGGATGGGAAATGGTTAAATTTCACAATCCAAGCTTGAGTTCCATTGCCAAGGGGGTGATTGGAAGATTCTGGACAGTGAAGGGCGTGTCCAGGTCTCCCCGCCCCCCGCCCCCGGAGGGCAGCGCTCAGTCTGGACTGGTGTCTCCCGCTGGAGGTGATTTAGAGAGAGGCTTGGTAGATCCAGGAAAGGGTTTATCGCTGAGCCTCTTGCTCCTGTTTGCACAGCCTGCGGGGATTAACTCCTGGTTGGGTCTGAGCCAGAGAGATCAATGACACAGCACTTGTGTGCTCACATTCAGAGAGAGCGTTTGCCAAAATGGGACCAGGAAGGATTGTGGTAAAGAGAATGCAGGACATCTGAGTAAAGCAGGATGATCCGCCCTCTGCCCTGGGCTTTGTGAAGAGCCCTGAGCTGAGCCTCTGGGCCCGGGGCACATCCTGAGAATGAAAGTTTAATATGCAAGTGGCACAAGGACTAACAGAGGCCGAGCCACTTGGGAACAATGGTGGGTGGGTCCTTACTTTATTTTCAAGCACAGATTTTTTTTCTTTTTTCCCAACCACCTCATGAATACAAGGGAAATAAATCCGCAAAAAGGGTGGGGAGAAAGTGCTACATTTTATTAAAGTGGTTCTCAAAATTCAAATCCTGGGTTTTCCAAAGCAGTGAAGTTTATTTATTTATTTTGCATTTAAATGCATTTTAATTTGCATAAAAGTCTATTATTATGCCTTTTGAATATACATTTTATAATTGTTCTTTTTTTTTTTAATTAATTTTTTTTTTTATTAGTTGGAGGCTAATTACTTCACAACATTTCAGTGGGTTTTGTCATACATTGATATGAATCAGCCATAGATTTACACATATTCCCCATCTCTATCCCCCCTCCCACCTCCCTCTCCACCCGATTTCTCTGGGTCTTCCCAGTGTCCAGGCCGGAGCACTTGTCTCATGCATCCCCACCTGGGCTGGTGATCTGTTTCACCATAGATAATATACATGCTGTTCTTTTGAAACATCCCACCCTCAACCTTCTCCACAGAGTTCAAAAGTCTGTTCTGTAATTTCTGTGTCTCTTTTTCTGTTTTTGCATACAGGGTTATCGTTACATCTTTCTAAATTCCATATATATGTGTTTAGTATGCTGTAATGTTCTTTATCTTTCTGGCTTACTTCACTCTGTATAAGGGGCTCCAGTTTCATCCATCTCATTAGAACTGATTCAAATGAATTCTTTTTAACGGCTGAGTAATATTCCATGGTGTATATGTACCACAGCTTCCTTATCCATTCATCTGCTGATGGGCATCTAGGTTGCTTCCATGTCCTGGCTGTTATAAACAGTGCTGCGATGAACATTGGGGTGCACGTGTCTCTTTCAGCAGTGAAGCTTAGATTGAAGATCGGGTTCCTGAATTGCACACATCGTCCTTCAGGTACAATATGGAATGGCTCAGTGAGAGCTGGCTTCACAGAACACCTCAGCGTCAAGTCTTTTACGAGGAAATCCATGAAAACATCTTTCGAACACTTTGCATCCCTGTCTAATCCAAGTGTTAACTGGTCAGCCTTCACACTCAGGCCAATTGGTAGAGAGACAGTCACCTAAAGCAGGGGTTGGGTTTCTCTTTTGGTCTGCCATGGGGCATGTGGGATCTTAGTTCTCCATCCAGGGATTGAGCCCTTGCTCCTGGCAGTGGAAGCGTGGAGTTAAGCACTGGACCACCAGGGAAGTCCATGGATTGAGTTTTAAAGGTAACACTTAAGGCAATTATTAATTACCTGTAAGGACTTCCCTGGCAGGCCAGTAGTTGGGACTCAGTACTTTTAGTGGCCTGAGTTCAGTCCTTGGTCAGGGAGCTTAGATCCCACAAGATGCACAAAAACAGAACAAAACAAAACAAAAAGCACATTTAAAATTGCCCCTGAAAACCTCTTAAGTTGCCCGTGAAATCAAATATATAAACTTATATATATGTGTGTATATATACTCCCTGATTTGCATATATGTAAATGTACAACACGTAAGCTCCCCTGGAGAAGAAAATGGCAACCCACTCCAGTAGTCTTGCCTGGAGAATCCCATGGACAGAGGAGCCTGGTGGGCTACAGTCCATAGCGTTGTAAAAAGTCAGACGCGGCTGAAGCAATTTAGCCCAGCCCAGCGTAAATGTGCCATGCATGATATTTAATGGGAAATTCATGCGAAATAGTATTTTCCAGTATTTTGAGTGCTTTACACAGTTACACAGATCCCACCTAGCTGAATTCTTGGCGCTTACCTACAGCGCCGGGAACCCAGCCCCGCTGCCCTCTGTTCTCTCTCACACAGACCAGCTGTTTTCGTCCTGCCCGTGCTTGCCTAGCATCCAGCCCTGTCTGGGCCCAGTTCTGCAACCCCTCAGAGCAGATCCTTGGGCACTGCTGTCTCTCCAGCCCCGAGGGCATAGAGGTGGGCATGTCACAGAGGACCAAGCAATACACTCTGCCCAGGAGTCAGCCGTGTGTTTCTGGGCACCAGGCAGCCACGTGCGATTGTGCGGGGTGGTCCTTGTCCCTCTCCAGCCCCTTTGCCCACATCACGGAAAGCAGTGACAACATTGCAGTCTTTAAGTGAGTTTCTTAAGGTTTTTATTGGTGGAAGGTGGATAGTAAAAAGAATGACATAATTCAAACAGCGTAGGTGTGAAACTGGTGGGGTTCAGTTTATGAAAAGGTAGACAAACCTGTCTCAAAAAATTCAGCTGTCAGAATGGCTGTTGTCATAACGGAGGCCAAGACCACTTTACTTACTGTCTCTGGATCTCAACACCTATAATTAAGAACGAGCCCAGCAGGGATGTATATTCAATATCTTGTAATAGGCTATAATGGAAAAGAATGGGGGGAAGGAAAAGGAATGTATATATACACCTGAAAAGTGAAAGCGTTAGTCACTCGGTCGTGTCCGACTTTTTGCGACCCCATGGACTGTAGCCCACCAGCCTCCTCTGTCCATGGAATTCTCCAGGCAAGAATACTGGAGTGGGTTGCCATTCCCATCTCCAGGGGATCTTCCCAACCCAGGGATCAAACCCAGATCTCCTGCATTGCAGATGGATTCTTTACCATCTGAGCCACCAGCGAAGCCCCATATGTATACATATATATGTATAACTGAATCACTTTGTTGTACATCTGAAACTGATACAATGTTGTAAATCAACTATACTTCAATAAATTTTAAAAAAGAATATGTCCATAGGAGTTTCATCTACTCTATTTCCTGACTTTTATTTTCTAGTTCAAATTTATTTATTTTTCATTGGAGGATAATTGCTTTACAATACTGTGTTGATTCCTGTCATATATCAGCATGAGTTAGCCATGGGTATACATATGTCCCCTCCCTCTTAAACCTCCCTCCTACCTCCCACCCCATATTTCCTGATTTTTAAACAAAATAAATCTACTTCCATAACTTAAAAGCTCACTCCCTGTGTGGATGTCCCTGGTGGTCCAGTGGTTAAGACTTCACCTTCCAGTGCAAAGGGTATGGGTTCGATCCCTGGTCAGAGAGCTAAGATCTCACATGCTTCAGGGCCAAAATACCAAGAAGTAAAACAGAAGCAGTATTGTAACAAATTCAACAAAGACTTAAAAAATGGCCCACATAAAAAAAAAATCTAAAAAAAGAAAATACCCCCAAATGAAAAACTAATTCCCTGTTAAAAGTTTAATGGGATCTTGAGGTGATAACAGGGCCATCTGGTGTTGTCTGTAAAATGAAAAACTCAGCTGTGACTTTCTATTTTTTCTTTTTCATTTTGGTCAAAGGGTCACCATCCAACTCACATATTTATAACATGACCCTGTGATAAGGAGAAACTGCTTGCTTATCTCTGGGTCCGATGATAGAAAGAGTATCAGAAAAAAGACGCTGCAATCCCTCAACCACATGGAGACGCGTGAGGAAAATGACACTTTAATCTGTGGTGGAGCAGGTTCTGTCTTCCATTAAGCCTGCAGCCCTACTTTATTACAGAGTGGGGCCAGTTATGGATGGCTCACTGGGAAAGTGCATTTTATGATCTTGTCAGAAGAAATGGTTTCACTGGGATCATTTTAAGTCAATGATTTTATACCTACCTCCTCCTAAATATCTAGGACATTAACTTATTAACCATTCTAGAGTCAAAGCAAATGCATTTTAAATACCTAAAACAAATACCAGGAAACCATGGGGATTGGAGAATAGATTTTCTGTCGGCATTTAGTGTTTTCCCGTATCAAGGGATCAATCTCAGTGGATTTAGTAAGAAAGGGCTCCATCCTCTCCCCGCCCCCCTGCACATGGAGGTTTCATTTTGTTCCACGGGAGGGAGAGTGAGCGTGTGGGATGGAAGTCAGGCTGATTCTTTCAAAACCAGGCTCATGTCTCTTTGACGAGGTCCTGGCGCCCAGCCCGTGTGAAGCCGTGTCCCCTCCCTGCAGCTCTGCTGGCCGATCCTGGGTGGGTCTGGGGGACGTGACAGCCTGGTAGGAAGCGATGTGGGAGAGGGATTTCTGAGTGTGTGAGTGTGTGTGTGTGGGCAGTTGCAGATCACCTTCTATTGTAAACCCAGGCGATCCTTTCTAGCTCTCTTGCCACTGTCTAACCCTGCTGACACTTGGAGACGTTTCATCTTTCATTTGCTTTTCTGTAGACCCTGCCCTTCTGGGGATCCTGCTACTTCTCTGATCACTCCATCTCTGTCATCTTTGCCAGCTCCTCCTCCTCTGCTCATCATTTTAAGGTTTTGTTCCTTTTGGGATTCTGTCCCCAGCCACTTTTTCATGCCATGCTACATGGCTGGCACGTTAGGTGAATCATGGCCCTCAAATAGCCATGCCCCGGTCCCCAGAATCTATGACTAGGTGATGTTAC
The DNA here is from genome assembly GCF_019320065.1 of Cervus canadensis. NCBI lineage: Eukaryota > Metazoa > Chordata > Mammalia > Artiodactyla > Cervidae > Cervus > Cervus canadensis. The sequence goes on along the minus strand of NC_057393.1, from coordinate 88,397,591 downwards.
AAAGAGCTCTGCAGTTATGATTGAGGTTGAGGATCTTGAGGCGGGGAGAACGTCCTGGGTTATAAAGAGCCCAATCTAATCATAAGAGCTTTGGAGAACAGAGGACTTTCTAGGCTGGAAGCAGAGGAGAGATGAGGCAGAAGGAGGGTTGGAGAGATCTGAGGTGGGAAATGACTTGACATGGGGTTTCTGGCTTTGAAGCTGGAAGGAGGGAGCCCTGAGACCAAGGGATGTGGGCGGCTTCTAGAAGCAGCCCACTCCCGGCTGGGTCCCTATTCTCCACCTTGTGAATTCCTTCCCTTCATGACTACCTTTCATGGGTGAGCTCCACTTGGCTATCTCAAGGTCGTGTCCAAGTCTACCTGTTAGAAAGTGAGCTCATCTGTCCTCCCAAATCTTTCTTTTCTGGTGATTCCCATGGCCGTCAGGCTCGCCCTTTCCTCTCATTTTACTTCTCAGGTAGTCTCACTTCTGCTGGGTGTTTGCTGAATTATCACCATCTCAAGCTGTCTTCTGACCACCCTATTTACAATGGCTGCCCTCGATACACATATGGTCCATTTTCACTTACCAGCAGCTGGTGTATTATACCTACTTCTTGGCTTCTGTCTCTCCCCACTTGGAATGTAAGTTCCATGTCTGTTCTATTTTATTCATTCTATTTAAGCAATAACCCAATAGTTCGAAAATAGCAGGTACTACCTTAAACATTTTTATAAATACCCACTGATTTCTCACCCTTCTGTGGTGTTTATAACTCCTCTGATAGTTCCCAGTACAGAGTGGCTGCTAGGTGTGCAGTAGTTGAGTGAATGAATTCAACCCAACACAAAATCCTGTCAGTTCTGTTTCCTCAATAGTTCTGATATCAACCTGCCTTTATTCACCCACAGGCACTTTCTGATTCCAGGCCTCCCTCATCACAGTAGCAGTGTTCCGCTGATCCGGCTGTGTCTCATCTCATCCCCTTACAATCCATTCTGTACACTGCAGAGAAATTAATGGACTAGGAGACCAGGTCTATGATGCTTTCTGGTAGACCTTTGCATCCCCCTTCTTTTTTTAAATTTTATTTTTTGACCACACTGTGCAGCATGTGGTATCTTAGTTCCCCAACCAGGGATTTGAACCCATGCCCCCTGCATTGGGAGCTTGGAGTCTTAACCGCTGGACCACCAAGGAAGTCCCTGAATGGCCCTTCTTGCCATGTTTTCTCCATCTTTGATTCTCACCCTCCCCTCCTTCCTTACACTTTGATCACCTGTGGTCTCAGCTTCCGGTTTCCCAAATATGCACTTTCTCTCCTTACTTCCAGGTCTTTGATATGGCTTCTTGCCCCCTTCCCTCTTGCTATCTGTCCTGCTCCCTGCTCATCCCCCCTGTTTCTCCCTGGCTGTTCCCCTCCCCGTGATGCCTTCGGGGCCTCCATCCATCTCCACCACGGGAGGTGCCTGCCTTCTTCTCACCAGCTAGCCCATCCCGGCCTCTGCCAGCGTGCTGTAAAAACCCCTTTACCCGGGCGATACCCTTGTGAGTTCCCAAGGTTCTTGAGGCACTGGGCTGCTGAGCGGGGTCTCCTTCAGCACCTCACACCCCAACTGGCGCCTAGCAGGGGCTCAGGAAGGACCCGCGAGCCTGTGACTTGGCTTCTTGGGGCCGGGTGAGCCCAGGCCAGGCGCTCTCGCCAGCCAAAGGGCCACTTGTTCTGCCAGGATTGATTTACAGGCGCAATTATATGTGTAAATGCATTTTCTCTGTTCTGCCTTAGGACCCAATTTTTGAAAATTAGATTTTAAATGTCCCATCCTCCTCACTCGAATCTTCTGCTGCTAGACAGTCAGCGCATAATTTAAAATGAAAGGCATAGAAAATTGGACTCATTTAGTTTACTCTACTTGAAACCCATGTTAGGCTATTTTTAAATGCTCGCGGATCGTGTGCTCTTCAGGGTGCAGGAGAGGGAGCAGAGAGGGCAGCGGAAGCTGCTGGAGATGTTACTGCACTCTGTTGTAATACCTTCGGTTTTTACACTAGCGTTACCTCAAATACAACGTCCAGAGTCAAAGCCTGAAAATCAGAGTCAGCCTCAACACGTGCTGCATTTGTGTTCTCCACTGTGATGAGGGGCTGTGGCCAGCTTGCCCCTGAGGTCTGGGGGGCGAGTACTGACCTTCTGTCTTCTGCTTACAAGCCCATGTGGCCCCTGTCTATCCTGTGTCCCCTGCAGACAGAGGATGGGAGCAGATGAAGATGTAGGTGTTTGCAGGGGCTGCCAGCCCCCCTCTTACAAACAGTGCTCTCATAGCCGTCCCTGTAAGCAGACGGGGGGTTCTCTTCACCCACAGCCCTGAGTCCCTGCTCTCGGATTAGGAGTTGGTGCCAAATCTTCTGATTTCACATCAGTGTCTACCTGGAGACGCTCTGCTCATCTGGGTGTGAGTTTGAGGCTTCTTGCAGGTGGGCAGTGCTGCGTGTTGACCCTGAAGCTGACTGTGTGAGGCACCAATGTCTCCGAAAGCCAGTCACATGACCAGCTTTCCAGGGATGCCGAATGCCCAGTGCCCATGCTCATGATGAGGCTGTGTTCACATGTGCTTTATAGAGCAGGATGGGGCCCAGCACTGAGGCAGCCAGGACCGTGACATCAGACACCCCGTGTAACAGAGGGCCACACAGACTAACCAACCAGCACGCACCAAGAACCACCTGGGGGGCTGGCCTCCTGCAACTTGAGTTCTAATGGGAGAGAGAGAAAAGTAAAAGCAGAAAACAGCATGCGTGCTAAGTCGCCTCAGTCGTGTCTGATGCTTTGTGATCCCATGGACTGTATGTAGCCCGCCAGGCTCCTCTGTCCGTGGGGTCTTCCAGGCAAGAATACTGGAGTGAGTTGCCATGCTCTCTGCCAGGGGATCTTCCTGACCCAGGGATTGAACCCATGTCTCTTATGTCTCCTGCATTGACAGGTGAGTTCTTTACCACTGGCACCATCTGGGAAGCCCATGTAAATGAACCCATAAATAAAATAATTACGAGATACTCTAAGACCTCCAGAGGCAACAATCAGGGATCAGAAAGAAAATAACTGAATGACAAACAGTCAGTGACTCCAGGGGAAGCGCCCTCTAAGGAGGTGACATTTAAGCTGAAGCTTAAAGGATAAGAAAACCACCCCTGCAGGGGGTGCAGGGAGGAGCCTGCCAGGCAAGGATGGGGAAGAACCTGGTATGTCAGTGAGGCCAGACGTGGGTAGAGGGGATGGGGGACGAGATGCAGAAGGGGAGACCTACAGGCATCGTGGAGGGTTTGGGTATTGTTCCAAGGTCAAAGGGAAGCCAATGCAGCATGTTAAGCAGCTTTTTGTGGGCTCTCTCTCCAATGAGAAGAACCCATTTGAGGAGTGGGAGTCGGGGTCCAGCAAAATGGCCTGAAGGAGGGAGAACTCGTGGTCTCCAACTGAGTTCTGCATTCAGCCTTCTCTGCCTCCCAGCTCTGCTGCTGGGAGGAAACGGAAAATGCAGCAGGCAGATGTGACAAACCTTGGTTCAGAGTGTGGTGTTGGGGCCACCGAAGCCCAGCCACGGTGGGCATTCCCAGCCCCCAGCTCACTACCCCTATGTTAAGCCCCCAACACTGCCTTCTTGCATCCCAGATGCTGCCTCCAGGAAGGTACCAGCTGGATGTCTCATAACACGTTCTTGCTGGGCTCTGATAGATCAAGGATTATGTTCCCTGTCGGCTGTCTTGATAAGGCTGAAATCCAGCTCTTTCACAATGTCGTGTTTCTAGCTGATAAGGCCTGTCTCTTTCTTCCCCCTTGTCCATTATAGAATTAACTGCGAAAGTTGGTGAGAGCAGGCTCATCACTAATACACATGGGGCTGGGGGCAGAGATACAGCACGCGGCGTGCAGACTGTAGATCTGGATATTTGAAGTTGTGAATCAGACTAGTCAGTGGCTAAATACAGCATGTTCTATTGTCTTAAGCTGAGCTTTAAAATGTAGGTTTTATTATTACTCACATGTGGTGAGGCCAGTAGCTCAGATCACTGCCATTGAAAAGACAGTTTGTTACTCACAGCTCCCAAGAGGAGCAACAGTCAAGCTATGCAGAGTCCCAGGAGAAGCACCAGGGTGGTCAGGAGGAGGCAGAGAGAGGGGGGACTTGGGCAAGGGGGCTTTACTGAGGTTTCTGGGGGGAGGAACAGGTGAGGCAGGGTCTGTAGAGCAGGACAGGCCAGTCTGAATCAATTCAAGGCTCTGGGGTGTAGGGGCTGTCCCTGGCTGTCTGGTACCTGGCCTTGGGTGGTCAGGGTCGGTGCGGGGTGGAGAGAGCTTACAGAGGAGGTGGCTGGGATGTGGGCTGTGAGATGGTTGGTTTGCCTGTGAAAGCCTTGCTCTCAGCTGAGTTATTTTCTCTCTCTAGGAACTGGCCAGCCCTGGGAGGGGCAGTTCTTCCAGAATCAGGAAGAACCAGATGTCAATGCATCCTAAAATAAAGAAAGTGAAAAATGTGATTAATAGACCTGACAAATGTAACTCTTTAATGGCTAGGAGACCAGGTAGGAGAGATGTGGGTTTGATCCCTGGGTTGGAAAGATCCCCTGGAAAAAGGAAATGGCAACCTCCTCCAGTATTCTTGCCTGGAAAATTCCATGAACAGGAGAACCTGGTAGGCTACAGTCCAAGGGCTCGCAAAGAGATGGACATGGATGAAGTGCACACACATGTGCGCATGGGAGGGGCAGACCTTCCAGGGTCAGGAGGACCCCACTGTCAGAGCATCCTGAAATAAAGAAAATGAAAAATAGGATTAATGCCCTTGACAAATATAACTCTTTAACGGGTAGGAGACCAGGGATTTAGAATTCCTGGATCCCTTGGGTTCTGTGCTGGAAAGTAGAGGTGAGGGAGAGAGCTGGCCACAGCCCCTGGCTTCCCCATCTTTGCCCGTCTCTATCATCTGTCACCACAGGCACCTCCCATACGAGCGTTGGACAGCCAGCTTGCATGTCCTAGCTCTGGCCACTCCTCTGTGGTGAGGCCATGCACCACCCTGACCCCCTTCTGGAAGGAGAGGGGGCTTCCTCTGGACTCTGGGCATACTGTGGGCACAGGGCCTTCTTGTACTCGTCGTAATGCGATCTTGGATTCAAGAACTTGGGAGGATGAGTTGCTTCAGGGCAGAAGCAAGGGACTCCATCCAGGCTGGTTTCCTATAAGATTTTATATTACAGGAATATAATATATATTATAATATGTCATTTATTATTCTAATTATTATTGTAATGCTTGGTCCTTCCACACCTGGCTTGCGTTTGTCCTAAGGAAACAGGTATGCAAAGATTCGTATCTTTCCTCTGTTAATTTTGTAAACCTATTTGTTTTATCACCCATGCATCGTCTGAGTGTTGAAGGAAAGGACAGGCATGTTAGTTTGGTGTTTGGCTTCTAACAAGATTTGGTCCATAAGCAAGAAGTGCCCAGCAGGCGTGGACTAGTCGTGGGGCTGCGTGGTATTGATGCACGGACCTGGATGTGGGCATCCTGTGTGTGTGTGTTCAGGGTGGAACCTCAGAGCCAACTGAAGACACACTTCTTCTATAAAAGGCTTGAGAAAATAAGGCAATGAAAAAAGTGTAGTTTTTCCAAAGTGCATGTATTAATCGAAGATTTACCAGGACAACCATTGCATTTCACCATGACTTAGAGTTTCCATCTGGTCTTCTGAGGGGTGTCTTGTTGAGGTGTCTGATCTTGTGGGGAGAGGCAGGGTACCGTGGACTGAACCCCAGGGCTGAGTTGGCTGTGCTCCTGCCTGGGAGGTGAGTGACATGCCCTGATTGGACAGGCACACTCCTTGCCCAGAACCTCGTGTGGGAACAGACTCCAGGTTTCCCATCTCGGGTGTAGTGCTGGTCCCTGTCTGGCCTTTATTTAGAGAGTAAAAAGCCAGTTCACGTTTGGACTTTGTCACAGCCTGTCAGAGCTTCCCAGGTGGTGCTAGTGGTAAAGAACCCGCCTGCCAATGCAGGAGGCATAAGAGATGTGGGTTAGATCCCTGGGTGAGGAAGATCCCCTGGAGGAGTGCATGGCAACCCACTCCAGTACTCTTGTCTGGAGATTCCCACAGACAGAGGAGCCTGGCAGGCTACAGTCCATAGGGTTGCAAAGAGTCAGACATAACTGACTTAACATGTGCACACACACACAGCCTGTAAGAGGTTGGGGACATCTGTGTGGCCCACACAAAAGGGTGGGTTTGCACTGTTTGGGTGCCGGGCAGGCCAGCGCCTGGAGCAGAGATGAGCAGGATGCCAATGGTCTGTGATACAGGTGACCTTGTGGATGGATTAGTGCCTAAGATGGGGCCTTTGAAATCATCCTCTTTATTTCATTCCTATCACAGCCCCCTCACTTCTCCCGTATTTTTTGCTTTGTCCTTCTCAGCTCCAGGTAGCCTGCATGGCCCCCTCCCTTCTTCTCAGGCTGGGTTGCATTTGTGTGTCCTCCACCCTCCAGTCAGGCTTCCTAGGTGGCAGTGGGAAAGAATCTGCCTCCCAATGCAGGAGACACAGGAGATGCAGATTTGATCCCTGGGTCGGGAGGATCCTCTGGAGGAGGGCATGGGAACTCACTCCAGTATCCTTGCATGGAGAATCCCATGGACAGAGGAGCTACAGTCCATGGGGTCGCAAAGAGTGGGATACGACTGAGCGACTAACACTTTCGTTTCTTTTTTCATCTTCTATTAATACATGCACTTTGGAAAAACTCTATCTAGGGTTTTTTCGCTGCCCTATTTTCTCAAACCTTTTACAGAAGAAGTTGGCTCTCATCTGGCTCTGAGCTTCCACCCCTAACACACACACACAGGGTGCGCACATCTGGGTCTGTGTCTCCACCCCACGGACGAGCACGCACGCATGCACCACTCTCCAGTAATTCACTGTTCGATGACCTCAGTTGCTCAGCATCCTGAGAATCTGTTCTGACTTCTATTTTATCAGGCTGTCGATTCCTTGAGAATATTCACGTGTCTTCCTAATGGTGGCTTCCCCTGTGACCAGCACAGCATTGCCCCCTGGGGGAAGGGGCATGAGGCACTAGGCACCTTTTCTGAGCCCAGGATTGTATTGGGCTCTAAGGATTCAAAGGACATAGCGTCCATAGCTCTAGCAGAGAGCTGGGCATGCCCAAAGTGACCTCGGTGTCTCTAGGATGGTTGTAAAGGACGGCAGGACCCCAGAGAGGGATGGCCTGCATGGCCCACTCTCTCCTTCTCTCCTGCTCTGAAGAGGGGCTTCAGGGCAGAGAGCAAGGACACCCTTGGTGGCAGAGAGCAGAAACGTTTGTGGAGGGTGTTCCAGGCAAAGGGGACAGCGGGAGAGTCTATACTAGCCCCGATCTGCCCCTGGAGGCTGTGGGGCAGGGGTGGGGCCTGGGGAGCTGTGAGGACTTCCCCCCCTACCCCGCTGACCTCTTGAGTGTCACCTCCGTCCGCCTGCTCTGACTGAAGCCTGGCTGCGATGGTGGCTGCAGCCCTCCTTCTTCAGCGTGAGATGGGGGAGGCGAGGGCCTCTTCACTTAACTCGGTTTGGAAACGCTGGCGTAGGAGCCTGACGGCCCCTCAGTGGAGGGCGGACTCTGCTGAGAGAGTGGTGGGGGCTGGGACCTGCTGGCAGGAGGCTAGGTTGATGATGAAATTGATGAAAGTGTTAGTCACTGAGCTGTGTCCGACTCTTTGAGACCCCAAGGACTGTAGCCCACCAGGCTCCTTTGTCCATGGCATTCTCCAGGCAAGACTGCTGGAGTGGGTTGCCATTTCCACCTCCCGGGGGTCTTTCCGACCCAGGGTCTCCTGCATTGTAGGTGGATTCTTTGCCATCTGTGCCACCAGGGAAGATTGATGATTATTCGATTTCAAAGAGAAAGGTCTTGTGCAGGGAGACCCTCTCCCCGAGGAGGTGGTCATGGGTGTGATAGTCCACGGGGCTGTAAGCACAGGAGTTGATGTTAAAATCTTGCCCTCCCCCTCCCTGTCACCACACTGCTAAAATCTGGGTGCAAGTTACTTCCCAAGACGGTGCAGCGGGGTACCTCCAACACAGATACACCATGTAGCTGGGGACCTTATCAGCTTCACACGGGTCAATCCTTGCCCTGGACAATGTTCTGAGTTTTCCAGCCAGCATTCTGGGGTCTCTTTTCCAAGGGCTATAGCTCAGACAGACCCTCAGTCCTAGGATGCTTCTGTGGTCAAATAGAGAGAGTCCAGTTTCAAACCTTTAACAGATGTTAAGCCTCAGCTCTAGAGGGAAAAGTAAATACTTTCTGTGAAATACAGAAGTCCTTCAGTGAAGTTCATAAGGTATGTTCCGTAATAAATGAGCAGCAGTATTGCGTATTTGAAAAAAACGTAGACTCTGGAATTAAGCCGAGTGAAATTTTATTTTTATTTATGTTTAAATGAATTTTCTTCAGGCTCAGTCTCCTTACCCTCAAAAGGGATTTAGAGAGTTAATGTGAGAATTAAAGGCAATAATGCACAAAAGTGAAGCCCCACACGAGCATCTAGTGTGAGCTCACTCTCCTTAGCTTAAGAAGATCAAGGTGATAGATTGGGAGTCTGGGATTAACATATACACACACTACTATATATAAAATAGATAACCAGCAAAGACCTACTGTATAGCATAGGGAACTTGACTCAATATTCTGTAACCTAAATGGGAAAAGAATCTGAGAAAGAGTATATATATATAATTGAATTGGGCTTTCCTGGTGGCTCAGTGGTAAAGAATCCACCTACAATGCAGGAGCCACAGGAGACATGGGTTTGATCCCCGGGTTAGGAAGATCCCCTGGAGGAGGGTACGGCATCCCACTCCAGTATTCTTGCCTGGAGAATCCCATGGACAGAGGAGCCTAGAGGGCTACAGTTCATAAGGGTCATAGGGAGTCGAACTGAAGTGACTTAGCACGCATAACTGAATCACTTTGCTACACACCTGAAACGAACACAATATTATAAATCAACTATGTTCCAATATAAAATAAAAAATAAAATCAAGAAGATCAAGTGTGGATTTGGGCTTAAAAGTTTTTAACACTAATTGTTTAAGAATATAGTGTTCCACTTTAAAAACAAAGTCCCCAATTCTATTCCTTGTCTGCCTTTAGAAAAAAAATGAAGAGAACTAAATCCTGCGGGCGTCTGTGGGGTGTGTGCCATGTTTGAGGGAAGAAAGGAGAAAGAATCAGACTTGAGTGTATAGTCTTGAATGGACAGTCCCAGGCAAAACTAGTAAATAGACTTTTTAAGCAACTTACACAATATTGTCAATGGGTGTCCAGACCACAGCTCTTCCAAGGATATGCACTAGGAAGGAAGAAAGCAAACCCAAGCCCTTCTGTCTGCAGGGAGAGCTGGGGAGTCGGTGGGAGGGCTTGATTGTCAGGGGTATGTGAGTCGGGTGGCTGAAGTGGGGAGGCTGTGTGGAGCTGACAGTGTTGCATTTCTCTGTCTTGCTTTTCATGTCGGGAGTGTTTGGTTTTCTTTTTGTCACTGAATAGTGCTGATTTATTAGGCCGTGTGCTTCAAGGGCACGGAGGGATTGCATGTAGGAGCAAGTCTGAACGGGGAAAGTGAGAATTACTGTATCAGATGATACCCAATTAACTGGTGACAAGCACAGCAGGTGAAATTGGAACCGGGGCTTTATCTGTTATGTAGAGTGAGCGCTTGCTGTATAGTTAACTGTCTTTAAACCTGGGGGGGCTTCCCTACTCATTCTCTCCCCTTTCCTCCTGCCCAGGATCTGTTCCCATCTAAGCAGGCACAGTTTCTACTGACATGAGTATCTGGACTAAGTCCCTGAGATGCGCTCTGGGTTCAAGGGTGACAGGGCTTCTCTTGGGGCATCACACAGCGCTGGACTGTGGAGGCGGAAGCATACACATCAACACAGCTCAGAATAACTGCTTTTACTTTCTTCACGGACAACTGAATCATATTATGATGCTCCAGTTCTGAAAAGGCTTTCCCACTCTCTGCCTTTGAAGTTACCATAATAGCTTCACTCACATCGCCCAAAGGAGAAAATCTGGATGAAGCAGTTAATCTTTACATTCACTTCTGAGAGTGGCCAAGACAGGTGATGGAGGCTCAGAGCCTGTGCTTTCGGACCTTCGGACCTGCCTATCTCCCGTAGCCAGCTCGTGCGCTACACTGAGTGATCTACGTGTAGGCTCATGGAAAAGTAATTCAGAATTATTGGGAAGATAAAGTGATATGGCATTAAATGCTTGATATTCTAAAACACAAATCTTATTTTATGTGCAACTAATGTTTTGGATTATGCACGCCTCCTCCGGCTTCAGCCAGTGTGGAAAATCCTTTAAGATCTCTACTCAGTCACTTCCACCCGGAGTCATGTTTACCCCTTCAGGCTGGGCTGAGTCTCCTTCCACAGTGTTCCCAGAGTGACAGATGCTTTACCTTTCTATCATTGGACTGAACTCATTGCTTTTATTAGCTACCTGTTTGTCTGACTGTCTTTAACTCCAGACCTGGTTTTCTCTAGGCTAAGGGCAGTGCCACGTTCAAGTCTGTAGCCGCAGTGCCTAACGCACAACTTGGCACGCAGTGGGCATTTCAGAAGTGTTAGATAGATTTAAGAATGAGAGTCAGCAGATAGAACCCCAAAGGGAGGCCTGCTCTTTGTTAGCGTCTGTTAATTTGGTAGGACCCGCATCTCATCACTTTTCTTCTCCCTGGAAATCTGGTATCAACATCAGAGAAAATGAACAGCAGCAACTGAACGATGTCCTGCTCATGAGAAGTGAGTCCATTGCTCAATCAGTGATGGTGCTTCTTTGGTTCCAACCCTAGAGGATGTGCACGCCAACACAGCTCAGATAACTGCTTTTACTTTCTTCACAGACAACTGAATCATATTATGATGCTCCAGTTCCGAAAACTGATAGACCAGTCTGAGGTCTAGGAAGGATTATATCCTATTTAACTTGGGCTCTGTCTCTTGAGAGTTCTATGTAAATGACCACCACACACAGTGATGGCAGAAAAATGCAGTGAAAAAAAATCTATAGAGGCAAATAAAATCTTCTTGTAAAACCACATGAACATGACGTTGTGGGAGGAGTGACTCAACCTGAATATAAGACTTGGAAAATTAAGTAATCATTCATTAATCATTTTCTCATTGCAAACTACTTTGAGGGTTTCCCTTGTGGCTCAGTTGGTAAAGAATCCATCTGCAATGGAGATCTAGGTTCGAACCCCAGGTTGGGATGATCCCCTGGAGAAGGGAATGGCTACCCACTCCAGTATTCTTGCCTGAGAAATCCCATGGACAGAGGAGCCTGGAGGGTTGCCATCCATGGGGTTGCAAAAGTTGGACATGACTTGGCGACTGCACCACGACCAACAAATACTTTGTCTATACTCCTTGGCCTATACTATATATATATATATATATATATATAATGTACACACATGCATATATATATCACATATACATGTATATATACTAAATGTATATATGTGATATGTGAGACATATATATATATATATGACACACAATGGTAATACAATGGTAATGTATTTTATTCTGATATATTAGCAGTATTCTTCCCCACATCTTCCCCACATCTTTTGATGGCTGTGTTTTGTAATTTCTGCTGCTGCTGCTAAGTCACTTCAGTCGTGTCCGACTCTGTGTGACCCCATGGACAGCAGCCCACCAGGCTCCTCTGTCCACGAAATTCTCCAGGCAAGAATACTGGAGTGGGTTGCAATTTCCTTCTCCAATAATGGCTCCATCGTAGGTACTATTATTGTTTGGCATTTAGAAAAGGTTTTTTTTTTTTTTTAAGTTTATTTAGGAGCTGAATCTCCTTTTGTTTATTTTTTAAAGTTTATTTATTTTTTGGCTGTGCTGGCTCTTCAATGCTGTGAAGGCTTTTCTCTAGTTGCGGTGAGTGGAGGCTACTCTCTAGTGCTCACGCTTCTTATTGTGATGGCTTCTCTCGTGGAGCTCAGGCTCTAGGGAGCAGACTTTAGTAGTTTAGGTACATGGGCTCAGTAGTCATGGCTCGTGGGCTTAGTTGCTCCGAGGCATGTGAGATCTTCCTGAGCCAGGGGTTGAACCCAGGTCTCCTACATCGGCAGGCGGACTTTTTACCACCGAGTCACCAGGGGAGCCTCAGAACAGGTGTTTTGAACAGGACGTGACACAGAGGAAGTGCTCAATACAATGTTGACTACATTGATGTCATCGTCTTAGCATCAAATATTTTTGGATGTTGGGTTTCCATTGTGATAGTCAAGATCACTTTGGTATCAGCAGGGGTTCAAGATGGTATTTCCATCTTCAGTGTAAAATCTGAGATGTGTAATACCTCCAATAACAGATTCTGCCAGATTTCATAGGTCACATCTCACCTATGAAGACAGTCCAACTGCGCATCCATTTTTTCCTGTTGTTCCCTCCCTGGATTTTGGTTGGTGCTACTTCACTACTTCATCTCCGTGTGTGGTTTAATTACCCAAATAAACAGAAGTGCTTCCATTAACTCAAGCAGAAGAATGGCACTTCAGATGATCAGAAGTTTCTCAGAATTCTGAAATTCCTCCTCTGTCTTTCACATCTTCCTTGTGGAAGATTTCACTAATGAGAGTTCATCTTATCTAAATTTGTCCTTGAATAATGATCTTGGAAATCTGATGATTTATTTTTGTAAAATGAGATCATACCTCACTGGTTACTTATGTTATTTTAGAAAACGTCAATAAAATGGGTAACACTAAACTGATGGGATCCCTTTGCTTCTATTTTCAAATCTGAAGTCATATCGTACTTATCTCAAGATGCTGTCCTTATTAACTGAGGTGGTGGGGCTGAAGCTCTTCAGAACCACTGCTTCATTCAATCTCATGGCAGGTGTTACTCATTTCCCATGACAAATCCTCCTGTCCTTCTATTACACAAACAAAGGATCTAATGCAATGAAACTCAGTTAGACCTTTTTCCACTAGACATTCTCCTGTCTTCTCCTGAAAAGGATATTGCTGGTAGCTTGGTAGTTTTTTCATTAGACTGGTAGGGATATTTTTGGATCATCAGTTATGATGAAGACTTACAGAAAATGCTGCTATGCCCTCCAGGGAGTTGTCAATGTTAGCATCTGACTCCACCTTGCTCTCTGGGCCCCTCGAGGCCATGTCTCTTTTATACTTAAACAGCACCTAAGCTAATGTCATGCACGAAGTAGGACCCAAATTCCATTCCTGTAACACTGATTTGTGTCTGTGCCATGAACTCTGATAAGTGTTTTTGCAGATTTTCTGTGTTTAATGATCAATTGGTTCTTGTTTAATTGGATTCATAAAACTATTTCATTCTGATATTTTGGCCTGATTCTGGATCTCAGATTCCCTTAGCATGTGGGGAGGAGGAAGTGTTCCTGTCTCTTCCCCATCGGGATGCCTAGTGATCCCTGGTCTCCCTTTTTCCTTTGGTACTCAGCTTCCCTTGGTGCTGAAACCATTTACCTCAGGTTGGGACTTGAACCCATGTGGCAGGATTCAAACCCAGTCAAAACCCAGGTATTCTGAGATCACAGACCTGGTTTCAGGATCTAAGGAAGCTCAGGTTCTTTATGTCTCGTCACAGAAGAATTCAGTGAGAGACAGTGGTAGGTAAGAAGCGGATTTATTCAGAGAAAAACACACTCCACAGACAGAGCGCAGGCCATTGCAGGGGGTGAGTGTGGTGACCCTGAGATGTGATGTGGTTAGCCTTTAGGGGCTGAGGAATTTCATAGGCTAATGAGTCAGAGGATTATTCCAGCCATTTTGGGGAAGGGGTGGAGACTTCCAGGAATTGGGCCATTGCCCACTTTTTGGTCTTTTGATAGTGCCTTGGAACTGTCCTGGTGCCTCTGTGTATGTCATTTAGCTTGATGATTGAGGATGACTTGTCTGCCATTTTGGACCCATTTGGTTCTAATTGGCTTATGTTATGTGCTTGGACTATATCATTCTTTCAAAAGTGCCCTGCTCCTTTCCATCCTGTTTCAGCATCATCTTTGGTTCTTGGGACCTTGTCTCACCACCATTACTGTTCTCTGTGTCCCTGCTCTAAGATGCTGGGGAAGGGAAGGAGGAAGAGGGAGAGTGAGAAGAAAAGACGGTCTCTGTTCCCAGTCAGTGTGTCTGCAGGCATCTTTTAGCAAGTTAAAAACCTAAACTCCCCGTCTGCAATCTGGGCCTTTCTGGAAGGTGGTGAGTCAACCCAGGAATGAGTGAGCAAGGCTGGCCTGGGAGATGAGTCAGGATCCAGCAAAGGCAATCAACACAACAGCCTCTGCAGATGGCAGCCTCTGGGCAAGTGGACAAGATGTTCCTGTGGGTCCAGCCAGTCACTAACTAGAGCTTCAAGTGCTGAGATGACTCAAGTATTTACTGTCTCATTTCGTAACAAAATCATTTATAGGGTGTACCTCTGGATTATTTTGAACTTGAGAACATGGCTTTCTTGTCCTCAAGGGAGGTGCTATGAATTTTTGTCCCTTGGATAAAAGGTGTTATCACAGTATAATCATAGTTATATGGAATCATCAGGATCTTCTTAAGTTACTCTCACTCCCAGTGTGCTGACATCTCTCCTCCTTGCTTCAGTTGCCAGGGTCTTCCAAGTGTCCATCTGTAGTTCAGACCTTCTCCAAGGCTCATATATCCAACTTCATACTTGACAGGCCAGCTGGATATCTAATAAACCTAAATTTATCATATCCAAAATTGAGCTCTTTTTAAAAAGTTTTTCAATTGCTTTGATTTTTTTCCAGCTTTACTGAGGTATAATTGACAACATGAGATATTTAAAGTATACAATGTGGTGTCTGATATACATTGTGCAAGTATTTCCCCTCATCGAGTTAACACATCCATCACCTCACATATTTGCCTTTTTTGTTCTTTGTTGAGAACACTTAAGTTCTACCTTCTTAGCAAATTTCAATCCAAAATTGACTCTTGCTTGTCTCCTTATATTGGTTTCACCTGAGATTTTTGCCCTGCGCTCCTGAAATAAAAACAGGGTTACCATCAACCAAGATGGGAAGATCTCAGGTGAAACCAATGGTATGGACCTACCAGAAGCAGAAGATATTAAGAAGAGATGGCAGGAATACACAGAACTATACAAAAAAGATCTTCACAACCCAGATAATCACAATGGTGTGATCACTCGCCTAGAGCCAAACATCCTGGAATGCGAAGTCAAGTGGGCCTTAGGAAGCATCACTACAAATAAAGCTAGTGGAGGTGATGGAATTCCAGTTGAACTATTTCAAATCCTAAAAGATGATGCTGTGAAAGTGCTGCACTCGATATACCAGCAAATTTGGAAAACTCTGCAGTGGCCACAGGACTGGAAAAGATCAGTTTTTATTCCAATCCCAAAGAAAGGCAATGCCAAAGAATGCTCAAACTACCGCACAATTGTACTCATCTCACACGCTAGTAAAGTAATGCTCAAAATTCTCCAAGCCAGGCTTCGGCAATACGTGAACTGAGAACTTCCAGATGTTCAAGCTGGGTTAAGAAAAGGCAGAGGAACCAGAGATCAAATTGCCAACATCCGTTGGCATTTGGGTTATAGAAAGAGCAAGAGAGTTACAGAATAACATCTACTTCTGCTTTATTGACTATGCCAAAGCCTGTGACTGTGGATCACAATAAACTGTGGAAAATTCTTCAAGAGTTGGGAATATCAGACCACCTGACCTGCCTCTTGAGAAACCTGTATGCAGGTCAGGAAGCAACAGTTAGAACTGGACATGGAACAACAGACTGGTTCCAAATCTAGAAAGGAGTATGTCAAGGCTGTATATTGTCACTCTGCTTATTTAACTTATATGCAGAGTACATCATGAGAAACAGTGGGCTGGATGAAGCACAAGCTGGAATCAAGATTGCCAGGAGAAATATCAATAACCTCAGATACTCAGATGAAACCACCCTTATGGCAGAAAGCAAAGAAGAACGAAAGAGCCTCTTGATGAAAGTGAAAGAGGAGAGTGAAAAAGTTGGCATAAAGCTCAACATTCAGAAGACTAAGATCATGGCATCCAGTCCCATCATTTCATGGCAAATAGATGGGGAAACAGTGACAGACTTTATTTTGGGGAACTCCAAAATCACTGTAGATGGTGATTGCAGCCATGAAATTAAAAGATGCTTGCTCCTTGGAAGAAAAGTTCTGACCAACCTAGACAGCATATTAAAAAGCAGAGACATTACTTTATCAACAAAGGTTCATCTAGTCAAAGCTATGGTTTTTCCAGTAGTCATGTATGGATGTGAGAGTTGGACTATAAAGAAAGCTGAGCGCCAAGGAATTGATGGTTTTGAACTGTGGTGTTGGAGAAGACTCTTAAGAGTCCCTTGGACTGAAAGGAGATCCAATCAGTCCATCCTAAAGGAAATCAGTCCTGACTATTAATTTGAAGGACTGATGTTGAAGCTGAAACTCCAATATTTTGGCCACCTGATGCAAAGAGCTGACTCATTTGAAAAGACCGTGATGTTGGCAAAGATTGAAGGCGGGAGGAGAAAGGGATGACAGAGGATGAGATGATTGGATGTCATCACTGACTCAATGGACATCAGTTTCAGTAAACTCTGGGAGTTGGTGATGGACATGGAGGCCTGGCGTGCTGCAGTTCATGGGGTCACAAAGAGTTGGACATGACTGAGCTACTGAACTGAACTGACTTAACTTGTAGGTTGGGGCAGCACAAGTCAATAAAATAAGAGGCCAACTTAAACAATATATATTTCACTCTTGTGTTTCTGTTTTAGTTATTAGCTATTAGCAACTAGTAAACCAGGAGTTTTGTTGTATTTCCATCTAAATATTTGGTGTCTTGATGAAGAATTTTAAGGTACTGTTTCCAGTTTCCAATACAGCCCCTGCACCTCAGTCTATCAGAGCTTTCCCCCAGTGTACCATATCTCCTTTACATTAGTAAAGTGCTTCTTTGGCCATTGAGCTTTGTGTGTGTGGTAGTTTCCCAGTGGTTCTGACTCTTTGTGACCCCGTGGACTGTAGCCCACCAGGCTCCTCCATCCATGGGACTTCCTAGACAAGAATGCTGGAGTGGGTTGCCGTTTCCTTCTCCAGGGGATCTTCCTCACCCAAGGTTAGACCTGGGTCTCCTGCATTGCAGGCAGATTCTTTACTGTGTGGGCTACCAGGGGAGCTTTCAGAGTAATCTGTTCCTTCAGCATTTGGTGTAATGAGGCGCTCACTGAGTTTGTCTCTAGGAGAGGCTGACCTCACAGCGTGGGAGCTGAGCAGTTAAGGTCAACTTCTTGGCTGGATCCGATTTCTATCTGAGCTTTAATGAAAGGGTCTGCATGTTCAGCTGCCACTGGTGAAGTTCTCTGATTCATCCGTGAGATGGGATGTTCTTCTCTCTCTCATGCTCTTCCCCAAACTCTGCAACCAAGCACTTGGCACCACGTGGGCAATGGGCAGGGCACAGCGTACAAGGGGATCCACGCCAGACGTGTAAAGAGCTGCCTTTGACAGTGCGTGGTGAAAGGCATCACACCTTTTCTCACGACTCCAGCTCCTGTGGCACCTGGAGGCCTCAGACCCTTTCCAGTGCATCCCTCCAGACAGCCCCTCCAATGGCTTCGAGTGTTTTCCAAACATAGGATGTTATCACTAGCGCCTCGACTGTGACCCTTTGGGTTTTGGCTTTTAGTTGAGCAGTTCTGGGTTTTGTTCAACCTTTGACTCCAGTTGCATTCATTTTGGATTTTTGTTTTGCAGAAACCAGTGTGAAGGTGAATACTATGAAGTACATGGAAATGCTTGAGAAGAAACTGCACAGGTAAGGATGGTGATTTCTTCATTGCAGACTCAATGGTACATCTGGATTCTTCATTAGAACAGAATTTAGTGAAAGCAAAGAAAAAGGCTAGCCAATTCTGTCATAAATTAGCAAAGTAAAACACACACAAAAAGGAGTTCTTTGAACCCTGTAACAGAAGAATCAGGTGTCATACAAACATCTCCCAGCACTTTTTTCTTTTTATAAAATGTAAGTAGATTAAGATGTTGAAAAGTGTTTGAGGGAGATCACAAGAGAGTTTTCATGTTTCAGAAGAAGAAGAATCATCTTCCTTGGTATGTTAAATTCAGAATGTATGCTTCGGTCTGTCTTCCTGTTCTTTTAAATGTCTGAAGTGGGTGTAATGGATGTTGACCTGGCTTATATATGTTTTGGAACCATAGAAAAATGCACATCTTAGGTTCTGTTTTGAATCTTGAGTCAAAACCAGCGTGAAAATTCTTGTGCCTTTTTTTCTTAACCCAATTAGGCATTCAGATTTGAGAAACATTAGGGATGCTGCAGCATGTCAAGATGTTTCTGGATTTTATGGATGTGTACTCATGAAAATAAACCCCAGCCACCAGGCTCTGTTCCTAATTAAGGAAACACGTACAAAAATGTAATATGTGCTTTCTTCCCTGGGACTCATTTAGCTTTATGGAAAATGTTTTGCTACTATTTTGGAAATTGTTAAATAACTCTTTAAATAGGCTATGCCTTAAACCTTTGTCTGCCAGGGTTATGCCTTCGGCTAAAATACTGCTTCTCCCTTAAGAGATGTTAAGAGGAGCTGCCTTGCTGAGCGCTGCTCTGCACGGTGGATTCTAATGGGTGGAAAGCAGGTTCTTCCAGCCCCAGAGGTGGGGAGGAACCACGACAAAGGTCGTCAGTAGTGTGTGTGGGGTGAGGGGGCGTGCAGGTCAGAGGCGTCCTCTGAGAAGAGGCCTCGCCTCCTTAGAAAGCAGGTGCTCACTTGGCTCAGGTGGGATGCCTGGGATCCTCCTCCCCCACGTGTTCTGCTGGGGAAGGTTTCTGCACATCCCTTTTGATCTTAACTCTAGTTATCATGTTTTAGCCATGAACATCACACACACACCAGGTGTTCTGTTAGGTGACTGGGTGGTAGGTTGGGGTTGTGAGATGTGGGTATAGGTAGAGGGGTGTCCCTTTATTGATTTTTTATCAGAGGATAAGTGCTTTACAATGTTGTGTTGGTTTCTGCCATACAACAACGTGAATCAGTCATAATTATGTGTATTCATTCCCTCCTTCTTGAGCCTCCCTCCCTATCCCATACCACCTCTCTTGGTCATCACAGAACGCCAGCCTCACCTTCCTGTGTTTTAGCGGTTTCCCACTAGTTATCTATTTTACACATGGTAGTATATATCTGTCCGTTCTGCTCTCTCAACGTGCCCTGTCCTCTCCTTCCCCTGCTGTATCCGCACATCCATTCTCTACGTCCGCACCTCAATTCCTTGTCTGCAAATAGATTCATCAGTACTGTTCTTCTAGATTCCAATGTATGTGTTAATATACTATATTTGTTTTTCTGACTTATTTCATTCTATATAACAGGGTCTAGGTTCATCTACCTCACTACAACTGACTCAAATTCATTTCTTTTTATGACTGAATAATGTTCCATTATATATATGTACCGCATCTTTTTTATCCATTCATCTGTCGATGGATATCTGGGTTGCTTCCATGTCCTGGCTATTGTAAATGATGCTGCAAGGCACCCCTTTAAATTGCAGCTCTATCACTTAGCAGTTGCCTAACCTCAGGTAAGCATTCACCTTCGGTTTCTTTATCTATAAAACTGATGGATGGGTAGCTACCTTCCGGGTGTGTGCGTTTTGTTGTTCGCTGTATATAAAGCACTCCTATGGTCAGCTGCCAACAAACTTTCGTTCCCTTTGCCTCCTGCTACTTTCCGATCTTCCTTGTCCTAATCGTCAAACTGGCCGAACGGTCACGCACAGCATGCATCCTTTCCCCTCCAGGCCGGGCCCCTCTGCTGCGTATGCCGTCAGGGAACGCCCCCTCGCCCAGCTGCTCGGGCCGTCCCACCTAGCACCTGTGCGGAGCCAGGACTTCGCTCACTGCCCTTCCCTCTTCTCCCCCTTGGAGTCAGTCAGTAGTCCTGCCACTTCAGCCCCTGTAGGGTCCTCTGGCCTGCCTGTATTCACCACACTAGTGTGGGTCTCCCTGAATGACGCTCGCAGCTACTGTTTACATTTTTTCTGTGTCCGTTGTTGCCCTTTCTACCCCATTCTCCAGGTGGTCTTCAGGGAGCATCTTAAAATGCAAGTCTGGTCCTTATGTATCCCCATCCTCCTAAGAATAAAGGTTAAATGTCCCACCGTGGCCCCTGCCTTTCTTCCATGTGGCCTCTGTGGGAGGTCGTTTAGTGTCAGCCGTCATCACTGGTCACCACCCACTCCTTGCCTACTGATTCTCTTGTGTGTCACAATGCCCCTGTGGTGTTTTTCTAGAGAGAACGTAATTCAGAATGGAAAATGGTCAAGGGACATTGTTCAGGGAAGAATTAGGTTGAACCATGTGAAATTACTGATATTAGACCATTTTGACTTAGAAAATGACAATTTCTTATGGTTCAACCAAATATCTAGTGATTTGGAGTCATTTGCAGTAGGTCAGATGGTATAGCCTGAGACTGGCCAGTCAGCTTCCCCATGACGCACCAGCCCATGTGTGGATCTGAGAACTCTCACCTCCTCCTTGGCAGATGCTCCAGGGGGCTCTCTTATCTCCACCCCACCAGCCCTCCATCTGTATAAGCCTGTTCATCCTTCACGTTTTAGACATCTTCTCTTTGAAGCCCTCCATAACTCCTCAGGACCAAGTCATGTGCTTGCACTGAATTATTCTCATTTTCAAAGTGCTTAATGTCAGGTATGGAAGATTACATGTCTTGTTCTGAATGGATCCTCAGTGATTTGATAGGTCGGAACAGTTTAGAGTGCCAAACAATATTTGCTGAATGAGTAATTGAATAGGCGAATGAATGAATACTGCTAATCTGTAGACACCCAGGTGTCATATCTGTCACCTCTCCAGCCTTGTGAATGAGTGACGGACGTACGTTTGTTACTTGGAATCCATCAGCTGTCTCCAGGGACCAGGGCGGTGCCTGGCCATCTTCCAGCCTACTTCCTGAGGGCTCTTTCCATGATTGTTTCAAGTTTTGAGGGGGTCTGGCACGCATTTCTTTGAACTGTCGTGGCGGAAACACAGGAAGAGACAGGAGAAAAGGCAGTGGGGTCTGTGATCCCTGAGCAGCGGACAAAGGAGCAGACAGAGGCTGGAAACTGGTATGCCCCCAGGGGCATGCTGGTGAATTATTGCTGCCTCAAAGCAGGAGGCCAGCCTGGGGGCCACGGAAGAGTGGTCATGGTTGGTCTCTCCCTCCCAACACACACAGAACCGCCCTCCCCGCTAGGCTTGATGAATGATAGTTGCACAATCCTGTTATAGTCAATTCTTTCTAAGAGAATCAATGTTTTAAAGCACAAAAACGGTTTTTAGTCCTTGATATGGTTTGCATCATGGTGGCTGCTCAATTAACATTGCAAGATGTTTACAAAGGCGAGGTGATAGATGCCGATGAAAATCTTTGTTATTTATTTGCACTGTTTGTAGTGTCTCTTGAACTTACAGGGGTTTAGAAGGAGAGTCGCTGAGAAATGAATGAACTGCTCATTGCCCGTTAGAAAGTTGTTGTTGCTGCTGCTGCTAAGTCGCCTCAGTCATGTCCGACTCTGTGCGACCCCACAGACAGCAGCCCACCAGGCTCCCCCGTCCCTGGGATTCTCCAGGCAAGAACACTGGAGTGGGTTGCCATTTCCTTCTCCAATGCATGAAAGTGAAAAGTGAAAGTGATGTCGCTCAGTCGTGTCCGACTCTTGGCGACCCCATGGACTGCACCCTACCGAGGACATACTTTATCATCAGTATCACTGCGAGATTTGGATCCGGCCAGTCATGATTTTAGGGCCTCCCTGGTGGCTCAGTCGGTAAAGAATCTGCCTGCAGTGCAGGAGACCTGGATCGATCCCTGAGTCAGAAAGATTCCCTGGAGAAGGAAATGGCAGCCCAGTCCAGTACTCTTGCCTGGAGAATCCCATGAACGGAGGAGCCTGGCCAGCTACAGTCTATAGGGTTGCAGGAGTTGGACATGACTCGGCGACTAAACCACCACAGTCATGATTTCGGAGACACCACAGTCTAAACCACCATAGTCTAAACAGTCTAAACAGTCATGATTTTGGAGACAGACCTAAATGACAACATCTTTGCTGAGACATGGAGACTCAGGTACTGAGACAAACTGGGGTGGGTTCAATGTCCCTCTCTCTATCAAGAAAGTCAAAGAAGTCAGAAATTATGAAATAACTGACGCTGTCAGCAGCCCAAAGGGATCTCACAGTACAGAACAAAAAGTGAGCAAATATTAAATAGGGGTTTCTAGTATATAGTAAACGAGTCATTTGTCTTTTGATAATCTGAGTTATATAAGAAAGGGAATTTCCCTCTAAGTTTGAATGTCCGTAAAAACATTAAGAAGGTTTTTTAAAAACCTGATTTTTTAAACCGTGGTTTTATTTGCTATCAGTGTTAAGGCTGCCAAATATATGATGCACCTAAAATTATCTCAATTATGTTATTTTATATGCTCTGGATATTTATTCAATCAAGTATAATTGTAACTAGGTCAATAGTAAAATCATTATTTGTAAATTACACCCATAAACTCTTTATTTCATGTAACGTATGTGAAACTAACATGCGTTCTCAGTTGTATCCAACTCTTTGCACCGCAATGGACTGTAGCCTGCCAGGCTCCTCTGTTCGTGGGATTTTTCAGGCAACAATACTGCTGCTGCTGCTAAGTCACTTCAGTCGTGTCCGACTCTGTGTGATCCCATAGACAGCAGCCCACCAGGCTTCCCCATCCCTAGGATTCTCCAGGCAAGAACACAGGAGTGGGTTGCCATTTCCTTCTCCAATCCATGAAAGTGAGGAGTGAAAGTGAAGTTGCTCAGTCCTGTGCGACTGTTCGTGACTCCATGGACTGCAGCCTGCCAGGCTCCTCCATTCATGGGATTTTCCAGGCAAGAGTACTGGAGTGGGGTGCAATTTCCTTCTCCAGGGATATATACACATACATATGTGTGTTTATATACACATACACAAACATACAATCTTGCATTTGAAAAATAAACATTTCACAGTTATTATATTTATTTGGAAAATTCCCTGTTAGTAACACAGCACTGAATGAAAATTCATGGATAAGAAGCAGGTGATATTCTTTCCTTTACATCCAACCTTATGATGGGGGGTGACTTGGAAGCTGGGGAGAATCTAGCTTATTATTTCTCTATCAGTGAAAGGCAGAGAAACAACAAACCTCTGGCAAATACACCTGTTCTCAAGAAGAAAATGAACTGATGACAAAAAAAATCTGAGTTCTAAGTTAGGTACATGTATGTTGCTGCTTCCTGTTCTACAAAGGAGATGGGATTTGTGGATTTTTTTCCCACCTGTTTCAGAGATGTCCCGCCTCCCCCTTCTCTATAGCCAGGGAACCAGGAGGGTGGCTACCGTCAGTTACAGGGTCATGGTCATTTCACAGACCCACCCTCTCTGGGATTTCCCCTCTGTTCCCACTGCTGCTGCTCATTAAAGCATCTAACCTCCCTCCTCCTGTCCCTCACCACCCCTATTCAGCACACTCGGCCTCAGCAGCCAGAGTGACTTTGTTACTGCTCTGCTTACAATCCCTCTAGGCTCTTTTGCGTCTGGCATAAATCCCACAATCCCCACCCAGGCCCCCAGGGCTCCCCATGAGGGGACTTCAGCCTACTGTCCACCTTGTCACTGTGATCCCCATCCTCACTGGGAGCTCAGTGCTCCAGAGGAGCCTTGCTCTCAGTTCCCCAGTTCTCCCCCAGCCGCACTTTTGGGAAGCCCTCCCCGTGCCAGCCCTGGGTACACACTCACCCCCAGACTCAGCACAGTACCCCTTCTCCCCAGAGCCTCTCTGGCCTCCTCTTGCTTCCTTCTTGGTTCCCACAGTGGGACTCACTTATAGCAATCTGTTGCATTGACTTCTGTTTTATTCTCTTGGACTGTGAGCTCCTTGAGAATGAATGGGTTCCAGGCCAAGCTTGCTTTGTGTTCCAAATGGCTGGCATGCTGTCTGGCATGGGGTAAATATTCAATACAGTTAAGAATGCAAGAGTGGATAGATAAATAGTATTGTATCTTAAAATGTTATTTTCTACTATTCAATTCAAAAAATCAAGGCAGCCTAAGAAGATGCAATGCTCCAGAAATCCGTTTGTCTTGCCATAAAATCTTAGTGAGATGAAATAGAAAAGGAAAAAATCTACTTTTAACGAGTCTTTTCCACTTCTTCTTACTCCTCAGGTTATTGATTCCAGAGGTATTATAGTAATTAAGCATGATATTTTGGCTTCACTTATTTTCACTTACAGCTGAACCTTGCTTGAATTTCTGTTTTCTCAATCATTATTATTTGGGGGTTATATTTGTTCATTTGTTTATTTTTTAGATTCCACATAAAAGTGAAAGCATACAGAATTTATCTTTTTCCATCTGACCTATTTCACTAAGCATAATACCAACCCAGCTTCCCACTGGCATGATCCATACATGTTGCAAATGGCCAAATTTCATTCTTTTTAATGACTGAGTAATATTCTATTGTATATAGAAGATGTGGTATCTGTTTTCTCAAATATTAAATATTCTCTGTTAACCATCTTTCTCAAAGTGGCAAAAGGAATAATCTGAGGTCTTGTAAATGAATTTCATTTTCATTGATTTTATGTTTTCAGTTCAGTTCAGTCACTCAGTGCATTGTGACCCCATGCACTACAGCATGCCAGGCTTTCCTGTCCATCACCAACTTTTGGAGTTTACTCAGACTCATGTCCATTAAGTTGGTGATGCCATCCAACCATCTCATCCTCTGTCATCCCCTTCTCCTTTGCCAGTCTTCAATCTTTCCCAGCATTAGGATCTTTTCCAGTGAGTCAGTTCTTCGCATCAGGTGGCCACAGTATTGGAGTTTCAGCTTCAGCGTCAGTCCTTCCAGTGAATATTCAGGACTGGTTTCCTTTAGGATGGATTGGTTTAATCTCCTTGGAGTCCAAGCGACTCTCAAGAGTCTTCTCCAACACCACAGTTCAAAAGCATCAATTCTTCGGTGCTCAGCTTTCTTAGTAGTCCAACTCACATCCATACATGACCACTGGAAAAACCATAGCCTTGACTAGACGGACCTTTGTTGACAAAGTAATGTCTCTGCTTTTTAATATGCTATCTAGGTTGGTCGTAACTTTCCTTCCAAGGAGCAAATGTCTTTTAATTTCATGGCTTTAGTCACCATCTGCAGTGATTTTGGAGCCCCCAAAAATAAAGTCTGTCACTGTTTTCATTGTTTCCCCATCTATTTGCCATGAGGTGATGGGACCAGATGCCATGATCTTTGTTTTTTGAATGTTGAGTTTTAAGCCAGACTTTTTCATTCTCCTTTTTCACTTTCATCAAGAGGCTCTTTAGTTCTTCTTTGCTTTCTGCCATAAGGGTGGTGTCATCTGCATATCTGAGGTTATTGATATTTCTGCCAGTTTTTATCTTGTATCTAAACATGTATGGAAGTAATTTATCATTGTTCAATGGTCAGCTCACATTTGTGGCTTGTGGGCACCAAGCCCTCCACCCTAAGGCTCCGCTTAGACTTGTGGAATCTCTTGTATACATGCCTGATAGTAAAATTTCTCTTTTTTCTACATTTTCCCCCCAAAGTTAGATGTTAAAAACTGCCACAAACTATAGTGCAGTTTAGTGGATTATAGGTTATTTCTGTTTCCTTGTACTCTTCTGTGTTTCTCAAGTAGGTTTTTTTTTAATATGTATCATACTTTCACAATCAGAGAAGAAAGCAGAAAAATCATTAAGGTCTGTTTTGAATATGGAGTAGTTAGATACTTTTTTTATAGGCCTTCTTAGCGTGAGAGCGACATTCAAAAGCTCCTTGATCTTAACCTGAAATTTACTTAGAGACTGATATATTTTTCCAAAGGTGGTTTGGTTCTTTTTTTAAAATTAATGTTTACTTTCTGTTTATCTTGCAATTTCAATATGTTCAGCCTACAGGGAAGTGGTAGCTCAGGGAATTCACTCTGCCTGGTGGCCAGCGGAGAGAGGAGCTCTGTAGTGGCTTCAGCCTGGACCCCACCACCTTCCTAGCTTGTCTGTCTGGACAGCTCTGCCTTCAGCCCAGTCGTTTTTGGGCAAAGCTGTCCTGTGTTCTGAGCCAACACAGGGTACATGTGGAGGACATCAGGAGACTAAGGCCTCATTTCTTTGTCAACAGGGCTGCCGTCTGGAGGGGGAGCAGCACTGTCCACATGTCCCTCAGGGTTCAAAGTCTGTCCCCTCACCCGAGGCGCCAGGAACCCATCAGTCAAGGCTCAAAGCAAGTGTTGATGACCAGGTGCCCACTGTCTCAGGAAGATGGGAATTAGGTCTAAAGATGGGGCCTCTAGAACACTTGTTTCCAAGACAGCCGCTTATGAGACAGTCCCCTCGGCTGTGGGGAGAACACGTTAGCATTTCTGTTTCACTTTTTCATCTCGCTCATTTAAATTTTGTCTGTGAACATGTTTTATATGTGTATAGTGGCGGTGGTTGTTTTTCAGTTGCTCAGTCGTGTCTGACTCTTTGCGACCCCATGGACTGCAGCACACCAGGCTTCCCTGTCCCTCACTGTCTCCTGGAGTTTGCTCAAATTCATGTCCATTGAGTCAGTGATGCTATCTAACCATCTCATCCTCTGCCGCCCTCTTCTTTTACCTTTAATCTTTCCCAGCATCAGGATCTTTTCCAATGAGTCTGCTCTTTGCTTCAGGCGGCCTGCGTATTGGAGCTTCAGTGTATAGTGGTACCTGCATACAGTTTATCAAATGGCGAGTGCATGTTTGTGATTTTCTCACTCATGAGTGCCTGCATGATAATAAAAAAAATATCAGAGACAGTGCTGAATTAGTACTCACTGTTTTCCAATACTGAGTCCGATGTCACATTCAGTATATGACCACGCTATGCAGCAACCCTCTTTGTCTTCACATCCGCAGAGGAAAAAGGAGTTAATTCTGTAAGAGCCGGCTCTCAGATGACACAAAGATGAAAGAGGCAGAGGCATGCAGACAGAAAGGGCAGGATTACAAACAGCATGAGAGAGGGAATTTAAAATGTGGAGCTGCTGGTAACGTCAGGCGGGAATTCAGGAGCCTTGTTTAGGTGTGTGGTCCTCAAGAGCATAATAGCCGACGGCCCAGGCGGCCGCTTATCCGGAGAGTGTGGTCCACACTTGACTGAGCAGCACTTGCTTCCGGCCGTTCACCAGCTTCCCAACAGGAGTTTAGCAATGAATAGAATTCTTTGGGGTTCCACATAGAATGTTCTTTATTCTGAGTTATGCAAGGCGATTCTGACGTTTCCGTGCACCTGGAACAATCCATTTTCAACCCACGTTGACCTTATTTCAAAGGCTGTTGAAGGAAGTGACTGTAAGAAGTGGCAGCCAGCAGATAGGCCACCGGCTGCCATGGGAACCCCTGCCCCCCAGGTGCAGAGAGAGGGCTGGGGGCCCCCGTCTGCGTTTTGCACTTTGGTTTCATTGTTTGGCTTCTGACCTTGGCCTTCCTCCTCCCCCTCTTGACAGGCCCAAGTCAGGCATGCTGCCCTCTCCTCAGACCTCACTGCTTCTCCACAGCCGCCAGCCGTTTGTCCCTCCTCGGTCTCGGGAAGGCGGGGTCTCGGCTTCGCTCTTGTCCCCCCTCGGTTTGCCGTGCCCCTCCTGCGTTCCCCTCCGACCTCAGTGGGGAGCTGTTTGTGTTTGTGTCAGCTGGGTTTCTTCCCTCTTTGTCTGTCTGTCCACCTCTCGGTCTCTGTCCCTCTGTCCCTCTGTGTCTCTCTCTGCCTCTCTCTGTGTGTGTCTCTGTGTCTCTGCTGTCCTCTATCTCCCTGTTCCTCTGTCTCCTCGTCCTCTGTCCCTCTGTCCCTCTGTGTCTCTCTCTGCCTCTCTCTGTGTGTCTCTCTGTGTCTCTGCTGTCCTCTATCTCCCTGTTCCTCTGTCTCCTCGTCCTCTGTCCCTCTGTCCCTCTGTGTCTCTCTCTGCCTCTCTCTGTGTGTGTCTCTGTGTCTCTGCTGTCCTCTATCTCCCTGTTCCTCTGTCTCCTCGTCCTCTGTCCCTCTGTCCCTCTGTGTCTCTGTCTGCCTCTCTCTGTGTGTGTCTCTGTGTCTCTGCTGTCCTCTATCTCCCTGTTCCTCTGTCTGCTCGTCCTCTGTCCCTCTGTCCCTCTGTGTCTCTGTCTGCCTCTCTCTGTGTGTCTCTCTGTGTCTCTGCTGTCCTCTATCTCCCTGTTCCTCTGTCTGCTCGTCCTCTGTCCCTCTGTCCCTCTGTGTCTCTCTCTGCCTCTCTCTGTCACTCTGTCGTGTCCGACCCTCTGTGACCCCATGGACTGCAGCCTGCCAGGCTCCTCTGTCCATGGAATTCTCCAGGCAAGGATACTGGACTGGGTTGTCATTTCCTCCTCCAGGGGACCTAACCGACTTAGGAATCGAACCTGCATCTCCTGGCTTGTCAGCCAGATTCTTTACCACTGTGCCACGTGGGAAGCTCCCATACTACACTTGATCTTAGTTTCTATCTCTCTGCTTCTCTGTCACTCTATCTCTGTTGCCTTATCTCTCTGTCTCTCTCTGCCTCTGCCTCCTCACTAGCAGAAGGACACGTAGAGGGTGCCGAGGCTAGGAAGTAGACATCACCCCTTTCCTTCCTGCCGGTTACGCCATCTCTCTGCTGCACTGACTCCTGTCTGTCCATTCCAGACTGCATTAAGGAGGTGTTGCCCACAGTGATGCTCATTCTCTGGCTCCTATCTTGTCTCCTGTCTATTTCTTGCCTGTGCTTTGACTGCCCTGTCTTGGGACATGAACTTGCTTTTGGTGTCCATGTTCTGCCTTCTCACCTCAATTGCCCACTTGGGGCTCTGTCTTTCCACCCAGGAGATGCTGTGAGTTCATCCACTGTGGACAGAGATACTATAGCAAGTCCATATTTCCTACTAAAACCAGATGGATTGATCGGACACATCATAGACACTAAAGCCTTCATGGAAATATTCATTGTTGGATTTGCCCACTTTTGAATATTGAAACAATTTGGTTATAATATCTAATTTTCCAGGGGAGACAAGGATCTAGAATACCTTACTATTTTGAGGGGACTTCCCTAGTGGTTAAAAATCCATCTTGCAGTGCAGAGGACGTGGTTTGATCCTAGGTTGGGGAACTGAGATCCCATATGTTGAGAAACAGCTAAACCCAGATGCCACATCTATGTTGCACATCTGTACTGTGACAAAAGAAAGGTCCTGTGTGCTGCAACTAAGACCCAAGGCAGCTAAATAAATAAATACTAGAAAACATTGAATACAATACCTTACTATTTTGAAATTCAACTGATAAGAAATCTTAAAGCATTAACCATCTTAATTCTACAAAGGTCTACATAAGCATTAACATGTAACCGTTGATTGTTCACATCAAGAGGCTCTTTAGTTCCTCTTCACTTTCAGCCATTAGGGTGGTATCATCTGTGTATCTAAAGTTGTTGATATTTCTCCATGCAAACTTGATTTGGGCTTGTGATTCATTCAGCCCGGCATTTTGCATGATGTACTCTTCATATAAGTTACATAAGCAGGGTGACACTATACACTCTTAATATACTTTTTTCCCAATTTTGAACGAATCCATTGTTCCATGTCTGGTTCTAACTGTTGCTTCTTGACCTGCACACAGGTTTCTCAGGACATATATATATACTTTTTCAATTTTTTTTCCATTATAGGCTATTACAAGATATTGAAAAAGTTCTCTTTGCTATACAGTAGGACCTTGTTGTTTATCTATTCTATATATAGTAGTGTATATCTGTTAACCCCAAATTCCCAATTTATCCCTTCCCCTTTAGGTAACCATGAGTTTGTTATATATGTCTGTGAGTCTCTTTCTGTTTCATAAATAAGTTCATTTATATCCCTTTTATAGATTCCACAAATAAGTGATATCATATTTGTCTTTTTCCATCTGACTTACTTCACTTAGTACGATAATCTCTAGGTCCATCTACGTTGCTGCAAATGGCATTATTTCATGCTTTTTATGGCTGAGTAGTGTTCCATTGTATACATGCACCACCTCTTTATCCATTCCTCTGTTGATGGACATTGAGGTTATTTTCCTGTCCTGGCTATTGTCACTAGTGCTACTATGAACATTGGGCTATGTGTATCTTTTTGATTTATAGTTTTGTCCAGATAAAGAGCTTCCCTGGTGGCACAGATGGTAAAGAATCTGCCTGCAGTGTAGAAGACCCGTGTTTGATTCCTGGGTCGGAAAGATACCCTGGAGAAGGAAATGGCAACCCACTCCAGTATTCTTGCCTGGAAAATCCCATGGATGGAGGAGCCTGATAGGCTACAGTCCATGGGGTTGCAAAGAGTTGGACACG
Source organism: Cervus canadensis (assembly GCF_019320065.1). Lineage (NCBI taxonomy): Eukaryota > Metazoa > Chordata > Mammalia > Artiodactyla > Cervidae > Cervus > Cervus canadensis. Next base: position 88,367,019 of record NC_057393.1, on the reverse strand, counting down.
ACTGAGTGACTTCACTTTGTCCAGATATGTGCCCAGGAGTTAGATTATTGGATCATTTTTTGCTCTATTTTTAGTTTTGTAAGAAACCTCCATACTGTTATGCATAGTGGCCACACCAATTTACATTCCCACCAACAGTGTAGGAATGTTTTCTCCATGCCCTCACTAACATTTATTATTTGTAGACTTTCTGACATTTGTAGTTTTCATTTGCATTTCTCTAATGATTAGTGATATTGAGCATCTCTTTATGTGCCTGTTGGTCATTTATATATGAGAAGACAGATCTTTGCCTGCAGCATCAAAATTAAAAGTGTAGACCAAAGGTCTTGGTCACCTGTCACCATTTTCTGCCACTGATATTTCAACCCTTCATTGGACGTGGGGCTATTCTGAAAAGATGGCCTGAATAATGAAAAAAAAGATGACCGTGATTTTGTCTAATAGGAAATGGACAGGAGATTGACTATTACTGAAAACAGAAGGCTCTGCTCACAGATTTTCTCACTGTGGCTTGTGCTGTTCAATCCAAAGTGTGTGTTTTAAATCAGTGATACGATCACTCTGCCCATGGAGATCAATTAAGAAATCAGTCAATATTTAAGGAGGCCTGAGGCTTGGCATGATGCCCAAGCCTTCCTTTGCTCTTAGGTTTCAGCGGCACCACGCCGTTCCCTGGCGATCGCTGTGTGAACTTCAGGCAGGAGTGGGTGCGTGTTACGTTCATTGTGCTCTCGGGGCCCCTGTGTCTTGACCCTGGATACACCAGTGTGTGCCACTCTGTGCCTATTTCAAGGGGCCTGTCACATTCTTTAAAAGTTGATTATAATTAATCAGTAGGGATGTCCAAACTAAGATGATTTTTACAAGCTCAAGAGAAACCATTATAGCTTGAGTGTTCCTGATGCATTTTGGCAGGGAGCTGAGAAATCTTAAAGAAAAATTAATTGCTATATCGATGGAAACCCCAGTAGGTAGATATCCAATTTGTCATTAATTAAAACGAGAAGACTTTTAACAATTCAAGGAAGCATTGTCAAGATTGTGTGATAGTTTAATTTGCTAATGTGGTAAGAACCTGTTAGCTTCAGACGCATGATTAATACAGGTGAAGCTCCTCCTGGAATTTCTCCGACGCTCACTTTCAGCGTGCAGTCATTTTTAGAGTATGCTCAGTGCTCCTATCTCCCGTGAAGTGAGGTGACAGTTCTGCAGTAACCTCGGCAAAGGTAGGTTAGACGAAATAGTACACATATGTTGTGGCTCATTTCTGCTTGTGTTTGCCTTCTCACTCCACTGTCCCTGAGTCCTACAACAGAGGTATGAACATTAGCTGCAGAACAGGCTGCAGACTCTCTCTGTTCTGGGCTGCTCCCCTTCCACCTAGGAGTTCACCCCAGGGTGGGTTCTAAATCCCTCATTACAACCTTCTCAGGTGGGATCCAGCCTTTTTCCTTCTGTGGCATTGATATAAAGATGCCATTTCTTGACCTGGAAGAATTGTATGTGATTATACCCACTCCTGTGTTCTTGCCTGGAGAATCCCAGGGACGGGGGAGCCTGGGGGGCTGCCGTCTATGGGATCACACAGAGTCGGACACGACTGAAGCGACTTAGCAGCAGCAGCAGCAGCAGCATACTATACGTGTATAATTGTGTTCAGTTTCTCAGTTGTGTCTGACTCTTTGTGACCCCATGGACTGTAGCCGGTCAGGCTCCTCTGTCCGTGGGATTTCCCAAGCAAGAACATCTGAGCGAGTTGCCATGTCCTCCTTCAGAGGATCTTCCTGACCTAGGGATCGAATTTGCTTCTCTTGCATCTCCTGAACTGGCAGGCAGATTCTTTATCACTGCACCCATCTGGGAAGGGCCTTGATGGTATTATATGCTAAGCCTAAAAAGATAACTTTGTAGCTCTCATTCATTTCCCAACAAGGCCTTTTAGTGATGCTTCTTTTCTGCTTTTTTAAATTTTATTGAAGTATAGTTGATGAAGATGAAGTACATCTTTAAGATATTGTGTTAATTTCTGCTGTATAGCAAAGTGACTCAGTTTATATATATATATATATATTCTTTTTCATTTTCTTTTCCATTATGGTTTATCACAGGATATTGAATATAATTCCTTGTGCTATACAGTGGGACCTTGTTGTTTATCCATCCTATATATACTAGTTTGCATGTGGTAATCCCAAACTCCCAAGCTGTTAGTTGTGCTTCTTGAAAGTTTCCCAGATGGCTGATTCATGTCAATGTGTGACAAAACCCACTGAAATGTTGTGAAGTAATTAGCCTCCAACTAATAAAAAAAAAAAAAAAAAAGAAAGTTTCCCAGAGAAATCATAACATTATTTAGTGAACAGTGTGGAAAGAGACGCACCAAGGTGGTGGCCTGTGACAGTTACACAAAGCAGTCTGCCTGGGTGGTTTTCTCTGTTGTTCTGAGTATGGGACAGCAGCGAGAGGTGGCCGGGTTAGGAGCTGTGGTTCTGCACCAGGCAGTCCCACCCGGGGAGGCTGGTCGTGGTGACGCACCATTTCGCTCTGTGTGTGAACTCAAACCTGTCTCTTTTCACGGACGCTTTGTCTCTAAGTTTTCTTGATTTATAGCTGTTCAGTGGAAGTTATTTTTGTTTTGATGATGGGGCCTGCCCGCCCCTGTGGTTACAGGGAGGAGATGGTTCTCAGCGTTGTTTTGGTGCCCATGTGCTCACTTGGGTGGCTTACTGGAGCATGAAGTGGGGATGTGTTTGTGTAAGTGGTCTCACCCTCCTGCTTGCTGAGGGGCAGGGTCTCACCTGGAATGTTTCATCTGATTCTGTGTCTCTGTAAGTGACTACAAATCCTTTCAGTGAGAAGGATTCACTCCAGTGTATCTGAATGACTTCAGAATGAATTTGGTCCCATCTTTATTTTCGGGGTTGTCCGCACATGGGTCCTTATGTGGCAGCTGTGATAACGAGGGCCTGACTTCTCAAGGCACGTTAGTCCATCCAGGAGGAGGGACTCTCCTCTGAGGTCAGTGGGACAATGTCTGGAGGCTCGCATCCTGAGAGATGGACTCGTGAAAGCAAACCCACCAGCAGTGTGGCCTCAGACTGTGCTTCCCTGTCCAGGTCTGACCCTTGATAACGGCCCCGATACTTTGGGACAGGAGGGTTATGGAGGCAGATCAAGAAAGCAGGTGTCAACCTGTTGCTACCACAGTCTGTGCTGGGGCATCAGTGTTACCTGAACTCCAGGGCAAGAAAGGAAGGAGTGAAACCGGCTATAAGGTTTACGGAAAAGCTAGTAAGCTGCTCCTGAGAGCAACGACCACATTTCATTTCCAGGACAGAGTTCCATGTGAGGCCTGTTGCTCAGACTCTGTCTCCTTTTCATGTACCTTTTCCACACACACCCTCAGCAGCCTGGCCCCACCTTGTCTGATGGAGCCCGACCAACTATAACTTTGGGGAATGTGCAGCTAAACCAGGTCAGCCGTCTGCTCTTCTAAGGAAGAATAAGTAAGCACTTCCGAGAAGGCCACAACTTTATTCAAAGGTGGGCTGCGGACTGTGGTTCAGGATCATTTCGATCAGGGTCCTTCCAACCCACCATATCATGTGGGCCATGAACACACTGTGGATCTTGTTTCCACACACGGGAATAGGCATCTCTAAGGATGTGGTTTATAAACATCATCTACAACCCCTCAATGCCTCAGTTGACTTCTCTTCCTCTCAAAGTCCTGAGTTCAGAACTGTGGAGTTTTTGTTGTTGTCATTGCTTCTCCTTTCTTTTTTTAATGTGGGAGCTTTAGTTGCGGCATGTGGGATCTACTTCCTGGACCAGGGATAGAACTCAGGCCCCTTGTATCGGGAGAATGGAGTCTTAGCCACTGGACCACCAGGGAAGTCCCAGATCTGTGTTAACTGTATCTCCCAGCCTTGGCCAAACAGCTGCTCAATAGTGAAATTAACATTTCCTTATCAATAGAGACTGAGAATCAGGTTGGAAGCCAGGCATCTGTTTACACAAAGAGTTGTATTAGTAACAATAATAATGAGCCACTATAGACAGTACTCAGTATTTTCAAGGCTGAAGAGGTCAGTCAGTTCACTGCAGTTCAGTCGCTCAGTTGTGTTTGACTCTTTGTGACCCCATGGACTGCAGCACGCCAGGTCTCCCTGTCCATCACCAACTCCCATCCTCAAAGTTTTATTCAAACTCTCGTTCATTGAGTCAGTGATGCCATCCAGCCATCTCATCCTCTGTCTTCCCCTTCTCCTCTTGCCTTCAATCTTTCCCAGCATCAGGGTCTTTTCGAATGAATCTGTTCTTTGCATCAGGTGGCCAAAGGATTGGAGTTTCAGTTTCAACATCAGTCCTTCCAATGAATATTCAGGACTGATTTCCTTTAGGATGGACTGGTTGGATCTCCTTGCTGTCCAAGGGACTCTCAAGAGTCTTCTCCAACACCACAGTTCAAAAACATCAACTCTTCGGCGCTCAGCTTTCTTTATAGTCCAACTCTCACATCCATACATGACCACTGGAAAAACCATAGCTTTGACTAGATGAACCTTTGTTGGCAAAGTAATGTCTCTGCTTTTTAATATGCTGTCTAGGTTGATCAGAACTTTTCTTCCAAGGAGTAAGCATCTTTTAATTTCATGGCTGCAGTCACCATCTGCAGTAATTTTGGAGCCCAAGAAAATAAAGTCTGTCACTGTTTCCACTGTTTCCCTATCTGTTTGCCATGAAGTGATGGGACTGGATGCCATGATTTTAGTTTTCTAAGTGTTGAGCTTTCAGCTAACTTTTTTACTCTCCTCTTTCACTTTCATCAAGGGGCTCTTTAGTTCGCTTTCTGCCATAGGGGTGGTGTCATCTGCATATCTGAGGTTATTGATATTTCTCCCGGCAATCTTGTTTCCAGCTTGTGCTTCTTCCAGCCCAACATTTCACATGATGTAGTCTGCATATAAGTTAAATAAGCAGAGTGACAATATACAGCCTTGACGTACTCCTTTCTAGATTTGGAACCAGTCTGTTGTTCCATGTCCAGTTCTAACTGTTGCTTCCTGACCTGCATACAGAAGAGGTCAAAAGCTAGAAAATCAGCATTTTACTTTTTTTTTTTTTTTTTTGATTTTGGGGCACATACTTTATTGTACTTAATTTTTACATACCCATTTCCCAAACTAGACATGTTTATTCATCTTGTTGAGCTAACTCTGGAAGATAGTGAAGAACAGGGGAGCCTGGCGTGCTGTAGTCCATGGGGTCACAGAGCTGGACACGACTTAGCGACTGAACAACAATTCACCTTTGAATCTTCAAAATCCTCAGGGCCTACCACATAGTAGGTATCAACAAAATAAGCATGGCCATTCAGGCATCCATCATCCTTTTTATAGTGTGAAGAAGGCTGATATTCAGGCCCCACAGGTATATTTTGAGGAATATGATACCCAATAAGCTTTTTTTTTTTTAAGCTGAGAAACAGCTAGAGTCATTCTCAAAATCAAGATAACATTCAGGTGAGTGTATCAGGTGGTTCGGTCATAACAGATTTGCCTTTGCTTTCATTTTTTGAGTACTGAAAGACCTTTAAAAGACAGATGCCGAGCCACATTAGTCTGCCCACCACTCACTGCTTTTCCCCTTCATTTTCTGTCTTTATGAAAGCAAAGGATTTATTCTACTTCTCACCACCTATAAGAGCCCTGGTCCACTGAACAATTTTTGATCCTATAAATAAAGGCTTTTTACCTCAGTTTTTGTCATGTATAAAAGCAGTATGTCGAGACTGAAGATCATCCACTATCTTCTCTTCTATCTCTATGCCTTTTTCTACTTCTTCCTCTGATAACAGTAACTTGGTCTCTGAGTCTTTGGTTATAATAACCACAGAAGATCGTCGTGAATCAAGGATATTAGCCACCACCACTTGATGTCGATAAACTTCTAAAGCATTCCGTGCACGATCAATTATGATGGAGGGGTCAGTCTCCAACTTAAAGGAAATTATAAATGCTTTGGGAGCCCAGTCTTTAACCAAAGGAGAAAGCATTTTTGGCACCATCTTCATTGTTATCTGCAGTGGGCCCCCAGATGACTGGATCTTGTGTTCAGGCATTTCAGAGGCAGGAACATAGAAATCTGACACGGCCGCAGCCAGGTAAAACATCGCAGAAGAACCTAGTGGGTTGAGAGCCTGGGCTGCAGCCTGCAGCAAATGCAAATAGTCTGCCAAAGTGGTGAACTCTATGGCCAGAAAGGTGCCGGCAGCCTCAGCTTCCTGGTAGCTCTGCAGAGCTGCGGCGAAGCCTGGGAGTTCTTTTTCCTCGGCCTCCAGGCTCAGCAAGCCCGAAGGCGCTTGGCCGGAGGGCCGCAGAACAGACAGCCAGGTCTGGGGCGGGAAGCGGTGGGCAAAGGGGAAAGCAGAGCGCGCGCGGTACAGGAACAAGACCCCGTAGCCCGCGGCCAAGAAGGCTTCGGCCGAGCCAGCACCGCGCCGCCCACTTCTGAAGTTGTCCAGGAAGCGCACAGGCCGGGCTTCCAGAGGGACCTTGGTGCCGCCAGAAGTGACCAACACCACCCGTCGGCCCTGTGCGCCCAACCGGGCGGCGAAGCGAGCCATAACCTCTGCCCAGCGCGCAGCACCGGCGGGCTGGGGAAACTCGGCAACCAGGTCCACGGCCGCCATCAGTCCCGGAGCGCCCCCGCGTCTGCCGAAAATCAGCATTTTAATCATTGACAGGCTACTTAAGAGGTGAAGGACTTTTCTTATTCCCACCACAAGCTGACACTCTCTTTCTCTGAACCCGTGACTGTTTCTGTGGTTCTGAGTTAGTGGTGACTTTTTTTTTCCCCCTGCAATGCTATTGAAGTATATAAAAATTTTATTGGACATTGATTTACAATGTTGTGTTAATTTTGGCTGTACAGTAAAGTAATTCAGTTACACCTATGTATGTATATTCTTTTCTATTATGTTTTATCACAGGATATTGAATATAGTTCTCCACACTGTATAGTAGGACCTTGTTGTGTATCCATCCTATATATAATAGTTTGCGAATGTCAAACTCCCAATCCTTTCCTCCTCAGTGACCCCCTTGGAAACCACAAGTCTGTTCTCTATGTCTATGAGTCTGTTTCTGTTCATAAATAATTTCATCTGTGTTGTATTTCAGATTCCACATATAAGTGATATCCTGTGATATTTTTGTCTTTCTGACTTACCTTGCTTGGTATGATAATCTCTAGGTCCATCCTTGTTGTTGTAAATGGCATTGCTTCATCCTTTTTATGGCTGAGTAATATTCCATCGTATATGTACCACATCTTCTTTATCCATTCATCTGTCAACGGACTTTCAGGTTGTTTCTGTGCCTGGGTTGTTGTAAATAGTGCTGCTGTGAACACAGGGGTCTGCTAACTCTTTTAAATCTAGTTTAGCATTAAAAGAAATGAACCAATAATATCAACCTATGGAGTGGTAATTTTCTCCAAGAAATGTCAAAGTCCACAGAGTAATTTGAAAGATATTTTAGGCCTTGCTCATTAGTGTGTTTATTAAGTGTCTAAAGAGCCCTTCTTGGCTCACTGCATATTCTTCTTAAGTCTTGTGGCTTCTGAAGTAGGAGGGAGGCTAGGCGGCAGGGGACTCTGCAGTGCCCTTCACCCGAGTGTCTCTCAGGGCTAATGTTCTAACTATTTTGGTGCAAATGAGCCTTCAAGTCCCTTCTCCAACTGTGTGTGTTACTCCAAACCCTGAATGAGCTTGAGGCAGCGCAGTGTGGGGGGAGGGGTGTTTTTAAAACTACTGATTATTTCATGGCCTCTGGGCATCAGCCAAGAATCCAGCTTTCTGACCCACAATAGCGCCTGTTGCTTCCAGTTAGGAGAGAAGAGTGTGCTTTTGAGAAGGAGCTGACCCCAGAAGAGCTATTGAAAATTTGTTCATGAAGAAGGAACTGGTCTGACCTTTCTTGCAGCTGCTGCAGATGTATCTTTGGGACAGGAAAAGGAAGTTCTCTCTTCACTTTACATAGGGTAATAAGAGTGGTGATGCTCTGTTCCATGGTGAAGACTAACCCAGAACACACAGACACTCCTCCTGGACAGAAGAACCATAGCGTATTTGGAGCTCGAGAGACCAGCCAGTCATTTTCCCAGAACGTGGCTTCTTTCTCTACAGCCTGCCTGGTGGGCTTCACTCAGGACCTTTGGTTTGAGTTGCTCATCATCTCAGGTGACCGTCAAAAGAAAACAGTCGAACAGACACAAGAGTTTTTAAGAACAGAATATTGGTGATTTAAATAGATCCTAAATACTTGTGTCACAAACACATATTAGAGGATTCATTAATTCAAATAAAAACATTATGATTGAGACTGTCTGGAGAAATTATTCAAATATTTGCTGGAAAGCTGGAAATGACATGCAGTGATGATCTATATAAGCAGCTGACCTTTAATAAGAGATACTATATGAAGGTAATCCATGAAACACTTAATAGTATTATTTAAGTGAAGCCTCCCAACAACCCGGTGAGCTGCAGGCTCTGTTATCATCTGAATATATAGGGACCCGAGGCTAGCAGAGATCAAGCACCTTGCTTCAGGTGCCCCAGGGTGTACACTGTGGCTGTGTAATCTGTCTGTCTCAAACCCCCTAAGAGTTCCGTTCTCCAAGGCTAACGTTGGCACAACATTCTGGAGTTGCGTATGGGGCAGAGGTATGAAACGTGCAAAGAGTGTCTTAAAAATGAACTTTTTTTTTTGGACTTCCCTGGTGGTCCAGTAGATAAGAATATGCCCGCCAATGCAGGGGACATGGATTTGATCCCTGGTCCAGGAAGATACCACATGTTACGGGGCAGCTAAGCCCATGTGCCACAGCTGCTGAGCCTTTGTGCTGCAACTACTGAAGGCCGCATGGCCAGGGCTTGTGCTTTGAAACAAGAAGCCGCGGCAATGAAACCTGCGCACCGCAATTGAAGAAAGCCCACGTGCAGCACCATAGACCTAGAGTGGCCAAAAATAAATAAATAAAAGCCCTTTAAAAATGAACCTTTTGGTTTAAATTTCCTTAGTAAGACTTTATTAAAAAATCCCAATTATTGTGGAAATTTTCAAACATATGCCAAGCTAGGGAAATTATAAAGAACCCCCATGAGCACATCTCACAAATTCAGCCGTTTTCAGCACGTGGCTGAGCTGATTTCAGCTGTCCTCCCCTCCACTTCACCACTGTTCTAGTTTCCTACTGCTGCTGAAATGTATAGCCATGAACTGGGCAACTTGAAACAATCCAAATTGGCTTTCTTCCAGTTCTGGAACTCAGATGTGGGTCTCACTAGGCTACGGTGAGGGTGTTGGCAGGGCTGGCTTCTTCTGGAGGCTCCAGGGGAGGATCTGCTTCATCTCCTTTTTCAGCTGCTAGTGGCCGCCTCTGTCCTTGACTGGTGACCCCTTCCTCCATCTTCAGAGCACATCACTCCAACCTCTGCTTCTGCCATCATATCGCCCTCTGCCTGTGTTTCCAAGAGTCACTAGATGACGTCATTAGACTGACCAGAAAGCCAATCATAATCTCATACCCAAATCCTTAACTTAATTATGTCGGTAAAGTCCCCCTTTGCCATATAAAGTAACATTGATGGGTCCTGAATTTTAGGACTTGAACACCTTTGGGGAGCCATTATTCAGCCTATGATACCTCCTAGCCTCCTACAAGAGTATTTTGAAGGAATCTCACTTTATTTAACCCATAAATATATCAGTGCTCAGCACTCAGTTACTGTGTCATGTCCAACTTTTTGTGACCCCATAGACCATAGCCCAGCCAGGCTTCTCTGTTCATGGGATTTCCCAGGCAAGAATACTAGAGTGGGTTGCTGTTTCCAACTCTAGGGGATCTTCCCAACCCAGGGATTGAACCCAAGTCTCCTGTGCCTGCTGCACTGGCAGGTGGATTCTTTACCACTGAACCGCCTGGAAAACCATAATATGTCAGTACATACATATCTGCAAAAACATAAAGACGTGAAAAACAACAAACCCCCAAACAAACAGTAATACCACTGTTGTTGTTCAGTCGCTCAGTCACGTCCGACTCTTTGCCACCCCCTGGTCTGCAGCATGCCGGTCTTACCTGTCCTTCACTATCTCCCGGAGCTTGCTCAAATTCATGTCCGTTGAGTTGATGATGCCATCCAACCATCTCATCCTCTGTCGTTCCCTTCTCCTCCTGCCTTCAGTCTTTCTTAGCATCAAGGCCTTTTCCAGTGAGTCTGCTCTTCCCATCAGGTTTCCAAAGTATTGGAGTTTCAGCCTCAGCATCAGTCCCTGCAATGAACACCCAGGACTGATCTCCTTTAGGATGGACTGGTTGGATCTCCTTGGAGTCCAAGGGACTCTCAAGAGTCTTCTCTAACACCACAGTTCAGAAGCATCAATTCTTTGGCTTTCAGCCTTCTTTATGTTCCAACTCTCACATCCATACAGGACTACTGGAAAAAGTATAGCTTTGACTGTACAAACTGTCAGCAAAGTGACGTCTCTGCTTTTTAATATGCTGTCTAGGTTTGTCATAGCTTTTATTCCAAGGAGCAAATGTCTTTTAATTTCATAGCTTTAGTCACCATCTGCAGTGATTTGGAGCCCCCAAAAATAAAGTCTGACACTGTTTCCACTGTCTCCCCATCTATTTCCCATGAAGTGATGGGACCAGATGCCATGATCTTAGTTTTCTGAATGTTAAGCTTTAAGCCAACTTTTTCACTCTCCTCTTTCACTTTCATCAAGAGGCTTTTTAGTTCCTCTTCACTTTCTGCCATAAGGGTGGTGTCATCTGCATATCTGAGGTTGTTGATATTTCTCCCTGCAATCTTGATTCCAGCTTGTGCTTCTTCCAGTTCAGCATTTCTCATGATGTACTCTGCATATAAGTTGAAGAAGCAGGGTGACAATATACAGCCTTGAATACTCCTTTCCCAATTTTGAACCAGTCCATTGTTCTATGTCTGGTTCTAACTGTTGCTTCTTGACTTGCATACATGTTTCACTAGAGACAGGTATGGTGGTCTGGTATTCCCATCTCTTTAAGAATTTTCCACAGTTTGTTGTGATTCACACAGTCAAAGGCTTTAGCATAGTCAATGAAGCAGAAGTAGATGTTTTTCTGGAATTCTTTTGCTTTTTCTATGGTCCAAAGGATGTTGGCAATTTGATCTTGGTTCCTCTTCTTAATTTGATCTCTGGTTCCTTCTCTAAATCCAATTTGAACATCTGGAAGTTCTCAGTTCACATACTGTTATCACACCTAAAAAAATTAATAAGACTTTAAAAATCATCAGATACCCAGTTTTCCCAAATTGCCTCATAATTTTATTTTGACATGTGGCTTACTCAAATTAAAAAATGGGTCTTAGGTCTCATTTATCATATAGGTTCCTACTCCTTTTTACTTCACTTGCTTGTTTTTGAAGTCACCAATATTTTTGTCCTACAGAATTTGACTACTTGTATCCTTGTGGTCATTAACATGTTTCTTTTTTCCCATGTATTTCCCACAAACTGGTAGTTAAATCTATAGATTTGATTATATTGAGGTTTGATTTTATTGTTATAGTGCTTCATTGATAGTGTCATTTTCTATATAAGGAAAACAGTACTATCTGTTCTTTATCTTCTGTGGTGTTGAGATTGGTTGTTGGGTTCAAGTTTTGGGAGCCCTACCCTCTTTGTATCAAATTTTCATCAGCTTTTTACCTAAAAAAAGTGATTGGTGATTATTGACTGGGTTTATTATTTCATTAGTTGACTGCAAAATAACATTCTATTTCCATCACAGTCTTCATTTATTATTTTTTTTTTTACATAAAATTCTTCAGCAAAAAAGCAGTTTCTTTGGGTCATTTCAAACAGGGTTTGTGGGTGTGTGAAAACAGCTCTTAACACTATGACCAGAGACTAAAGTTCTCCCCAGGATGTCTCCACAAAAATAGTGCTGTTTTCCTGAAGAGAGGAAAGATAATTTTTGAATGGTAATATGAGAAAGTTAGTAAATGTCTCAGAGTTTAGAAACAAAATTTCCTTCAACATCTATTTGATTGTTCTGATTTATAATTTAAGAAAGGAAATGCTTGATTCTTTCTCTTTTGCGCCAGTTTCAGAATAATAATTGGTTTTCTGGAATTCCTAAAGGTCAACAAGAAAGTTTGTATGCACACACATGTGTGTTTAGCATTATGAAGTCATGGGTGTTTAGCATATTTGTTATGTTTCAGTTGTTTGCAGACATTATCCTTTTCCAAATTTTCCCATCACTGGCTGAGATCCCTTTCAGATTGGCTCCTGAATCTCACATCAACCAAAATGCTTCCTTGTTTTCTGATGTAACAAGATGTTTGGGGCTCATCTTGAATATTTGCTGGCCTAGATCAAGAATCAGTGTTTTCTGCAAGGAGCTCTTGTTACTCTTAGTAGGAAATGATATTTAGAGACCACGATCTGGGCCCTGGGGGTGCTAACAGGTACTGGATTATTGTTATTTTTAAACTTTTAAGTAGACAGAGCTAGGATTTTTTTTTCAGACAAAGAAATTATATCACAGATTCACACTGTTATTTCCAGTTCAAATTTATGATTACATAGTTTTACTTCTTTGATTTTATACTTGCATTTCTTTTCTCTTATGCTGAAAAATTTTATTCCATATATCATTAAGAGACTTGTATACCTATCTTCATTTATCTTCATTATAAAGTATATTTGAATACATGTATGCAGTATATTGTATTATATATGTGTGTGTATCTGTATGTATATCTATATGTGTGTGTGTGTGTATATATATATATATCCTATTGGGGTTTCCCTGGTGACTCAGTGCTAACAAATCCACGTGCAATGCAGAAGACACAGGAGACATGGGTTTGGTCTCTGGGTTGAGAAGACACCCTGGAGGAGGGTTGGCAACCCACTCCAGTGTTCTTGTCTGGAGAATCCCATGGGCAGAGAAGCCTGGTGGGCTACAGACCACAGGGTCACAAAGAGTTGGACATGACTGAAGTGACAGAGCATGCAGCACACACAGATATATATTATATTTGGTATAACCATTTTATGTATGGTTTCAGAATAATACTAACATTTTAATTAACAATATAATAACTGAAAACATCCTAAGACTTCTTTGCAGTTCTTTTTGTTCTTAGGATATATCCCACTAGGAATGCAGAGTTAAATTACAGAGTTTTAAAATCACTTTAATTAATTCCCCTTGGTGTCATTCAACCATCAACTCAGTGCATAGTTAGCTCAATGCACAGTAGGCTAACCTTTTTGTCTTTTACTTTAGTGGTTGCTTCTTTTAGAAATATATAACACAAAATTTGTTGTTCAAAGTTAAATGTACAAAACAAGGTGTAGTCAGAGAAGTATAGCTGTCTTTCCCTCTCTTCAGCCTCTTCTTGACTTTTCCTTACAGGAACCCATATTAATTCAATTTTGGTTTATCCTTCCTCTGCTTTTTAATAACATACCCATGTATTTTCATAACCCTCTCTTAGGTGAAAGGTGCAGTACCGTACATGCTGTCCTGCATCTGACAGCATTACTTGTGAATGTAAACCTTCCCAAGAGTAGGACATAGAACCCACAAATTGTTAAGCATCTTTGTATTGTAAACCCAGCAGTCCATTTCATCAGAAAGGGGTCAAGTCGTAAAGAACAGCGAGCCAGAATCCTCTTTAGATTTCAATTGTGCAGAGCTCTGTTTGTGACCCATTCTGTGCTGACAGTTTTATTTTCCTTCTCATACTTAGACTATACCACTCCAAGATCTCCCAGGACTCACAGCACTTATAACTAATTGTATAAACGGATTTTGGAAATACTGTTTTTGTCCCAACCAGGTGGTTTGTCAAAAATACTGTTCTCTGTTACCACGTGACAATTATAACCACAATTTTCAGAGTAATTAACATTCCAATAAGTACACATATTGCAGTTTGCTTAACCATATTTCATTGAAGGACATTTTTTGTTTTCCAATTTTTTGTTGCATGGAAAACTTAAGAATTAATTTCTCTTTGCTCAAGAGGCTTGAAGCTTTGAACTGTTAGGACCAATAGCATTTAACTAATAGGCACCTGTGTCCTTTCCTCGGGTCCTTGGTTCCAGGGGTGGAAGTATGAGGAAAGATGTAGTTCTTCCCCAAAAATCTTTTTTCTTAACAATTTCAAAAGAAGAAAGCTATGAAACAGTCTCCAGATGAAAATAGACAGGAGGAGGACCTTTATACAGAATAAACACCTTTGTGGAAATTCTCATTTCTGATTTTTTTCCAAAGTAGTTTTTTTATACAAAGCACATGCAAAGTGTGTCATATTAGATTTAATATTTGAATAAACAGAAAGATTGTGATTTGGGTCAGATGACTATCTTAGAGCCTTGTAGGGGAACCTAGACAGCATATTGAAAATCAGAGACATCACTTGCCAACTATATAAAGGCTGTACATCAGCAGATGAATGGATAAGGAAGTTGTGGTACATATACACCATGGAATATAACTCAGCTGTTAAAAAGAATTCATTTGAATCAGTTCTAATGAGATGGATGAAACTGGAGCCCATTATACAGAGTGAAGTAAGCCAGAAAGATAAAGAACATTACAGCATACTAACACATATATATGGAATTTAGAAAGATGGTAACGATAACCCTATATGCAAAACAGAAAAAGAGACACAGAAGTACAGAACAGACTTTTGAACTCTGTGGGAGAAGGTGAGGGTGGGATGTTTCAAAAGAACAGCATGTATATTATCTATGGTGAAACAGATCACCAGCCCAGGTGGGATGCATGAGACAAGTGCTCGGGCCTGGTGCACTGGGAAGACCCAGAGGAATCGGGTGGAGAGGGAGGTGGGAGAGGGGATCAGGATGGGGTATACGTGTAACTCTATGGCTGATTCATATCAATGTATGACAAAACCCAAAAAAATAAAATAAAATAAAATAAATAAAGGCCTGTATAGTCAAAGCTATGGTTTTTCCAGTAGATGTGCCCAGATGTGAGAGTTGGACCATAAAGAAGGCTGAGCGCCAAAGAATTGATGCTTTTGAACTGTGGTGTTGGAGAAGACTCTTGAGAGTCCCTTGGACTCCAGTCAATCCTAAAGGAAATCAGTCCTGAATATTCATTGGAAGGACTGATGCTGAAGCTGAAGCTCCAATACTTTGGCCACCTGCTGTGAAGAGCTGACTCATTGGAAAAGACCCTGATGCTGGGAAAGATTGAGGACAAGAGGAGAAGGGGATGATAGAGGATGAGATGGTTGGATGGCATCACCGACTCAATGGACTTGAGTCTGAGTAAGCTCTGGGAGATAGTGCAGGACAGGAAAGCCTAGTGTGCTGTACTTTGTGGGGTTGAGAAGAGTCAGACATGACTTAGTGACTGAACAGAACAGAACAGAACAGGGGAACAAGATCTTAGCTTGCCCCAAGGCAGGTTCTCCAGGCCTTAGAATTCACAGTGATCCTCAACCAGAAGGCTATCAATTGTCCTCATTCATCCTTGCCTGGTACTCATTCAATACCTTACTGAAAGCCACAGAGAACCAAGGAGGTCAGGCATTTCTTTTGATAATATGAGGAAAAGACAACATATATGTCTACTAAAAGATTCCTGCTGTTTTCTGGAGGCCTCAGAGGAGTGTGTCAGTGATCCTGTGGTTGCCAGTGTTTGTAGAGTGGAGAGTTTGAGCTGTCCCCTACCAGAATCTCAGTGAAGGAGAACCCCTGTGAGTGGGCCTGGGAGGAGAGTGGCCTGGCTCACTCATGGGGCTGGGGAGAGCCAGTCTGAACAGGCAGAAGGGCTGTCGCACGTTGATAAACAGTGCAGCTTGTTAGGCAGCATGGAGCAAATGTAGGGGGGTCTTAGGAGGGAGGCAATATGTTTAGGCTGGATGAAACAAGTAACAACTGGTCTGTAAAGAAGAGAGTAAGGGCTCAATGAAAAGCAGGGTTTTAGAAAAATTCATTGGCAACACTATTCAGAATAGATTTAAAAGGAGAAAGAACTTGAAATTAGAGAGTCCGGTCAGTAGGCTATTGGTCTTCCCAGGTGGCTTAGTGGCAAAGAATCTGCCTGCCAGTGCAAGAGATTCAGGAGACATGGGCTTGATCCCTGGGTCAGGAAGATTCCCTGAAGGAGGAAATGGCAACCTGCTCCAGTATTCTTGCCTGGAAAATCCCATGGATAGAGGAGCCTGGTGGGCTTCAGTTCATGGATTCACAGTCAGACACAACTGAGTGGCTGAGCATACAAGTTATTAAGATAATAAAGCCATGAGTTCATAGAGGCAGGACTGATGTGTGGAGAAGGATGGAACAACTGCAGAAGAGACAGTCGAAGGAGGGGCAAATTTAACTAAAAATGTCTGTGGGTCTTAGTGACCAAGTGTAGGAAGTCACCGATACTGGTGCTTCCAGAATCTGAGGCAGCAGTGACTGGGAGAACGGGTAACAGAAGTAATTCATTAAATGTATAGGTCATTACAACCAGGACCTGGATTCCTCCTTTAAAAAAAAAACCAAAACTTTCTTATTCTCCCTTCTCATCTCTTTTATACAACTATTTATCAAGTGCTCCCACATCTGACACCTCTTCCCTGCAGCCCCGGCAGCAAACAATCCAGGCGCAGTCTTTGCTGTCACAGAACTTGCATTTAATTAGGGAAGGTAAATCCATGGCTGATTCATGTCAATGTATGGCAAAAACCACTACAATATTGTAAAGTAATTAGTCTCCAACTAATAAAAATAAATGGAAAAAAAAAGCGAAGGAGGCGGAGGGAAGAATAGGATAATTCATGCAGTGCTCAGTCTTGTGAAGACAGGGAAACAGGACCACGTGCTAGATGGTGACTGAGGGCTCTTGCAGGTAGAAACCCTGGAAAGTGCCTTCGAGGAAATGCCCAAGGAGCCCGTCATGGAAAGGCTTGGTGGGATTTCAGGACATTCTAGAAAATGAAAAAGATTATCTTAAGACAAGAAAAGACTTGGAGTGGGGTTCCCCTGGTGGCTCAGCGGTAGAGTCCACCTGCCAATGAAAGAGACGTGGGTTCGATCGCTGGTCAGGGAAGATCCCACACGCCCCGGAGCAGCTAAGCCTGTGTACAACTGCAACTACTGAGCCTGCAGCGTAGGGCCTGGGAGCCGCAACTGCTGAGCCACATGCCTCAGCTACTGAAGACCGAAAGCCCTAGAACCTGTGTTCTGCGACACGGGAAGCCAGCACAGTGAGAAGCCCGTGCATTGCAACTAGAGAGTAGCCTTTGCATGCCACAACTAGAGAAAGCAGCCCACACAACAGCAAAGACCCATCACAGCCCCGCCCCCCCCCAAAAGAACAGACTTGGAGTGTATGAAACACAGAGAAGGCTGAGGGCCCTGGTGGTTCCTAATAAGGGCAAGGAAATGGGAGCAGAGAGTGTTTCAGTCAAAGTCTGATAAGGAGACAGGCCTCAGACAAGTAACTTGAACAGGGACAGTATTCAGTTCGGTTGCTTCAGTTGCTCTTTTCGACCCCATGGACTGCATCAGGCCAGGCCTCCCTGTCCATCACCAACTCCCAGAGTTTACTGAAACTCATGTCTATTGAGTCGGTGATGCCATCCAACCATCTCATCCTCTGTCATCCCCCTCTCCTCCTGCCTTCAATCTTTCCCAGCATCAGGGTGTTTTTGAATGAATCTGTTCTTCCCATCAGGTGGCCAAAGTATTGGAGTTTCAGCTTCAGCATCAGTCCTTCCAATGAACATCCAGCACTGATTTCCTTTAGGATGAATTGGTTGGATCTCCTTGCAGTCCAAGGGACTCTTGAGTCTTCTCCAACACCACAGTTCAAAAGCACCAATTCTTCGGTGCTCAGCTTTCTTTATAGTCCAACTCTCACATCCATACATGACTACTGGAACAACCATAGCCTTGACTAGATGGACCTTTGTTGTCAAGGGACAGTATGTGGGCGTGTTAAGTCACTTTAGTCATGCCTGACTCTTGTGACCCCATGGACTATAACCCGCCAGGCTCCTCTGTCCATGGGATTCTCCAGGCAAGAATACTGGAGTGGGTTGCCACACCCTCCTCCAGGGGGTCTTCCCAACATAGGAATCGAACTGCATCTCTTATGTCTCCTGCATTGGCAGGTGGGTTCTTTACCACTAGCACCACCTGGCAAAGAACTATTCATTATAACAAAGTATTGAAGCAATGAGGGATCCACCAGAAGAAGTCAAGAGCATTTAGGGGCTAATCTCAGGGCCGAGACCAGGAACCCCTGCCCCCAGGCTAAGGGGCATGACCAGCGGCAGTCAGGAAGCCTGTGGGGCCACACCGGTGCACCTGCAGGCCGGCCTCTACCTGGAACCTCCTGGGACCTACCTTCCAGGGATCCAAAGAAGATGGTGCATAGGGATCTGTCTCACCAGAGGCAGTCTGCTGACAAAGTGCTTGAGGAGGTCTTCAGAGAAGCTGTGGCCTTCCAGGAGCCGCGGACACGCCGGTGCTGGAGCAGCTGAGCCCGCTTCAGGGGCCTGTGCAGGAGAAGCTGGTCACATGAAAGGAGCTGGGTGCTGGGGAAACTGCGCCCGAAGGAGCGGGTGCTGCAGAACCCATGAGACTGGGCACTGGGGACAGCAGCCTGCCTGCAGGAGCTGGGAGCGGGGAGAGTCCCACGCGTGTTCTGGGCCCTGGCATGCAGCAGCTCTGGGAGCTGGGTCCAGAGAAGCCAGCCCCTTAGGGTCCTGCTGAGAGGCCCCACCAGGCTCCTCAGTCCATGGGATTCTCCAGAAAGGAACACTGGAGCAGGTTGCCGTGTCCTCCTCCAGGGGACCTTCCCAACCCAGGGATTGAACCAGGGTCTCTTTTGTCTCTTTCATTGGCAGGTGGGTTCTTTATCACTAGCACCACCTGAAAAACCCCAAACCAGGAACCCCCTCCTCTAAGAAGGTCTCTGCAGCGCCCCCTGCTGGCAAAGGAAAAAGTTTTAAAGGGTCCCCCTATATGTTTGCAAAGCAGGCAGTGAGGAGCTGAGTCAGGGAACTCGTACCTGGCATATAGTCAGGGCTGCACTTGGAGGACCTTGTAATGGGGGCGATGGTAGTGATGACAGTGGAGTCTTGGTAGTGATTCCTGTCACACCCAGACCTTGTTCTCAGTGCTTACATATTTTAATTCATGTTGTTGTCACAATCCAGTGAGATGCTGTCATTACCCCACTTAGCAGGTGAGGTGTCTGAGGCAGAGAGCAGATAAGTTGCTTGCCTACATCGGCACTCAGCTGTGAGCCGTCTGACCCCGAGTCCGTCTGACGGATTCTGTCAAGTCATTATGATCTTGGAACAAACAGATACATCTGTCAGGCAACATAAGTCCTTTAACGAATTTTGCAGTCACACCTTTTGTGATCAGGCTTCCAAGGTAGTGCAGTGGGAAGGAATCTGCCTGCCTGCCAGTGCAGAAGACACGAGACACAGGTTCGATCTCTGGGGTGGGATGATCCCCTGCAGTACGAAATGGCAGCCCACTCCAGGTATTCTTGCCTGGAGAATTCCATAGACAGAGGGGCCTTGCAGGCTACAGTCCATGGGGCCACAAAGAGTCTAATACAGCTGAGCACACACACACACACACACACACTTTTGTGATGAAACCACCCACCTCTACTTTATATAGTTTATAAATGCAGGCATTTTAATTACTTTGAGTTACAAATGTACCGGGAAACGTGGAATAGAACATGTGGGGAAGGTGAAGAAGTTGGCTAGCTGGAGCTACTAAAATACTAGAAAATAGTATTTTGAGTATGGTTTGATGGACTGGGGACCCCTTTAGTGAAACAAAAACAGAAAGGGGGGAAAGTTCAAAATTATCATTACAGGTATGAAGAGATGTCACTCAGAAGGTCTTGACAAGTGCTTCTCATACTCTTGGGTGGGGAGGAGGCAGAACCATGGTCTCAGAGGATGGGCTTGGGGGCAGTTCTTTGTGCAGGATTCATAGCGCCCCAGACCCCAAGCCGGGTGGGTGGGGAAGGGAGACCTGACGGTGGGGAGCTTGCTGCCTGGTGGCTGAGACGTGGCTGCTTCTTTAGTGTAAGGCAAGGTGAGAGAGCCAGTAGTCAAGGGAAGGTAGCAAGAAAAGACAGTACCCAAGCTAGAAGAAGAGTTGCCAGGATGTCTGGAGAGAGCAAGGCATTGTGGGTTTGGGGCCAGTGCCTGGCAAGGACCTAGATGGATGAGGGTTTGGGAAGAAGGATGATGCAGGGTCCGGAAGACGGTTCTGGGTCAGATTATCTGATCCTGGCCTCTGTTTTGTGACCGGGTATGCATTAGTCACTTAGTCATGTTTGACTGCAGTGCTGTATACAGCCAGGCTCTTCTGTCCATGGGATTCCGAAGGTAAGAATACTGGAGTGGGTAGCCATTCCTTTCTCCAGGGGATCTTCCCAACCCAGTGATTGAACCAGGGTCTCCTGCGTTGCAGGCAGATTCTTTACTGTCTGAGCCACCAAGGAAGTGCTTTCTGACCTGGGAAATTATTTAATCTCTCTATGTTTCAGTTTTCCTGTTTGTGAAAAGAAATATAACAGTAAAACCCTCACAAAGCTATTATGTAGATTAAATGAGATACATTAGGCCCATTTGCACCAATAATGGGATAGGCTCAGTAAACGTTTGTTGCCATTATTATCTGCAAGAATAATATTATTTGTAATAATAATTATGATTGTTGCTATCATTATTGAAAAGGCTATTATGATGATGATTGCTATTATTATTGGAAAAGGCTGAATGTTAGAGTTTGAAGAGTGTTAAGGATTAGACTAAAAAGTGTTTCATAACATGTGCATGTGTGTGTGTATATAGAATTTTGAGATAGTTTGCATTTGAAATCCTGTTTTTGTGACAGGCAGCCTAGGGAAATGCTCAGTCTTGCACATAATAATGAACGCCTGCTTTGTCTGTTACCATTTACAACAACCACTGTTATTTCTGTCATCTCAAGAGAGATGTTCCTATGTCGGCACAAAAATGAGCAAGATCTATCACAAAAAAATTACCAGGTATGGGTGACTGTATGGGTCTTAGGCACTTAGGACTTAGAGATCAGTCAAATGAGTCCTTACATGTTTTGTTTGGTTAGTATAGAATAGGAAATTGCATTTCCCAGGTGGAGAGGGAAGCTAAATATTTCTCACAAAATGAGTGAAAACCTAATGCCATCAGGTCATGGGTTTTGTCATCAGGATGGGATTCAATCTCATCTCCACCAACTAGCTAGCTGGGTAACTCTGAGGAAATACCAGAGCCTCGAGTCCACACCCTGATCTACAGAGTTGAGAGCATCGTCATAATAACACTCACCATGGTAGTGAAATCTTACAAGAGAATGCAATAATGTGTGAAAAGTGCCGAAAGCCCTGGCAGGCCCAGTGGGGGTGGTACCGGTCTCCTCTCAGCCTGCCCCCCCAGTTCAGCTCTCCCCATTCCCAGCCTTCCCCGTCTGGGGAGCTTCTAACTGCTAATGGCCAATACACGAAGCTGCCATGTTTACCTGGACCTTGAGGCAGACAGTAAGTGGAAATTCAATGGTGAGGCAGCCAGTGCAGGGGAATGGGTTTTCAGGTGCCGTATCAAGTCAGAGAAATCTCTCCTTGTCTTCTCTCCCTGCATGCCTCACCATATGTTCTATTCGATTATGACAAATGTACTTGATGCTGCAGTAGTGTTCTCATCAGGGGTTGAAGGAATTGACAGCGATTTTTTTTTTTTTTAGAAAGAGCCATAACATCCCTTAGTTCAGAGAGATTGTAAATCCCGCATCCTCCAGATTAGATAATGCATGTTCAATATCAGTAGGAAAGAAACAGAGAAGTAAATATTTGCTACAAAATGTCTTTCTAATATCTTGAAAATTAGTTAATTTCCTGCATCTGTCAAGTCAGTTCGCAGCTACATCCGCCTCCCATCTAGAGGCAAAGGGAAAACAAGCCACCACAGCAAGGAGCCTGTCACTTGGGAATCCAGGGGAGATAATGTGACCACAGTGCCGTGGCATTGAATATTGATAAGGATGTGACAGGCCATGCTTAAAGTTTGGTGTCACATTCCAATGACTGGCTGAGAGATGAAAAGAAAACAAAAAATTAATCCCCCTCTTGGAATCTCCTGCAGATTCACTTAGTGGTTGGTTGCAGCTCAGCGGTCCATCTCTTTCTTTCCCCATTAATAATCGTAATCAAATATCCATTATTGGTTTTCAGCAACAATGTAATTGCTTTCCCTTCCTTATTTCCTGGGACGGTAGGTCTGCTGGTGAGAAAGGGCAGTTGTGTAATCGTTCTTTCTACGCAAACTCAGAGAAGTCGGTTGTGCCCTGCGGATATTGATGTCAGCCGCTTTGCTCTCTGGTGAAGGGAAGGAAGGAAATAATTTCATCCTGCTATTTTTAGACTTCAATTTGGATTTCAGCCTTTATGATACTTTGTGTACTGGGGATAGAGCTGTTGATGCACAGTCAGGCTGCTGTCAGGCGCTAGGCTTTCTACTTGCCCCTGTAGACTCCTGTCTCAGGACCGCATCTCGGCTCTGCTCAGCCCTCAGGACCCTCCTTGGTGGCCGAAAGCCCAGCCAGGCTGAGAGGGCTAAGATCCATTCTGTATCGAGTCTTTGCCAGTGGAATTTGCTGATAGCAACCACTTAGGCTTCATTTTGCCCGGAAAGGTTTAATCTGATCTTTCATATGCATAGATATTCAGCGCCACACACGTTCTCTATAAACAAAATGAAGTCCCTTGACCATCCTTGTTTTTCCTGTCAGTTTCCCAGAGGTGGTAGATAAAAGCCAGAATGAGGACAATCTACTCTCTTTGCTGGATTTCCTTCTAAACTCACAAGAAGGGCCCAGACACCTGGGACTCCGGGTTATCTTCAGCGGTGATGGAAGCCCGTCTTCCTGGCTCTTCCGTGTTAATGATGAGCTGGTCGTAAACGCCAAAGGCAGTTAGGAAGTGCCAGTGACACTTGTCTGAGCCTGTCTCCCATCAGGTGTTTCTTGTCACATGTGCTAAAATCTAGACCGGTCAGCACTGCTCTGAACCCTGTGGGTGCAGGCCATGTGAGCCCTTGGAGGCTGTAGGTTTCAGCAGGTAAGACCCTGCTGTTTAAGGTGTGGCTGCAAACTGGCAAGACGGGCACCATCCACTGTGGCTGGAAGGCAGAGTCTCAGGCCCACCCTGGCTTGGGAACCAAGAACTCTTAAGTGATCCATGTGTACATTAATCCCCTTTTCTTTTCTTTAAAAAAAAAAATCACATGCCTTTATTAGGATCTCATGAAATCTATGGCTCCGATTCCCATGCACCCTCACGTGAGATCTTGCAGGTAATTTCAGTGAGTGCAGCCCCCATGAACTTCAGTCAGACCCGCCACTCAGGAGCTCTGAGTGCACATTTGGTGGGACCCCCGATGCCGTGGGCCCCCCACCTTGCTTGCCTGCCCTGCGGTTTGGTTGTCCTGTGGACCAGCCTTCACTGCGATGCCTGATCTCTTGCATTTAAGGAGAACTAGCTCAGGGCAGGTCATTGCTCGTCATCTCTCCAACCCCTTCAACCCTTCAGTCCTGTTTTTATGATTCTTTTGTGGCCACTCTGGCTTTCTCTTTCCTTGGTTGGTTTATCACCAGGGTCTTGGGTTTCCCAGGTGGCTTAGTGGTAAAGAATCTGCCTGCCGAGCAGGAGACATGGGTTTGATCTCTGGGTTGGAAAGATCCCCTGGAGAAGGAAATACCCACCCACTCCAGTCTTCTTGCCTGGAGGATCCCATGGGCAGAGGAGCCTGGTGGGCTGCAGTCCACGGGGTGGCACAGAGTCAGACATGACTGAGCGACCAAGCAGCAGCCGCCAGGGTCTTAGAATAACCTGCAGCTGCGAGGCACAGGTGCCGAGGCCCTGCCCAGGTGCAGCACATGTGCTTCTGAGAGGCAGGAAGGCTTCCGTGGTCTTCCTGCTCTTCCTGCTGACAGCATGCGTTCTGCTGGCCCGAGGGGAGCTCTGGGCTTTGATCTCCTTCAGCCTTGATGATGGCCTGAGGACAGTGCAAGGCGGACTGAGCATCACCCCGAACACTGAACACAAGTCTCTTCACTCCCTGATCTATCAAGGGCACACTCTGACCTCGAAGGTGTCCTTGCTTTGAAAGTGAAAGCGTTAGTCACTCAGTCGTGTCTGACTCTTTGTGACCCCACACACTGTAGCCCACCAGTTTCCTCTGTCCATGGAATTCTCCAGGCAAGAACACTGGAGTAGGTAGCCATTCCCTTCTCCAGGGGATCTTCTTGACCTAGGGGTAGAACCTGGGTCTCCCACATTGTAGGCAGACTCTTTATCGTCTGAACCACCAGGGAAGTCCTTCCCTTCCCTGGGAGGGAGCAAATATATGTGGTTAAATGGTATCACTGACTCAAAGGACATGAGTTTGAGCAAACTCCAGGAGATAATGAAGGACAAGGAAGCCTGGCGTGCTGCAGTCCTTGGTGTTGCAGAGAATCAGACACAACCAAGCGAGTGAACTACAATAGCAACAAATGTACGTGGATGATTACAGTCTAGGATACAGGTCAAAGCAGAAGTGTGGGCTGCAGGGCCATAAACGAAGGGTGTACATGGGGTGAGCCCACTGCTCCTAACAGCGTCATCTGGAAGTTCAGTGCCTCACCCCCTGTGTGGGGCTGTCATATAGCACCCCTGTTTCACCCCTGCAGCCTATCATTTGTGAAGAAGTCTCATTTGAGCTCCTTTTGCTTGGGGTGTGTATTGATCACGTCTTTTGTTTGGGGGATCGGGGCTCAGCCCATGATGAGGCTGCAGCTGCCTCTGGGCTCCCTTTCGTGTCAGAGGCTCCATCCCTGGCTGTTCGCTGTCCCTGGAGCCATGATTGTGGTCTCTTTGGAGCTCATGTCACGCCTCCTGTGGCTTGTGGACTGAGAACTACAGCACCAGGGAAAGCCTCCCTAAGGCTCTCATGATGGCAGGATGAGCCCTCTGCTCCAGCCCCGCAGTATCTCCAAGGCTCTCACACCGTGCCAGCAGCATCTCCGGGCTGCGGCTTGGGGCATCACTCATTCCCAAGTGGCTTTTACTCTTCTCCATAGAACACAGTCTGGGGACATTTTTCTGTCTTCTTTTCCATAAGGCCAGATGCACACGTCTGTGGAGCTGTAGGGACGCTCTGCCTCTCTGACACTCTGACCGAACGTTTGTCCCATAAAACATTCGGTGGGAGCCCTTTGGCAGGTCTCTCTTCCCATTCCAGCCCTGAGCTGTCAGTGGAAAGGCACCTGCTCCGAGGGGTGGGGAGAAGCACAGCCTTCACCTGCAGGGCGGGGTCTGGCTCCTTTTCTCTTCAAGTTGAGCTACTGGACAGTACCCAGGAGAGGAGCTGGGGGGCGATTTATGAGGCTCGCTCTCTCTTCCCGTCTAGCTCCTGTTTCCCTTTAAAATTCCTTGGCTGCCCTCGGCGTGGGCATGTGTTTCTGTTTATCCTGTGGCTCTCAGGACTCAGTGTAGCTCCTACTCCTGAAAAGCTCTGATTAGGAAGCCCTTTCCTCAACTGACAGTTTGCACTGATCACACATGTGCCCACAAACTAGGACAGCGTCTCTCAACAAAGGGGACTGTGCAAATTTTGGCCAAAAGGCCAAAGGAAAAGCAGTGCATAAATTTTTAAAAATTTAGATTTATTTCCTTTCTGTTATAAAAATAAAGAATGCATGTGGTTTATTTGAATAAAAAAAAAGAATATATACAGCAGAAAGCAGTAAAATATAAAGTAAATCCCCCATGTCTCTCCCAACTATAAGGAGACAGTTTCAAGTATATTCTTCCAGAAATATTTCTCTCGTGCATATATGGATGTATATGTCTGCCCTTTTGTTATTTTTTAAACGTCAAATGAGATCTTAACAGAATGCTGTTTGTTCTGCACTTTACCTAATTTGATATATTTTTTTTAGAAGCCTTTCCATTATTTTGAGAGACTTAGAGCCTTCTGTTGTGAATGGTTGCCTTGTGTGCAACAGTAAATTTGCTTGATTTGTTTTCTCCCTTTGGTTGTTTCCAGTTGTTTCTTGTGATGCAATTACTGTACTTTTCCACACAGCTCTTTTTTTCTTGTCTGAATATGTCTGTAGGGTACATGCTTCGAAGTGGAGCAGCTGGATCAAAGACCATGTGCTTTTTTAAATCTTAACAAGCATTGCCAAATGACTTTCCTTAAAAAGGGTAATGCTTTATTTGCACGTCTTTACCTTGAAATGTTACTGATCACCTTTTTATGTATTTATTGGTCATTGGTATTTCTTCCTCTGCTTATTCTGTTTTTTCTTGGGATGTTTGTTTTTCTTCCTATTGATTTTCAGAACTCTTGAAGGTTAAGGAATTTGATTCTTGGATTGTGCAATGTATTAGAAATATTTTTTCCTAAATAGGCCATTTGCATTTTGATTTTCATTTATGGCATTTTGCTGTCTAGAAGTTGAAATTTGCATGTATCTGGATTTGTCCCTTTTTGTCCCTTTTTTGACTTCTAGGTTTTTGTGTCTTGCCTACTTTAGAATTGTAGTTAAATGATTTAAAATTTCCATTTAGTCATTGAACTGCTTAGAAAACAACGCGGCACTGGCACAGTTGAGTGGCATATTGAGACCTTAATTTTTAATGTAGTCAGTCCACTGGGATCGCTTATCAGGAAAGCTTTTCCCCTATTAACCTTTATTAGGGTGGATATTTTTTCACTTAATTGTTTTATCTGCTTCAAATTGGAGGAGTTCTTTTAGTGTATCTTTCCCGAAAGTTCATTCAGTTAATTAAATACTTACTGAATTCTTATCATGGTTAATACCTTGCTAGACTGTATGATTCACAGGAGTTTTTTAAAAAGTGAGTACGAATTATTCTCAAACTTCATTAGGAACCTGCAGTAGAAGGTATATGCACATCAAAGTCAGACATCAAAGCAGAATATAATAGCTGTATTAAGAGTACTACCAAATGCCATAGGGGTTCAGAGAATGGAGACTATACCTGGGGAGGGGATGAGAGAAGAGTTCTTTACTAAAGTGACGTTTGAGATGGGCCTTGATGAATTGGTTGGCTTTTTAACAGGTGGGGATTTTGGGAAAGAAAAAGCATGAGAAGTAATCACCTGAAATTAGAAACTTGTGCATTTGTCCTGGGAAGAGCGAGTGATGCACTTGGGTGTCGTCTGGGAATACACAGGAGAGCCATGGGGAGGTGTCCAGAGCAGGGCTGAGGTCAGCTGGGAAAGGCCTTGGAAGAGTTGGCTTCCATCTGGCACGCAGTGAAAGCCACTAACGTTTTTGGAGCAATAGTAGATGTGATAGATTAGAAGAGTGGAATGTCTGAAGGCAGAAGGACTCCTAATTAACTGCAGGGCTGACAAAATGAATTGCTGAATTCAAGGCAGAGTCAAAAAGGGAAGAACAGACCTGAACAATGTTCTCCGTTTGTGATCTATAGTTTGATGAAGGAACAAAAATGTTGAAAGTGGCCATAATGTGTGGCCTTCATTCAATTCCCTCTTCTTTTTTTTTAATTGAAGTGTAGTTGATTAACAATGTTGTGTTAATCGGTTTACTCTTTTTTAAACTGTTTATTTTATATTGAAGTATAGCTGATTAACAATGTTGCATTAGTTTCAGGTGTATAGCAAAGTGATTCACTTGTACATATACATGTACCTATTCTTTTTCAAATTGTTTTCCCATTTAGGTTGTTACATAACATTGAGTAGAGTTCCCTGTACTGTGTTGGTTACCTGTTTAAAATATACCAGTGTATACATGTCAGGTGGGGTATATGTGTTGAGTCTTAGTATGTTTCACATTGTGCTAGGTGGTGGGAACAGCAGTCAGCATGACAGACAGGATTACTGCTCTCCAAGGATGGAATTCTAATGGTGAGAGAGCAACAAATAAGCCAAGAGGAGGCAGGAATAAAGAGAACATGAATATAAATGGAGAAATTAAGAGGAGGAGCTGGGTTGATGGAGATTCCTGATAACCTTGATTTCATGTTATAAAACTGAGCATTCAATTGTTCAAGATAATTATCTGTCTATATATCAGTAGCTATTTCTGGTGATATTCTCTTTCCACTTTTATCTCGGTGTTTACAGCTGAGTGATGCAGTGGGCAGCGGGGGTAGGGGTGGGGAGTAACAGTTTGAAAGAAGCTGCTGAGTTGGAAAGGATTTCTAAAATTCATGGTGGATTGGCCTATCTACAAAGGAGAGGGAATTGAGCAGGCTCAGGCTTAGACTATATCTTTGGCTTTTGAGGATGCCTTAATCTTCTCACCTGTAAAATGGAGATCTCTCCCAGTATAACCATTGTACTTTGCTCACGATTTTGTGTCATAACTCAGGAAGTGCATGGCAGGGTAGTTCTCACTAGAGGTTGTAGTCATGAGACTGAGGTTGCTGTCTTGTCAGCTCAGCTGGGCTGGGCAGCCAAGGTGCTCACATGACTGGCAGCTGAGAGTAGCCATCAGCTGAGATTGTAGTTGGTGTCAGTGACCAATTTGCATGGAGTCCCCTCAGTGTGGCGATTTCAGGATAGACAGACTTCTCGATTGGCAGCTGACTTCCCTCAGTGCAAGTGTCCCAGAACAGTTGGTGGAAACTGCATGGCCTTTTCTGGGATCCATTGGTTACCAGAAAGTCAGTAAGGCAGCCCAGAATCAAGAGGAGAGGACGAGACTCCACCTCTCGATTGTAGGAATGTCAAAGAATTTGAATTGTAATTTAAATCTTCCACAGTGTTGCAATACTGACTACTTCGTGAGGTTATGTTGAGGTAACAACTTTTAGAACAACCTCTGACCAATCACTGTTAATTAACAGTAGTGATGATGAGGGTGGTGGTGGTAGTGATGGAGATAGATGATGCAGATGATGAAGTTGATGGAGATGATGAAGATGTTGGAGATGATGAAGATGATGGAAATGAAGATGATGGGGATGATAGGAATGATGAGAATGATAAGGATGAATAACTGTACTACCCTTCTGCAAAACATCTTTTATATTGTTGGAAGGTTAAATCTTGGGTGGAATTAATTACTGGTCTCACCCAATTTATATTTATTATATAATAATAGGAGAAAATTAAATAGGGCTCATGATTATCGTATCCTAGCCATCATACACTTCATCATCCTAGCTTCAGCAATACGTGACCGTGAACTTCTAGATGTTCAAGCTGGTTGTAGAAGAGGCAGAGGAACCATAGATCAAATTGCCAACATCTGCTGGATCATCGAAAAAGCAAGAGAGTTCCAGTAAAACATCTATTTCTGCTTTATTGACTATGCCAAAGCCTTTGACTGTGTGGATCACAATAAACTGTGGAAAATTCTGAAAGAGATGGGAGTACCAGACCACCTCACCTGCCTCTTGAGAAACCTGTATGCAGGTCCGGAAGCAGCAGTTAGAACTGGACATGGAATAACAGACTGGTTCCAAATAGGAAAAGGAGTACTTCAAGTTGTATATTTTCACCCTGCTTATTTAACTTATATGCAGAGTACATCATGAGAAATGCTGGGCTGGAAGAAGCACAAGCTGGAATCAAGTATGCTGGGAGAAGTATCAATAACCTCAGATATGCAGATGACACCACCTTTATGGCAGAAAGTGAAGAGGAACTAAAAAGCCTCTTGATGAAAGTGAAAGAGGAGAGTGAAAATGTTGGCTTAAAGCTCAACGTTCAGAAAACTAAGATCATGGCATCTGGTCCCATCACTTCATGGGAAATAGATGGGGAGACAGTGGAAACAGTGTCAGACTTTGTTTTTCTGGGCTCCAAAATCACTGCAGATGGTGACTGAAGCCATGAAATTAAAAGACGCTTACTCCTTGGAAGGAAATTTATGACCAACCTAGATAGCATATTAAAAAGCAGAGACATTACTTTGCCAAAAATGGTCCGTTTGGTCAAGGCTATGGTTTTTCAGTGGTCATGTATGGATGTGAGAGTTGGACTGTGAAGAAGGCTAAGCGCTGAAAAATCGATGCTTTTGAACTGTGGTGTTGGAGAAGACTCTTGAGAGTCCCTTGGACTGCAAGGAGATCCAACCAGTCCATCCTAAAGGAGCTCAGTCCTGGGTGTTCATTGGAAGGACTGATGTTGAAGCTGAAACTCCAGTACTTTGGCCACCTCATGCCATGAACTGAACTGAACTGAGCCATCATACATGCACATTTAAGACTGGTTTTCATTTTACTAGTGCTTACTACAATTCAAGATTTGAGAACTTGAATACTTTTTCTACTACTGTTGCTCTTTTATATATTGTATATATCATTTTGTATCTTTTTTATAATCTATCCTCTGAGATAATAATAAGAGATCAGTTCAGTTCAGTCACTCAGTCATGTCCCACTCTTTGCGATCCCATGAACCGCAGCACGCCAGGCCTCTCTGTCCATCACCAACTCCTGGAGTTCACCTAAACCCATGTCCATTGAGTCGGTGATGCCATCCAACCATCTCATCCTTTGTCGTCCCCTTCTCCTCCTGCCCTCAATCTTTCCCAGCATCAGGGTCTTTTCTAAGGAGTCAGTTCTTCGAATCAGGTGACCAAAGTATTGGAGTTTCAGCTTCAGCATCAGTCCTTCCAATGGCTATTCAGGACTGATCTCCTTTAGGATGGACTGGTTGGATCTCCTTGCAGTCTAAGGGACTCTCAAGAGTCTTCTCAAACACCACAGTTCAAAAGCATGAATTCTTTGGTGCTCATCTTTCTTTATAGTCCAACTCTCACATCCATACATGACCATTGGAAAAACCATAGCCTATTATATTGCAAATGTAGAGACTCAAACTGAGAGAAAGTACTTTCCAAAGGTCACCAAACTTTATAGTAGAGGCTAAATTCCAATCAAAGTCATCTGATCTTGACTGAATCAACTCTATGTTCAGCCACAATTAATAGGCATACAAACTCTAACTGGCTTAAACAAAAGTAGGATGGACACCTGGGTTGGTTGAGTTAGCAACTCAGACTTGTCATCAAAAACTCAAAGATTCTTCCCATTTCTTTTTTTCCCAATGATTTCCATTCACAATGCATCAGCTTTGCCTGTAGGATGACTCCATTAGGTCACAGGATAGACACAGTGGTTTCCTTGTTCATTGCTGTTTTGGGAAAGAAAACGAAAACTATTCCTCACCCACCAGCATGTCAGCATGGGCCATAGAACTTGGTCTGATTGACTTTAGTTTAGCTATCTGGATTGCCAACCCCTGTACCATAAAGGATTGCCCAATAGAATGTCATAGGTCATCTGTTTTCATCTAGTCACGGTCATCTGGGTGACTAGGCTTACCATCCAGTAAAGTGAAGTGAAAGTGAAAGTTGCTCAGTCCTGTCTGACTCTTTGTGACCCCATGGACTATACAGTCCATGGAATTCTCCAGGCCATAATACTGGAGTGGGTAGCCTTTCCCTTCTCCAGGGGATCTTCTCAACCCAGGGATCAAACCCAGGTCTCCTGCATTGCAGGCAGATTCTTTACCAGCTGAGCCCCCAGGGAAGCCCGACCAGTAAGACCCAACAAAGGTGGGTTATTTACCTGAATACTCCCCGAGTTCTGTTACGAAGGGTAAGAAGAAGGGACATTGGCTCATCAAATAACAGTATCCACTACAGTTTCCAAGACAAACGCTTTTTTCATATACTACATTTCCTCTTGTCAGAGTTTCAGATGGCATTTTGGGAAGCAGGCTAAACTATCCAAAAGTCTTTGCTCAGGGGAGGATTTTATTAATCTTTCTTTCTTGGGAAATAGAAGACAAAGGAATGAAATGTTAAAATTTTTAAGAAACTCTGTTTCTGAAAACTGGAACTTTAATCTTTGTTGTGCAAGGAATGAAAATATTTTAGACACATGAGGACAGGTGGTGTCTAAGCAGTTTGCAGTTGAAGGCTTACTCCCATTGGGCATTCACATACTGGTTTGATAGTTTACTCCATTATGGGTCTGTGAAAAGATCTGGTTATTTTCAAGTTTTCTAAAGAATTAGGTAAAATGCTAATACTCTATAACTGAAAATAGTCATAGGTCAGGAAAGAGAGTTTAGTAAGAAGAACTGAAATTGTGAGTGTCTGTGTTAGACACAATTCATTCACTGTGAACTGTGTTAGAATTCACTCACTGTGTTAGAATTCTAACTCACTGTGGTAGAATTATTTCTATTTCTAAAATGAGTGGAAACTTGCCCACAAATTTCCTGCCTAGCCCCTCTTTTAACATCATTCTCTGTAAATAACACACTCATTCCTAAGTTCCACCAAGATTCAAGCCACAATCTGATGATCTCTCTGGGACTTTATTTAGCTTTCAAATGAGGAATAATAGGAATGATGAATCACTATTCGCCATGCAAGAGCTTCCCCAGAAACACTGAACCTGTGTCTTCAAATTGTCTCATTATTGGTTGTAAAAACATCACCAAAGATCTCACATAGCTCAAATGGCTATAAGTCATTTGTTTAAGGGATTGTTACTAATGACCTCATTATTCTCCTTCATAGGAGAGACTCTGAAATTAGCCACTACTCTTCATTACAAATGGATTCAATAAGAAGATATTTTAAAAATCTAAACCTTCATGAAATTATTACATGAGCTATAATGAAGCACTGTAATTTCACACCTACATGATTTGCTCATCGTTCAGTTTGTGTCTCTAAAACTGATTTCCAAACTTTGACATATGCATTCTAAGAGGTATTTCAGGATAAGTATCTTTCATTTTCACTCAAAGACCATACATAATGCATCTTATTAAATAGGAAATGAACACAGAGTTCTATAATGTAGAGAATTATTTATAGACTCAGCAAACTTTTTCCCCTAGGAACGGGTGTGAATCCAGCCCTGCACACACCATTAGAAAGAAGCCGGAGAGATGCCAGGGGATCTGACAAGTTAATAATAAAAACTAACCGAGGACCCTCCTGGCAACTGAAGGTGATGTGGCCTCCTTGTGGGGAAGAAACAGATGATAAAGTGGAGGAGGGGCTTTGGGGACACGCCCTTTTCTTTCTCCCACTTTGCCTGGGAAAGCCAGGACCTGTCATGTTGCTTCTGGAAAGAGACAAGCTCCTGCTGGCCGGTGAATCAGAGGAGCTGTCCCAGGAAGGCTTGGGTCGTCAGCATTCCTCCAGCCCTCTCTGTTCCACGGAAGGTAGATAATTGAGGGAGTCTCATGTATTTCTGCAAACACAGAAGTACAAATTATTCTATCAGAGATGATGGCCCGCCTAATAGGTTAGGCACAAGTTATGGCCTTGGCATTATCCCCTTCTCCAAAGACCCATCACCTGCTGAGGTGTTAATATGCCTAAGCAAACATGAACTCGATGGAATATACATGAGACTTCTTAGGAGGGCAACGGCCGTGAAGGAACAACAATAATGGACTCTTACCTGGTGAAGCATAATTAGACACAAGATGTTCAGTAGATGTAATCACATACTTCCACAAGGTGAAGGAGAATATTGGAAACAGGAGGTGAAGTAGGAAGTCATAAACCCAAATGGAAATTCAGAGAATACAGAATATAAAAGTTGAAAAAATTCTCAGTAAATGGGTCGAATAGCCAAGTGGATTAAGTTAAAGAACAAATTAGTGAGTCAGACAACCATTCAAATACTCTGAAGGCCTGAGGAGCAGACAGAGAGAAGGAAAAAAATAATAGAAGCTAAGCAATGTACAGAATAGAGTTATTTGATCAGTGTTCATATGAAAAAAAAAATCCCAAAAGAAAAGAAAACAATTAATAGAGGAGAGAGAGGAAATATTTGACAGACTAATGACTGAGAATTTCCCAGAAAAAAGGGAAAGATGTAAGACCTTTTACCAACGGGCTTAATAACTAACAGAATAGGAAAGGGTGAGGGGATCAATAGGTTGCAATTAAAACAAAGATAAAAAGAAATTGTCTAAGGGCAGATCATCTAGAAAAGGGTAAGAATTAGGCTGATCTCAGACTTTTCAATAACATCATAGAAGGCAAGAAGGCAGAATATTAAACCTAACCATTATTTAGAGTTTGAGTATGAAATGAAATGTTTTCAGACCTGTAGGTCCTTAAAAGATTTACAAAACACATTTTCTTTGAAGTGTCTTTCAAGGAAATATTTCAGCAATACAAACAATAAGTTCAGGAGGGCAGTGTGAGTTATGTGAGAGAGAGCTGAAAAAAACTTTAGCAAATTTTACTGTTGATGAGATAGAGAACTTACAAATAAAACATGAAATGTGTCTTAGTAAATATAAAACTAAAATATGGCCTCAGAACACGTCCAAGTGTATCCCCTTTGAGGTGGAATGAGAATAGAATGAAGGGGCAGTGGAAGTTTGCTACGGGGCAGCCAGGCAGGCTCATTCCTTCCATGATCCAGTAGGAGCCTCTCAGACAATAAATGACCATTTAATTTCACATAGAAACCTGTGCACAAATGTTCATAGGCGCTTTATTTATAATAATTCCAAGCTGGGAAGAACATCACGGATGTCCTTCAGTGGGTGAATAGTTGAATTAACTGGTTCAGACAGCATGGGACACTACGCAGCAATAGAAAGAAATGAACCGTTGGTATGTGAATCTCCAGGGAACTATGTTGAATGAAAAAAGCCAATCACAAAGTTTCATAATTTACAATTCCATCTGTACAACATTTTTGAAGTGATAAAATTTGGAAATGGATAACAGATGTAGTGGTTTCCAGACACTAGAGATGGCAGTCAAGGTGGGAAGTAGTGATGTGGTTATAGCAAAGGGTATTGGGATGCTCAGTACCTTGAATGTGGTGGTGGATACATGAACTTGCCCAAGGGATAAAATTATATAGAACTGTAGACATGTACACACACACATACACACAAGAGGGGATATCTGAATGAGATCAGTGGGTTGCATTAATGGCAGTTACCTGGTTGTGATATTATACTATACATTGTCAGAAACTGGGTAAAGGATTCATGGATCTCTCTGTATTCCTTTTCATGATTTTGTGTGAATTAAGAAAAAGAAAGATAGGAACAAACAAAGACATAAAACTTAAAAATTAAGAATCTTGGTTGTAACAAATCAGAAAAACAGCCACAATTATTAAACAGTAATTATAGTAATTCTGAACACAGTGGTGAAGGCCACCAATCCCAAAGATTAAATTCCAGAATGGATTTTTAAAAAATTCAGCCAGATGAGTGTATTACATTCATTTCTGGAAAAAGAAAATGGGTGGGATGGGGTGGGGGGACTGGGGAGGTTCAAGAGGGAGGGGACATATGTATACCTATGACTAATTCAGGTTGTGGTACAGCAGAAGACAACACAGTATTGTTAAACAATTATCCTCCAATTAAAAATAAATTTAAAAAAGGAAAAAATGTAAAAAAAAATTTGAACATAAAGTGCGATAAAAGAAAAAATTGAACTAAAAGAGAGTTGGAGTAATAATTATAATATTAGAAAAAATAGCAGTATAGGTAAAATTTGGGGGGCAATAATGTTACAAATTAGAAGTAAGTCAAATTCAATTACAGAAAAATATGAAAAATCAGGAAGTTTGATGGTAGGCATGCAAGTGTCTTTTAAACTATTTTTCATGTTTTTCTATATATTTAAAATATTTAATAATTTTAAAAGTAAACATTTTATAATAAAAAACAAAAATATTGGAGATGATTAAGGTATTAGATGAAAGTTTAGAGCTTTAAATACTTTTATTAGAAAATTAAAATAGAAAAATAAAACAAGCATTTGACAGCAGAAGCTAATAAAAAGGTGATAAATCTAAAGAAAGAGAAAAATAAAGATAACATCAGAAATCAAGAAAATAGAGAACAAAAATCAGTATCAAAGATGAACAAAGCAAAGGGTTCTTTGAAAAGGTTAATAAGCTAGCAAGACTGTGATAACACTGAACAAGATTAGTCAGAAAAGAGGTAAATGTTTAAATAAAATACAGAATGAAAAGGAGAAATGTCTATGGAGAAGAGTGATTTTAAAATTTATAAACAAACATTATAATGCATATGAAACCTGTGAGAAAGTGGATTGATTTCTATAAAAGATGCAATGTTAATGTTAAACTAGACACTAGAAAAAGGAAAATTGAGTAAACTATAAAAATTAAAGATATTCAACTGGCAATGAAATGCTTCCTTTAACATGGCTCAGTCAGTAAAGAATTTGCCTGCAATTGGGAGACCCAGGTTCAATCCTTGGGTCAGGAAGATCCCCTGGAGAAGAAAAGGGCAATCCACTCCAGTGTTCTTGCCTGGAGAATTCCATAGACAGAGGAGCCTGGCAGGCTACAGTCCACGGCGTTGCAAAGAGTCAGACACAATTGAGTGACTAACACTTTTCACACTTTCAACGAAAACCTTAGGAGAAGGATGGGGAACCTAGAAAAGGAATGAATTGGCAATGGATCAGAAGAGATATTTCACAGGAGAAAATCTGAGTGTCTAATAAGCGACTGTAGTAGAGAAACTCAGCTTCAAGATGCTACTTGTCACGTATCAGATTGGCTACAATTAGGAAATTGGAAAATAGAGTCCAGTGTTTCTAATAAGGATGATCTCGTCTCATGTGTACCAGACCCTATTCCTGCTCTCTTGATCCAGGATGTGGCTCAGGAAATCTGTGTTTTTTCTCTCTCTTTTTATTATTTTACCTCTTTTAAAAAAATTTTTGGATACATCATGCAGCACGTGGGATCTTAGTTCCCAGACCAGGGATGGAACCTTGTCCCTGAAGTAGAAGCTTGGATCCCTAACTACAGGACCACCTCTTTTTATTATTTTAGACTGTATATAACACAATGAGAATGTACATACATTGTGAACATACTGCTTGATGAATATTCACAAAATGAACATACCCATCACCACCACCATTGATAAATAAAACATTTCTAACACGCCAGCAGGCCTCCTGATGCCTCTCCCTGTCCTCACTCCTCTTCTCCCCAAAGAAGCCACTATCTTGATGTCTAATACCATGGATTAATTTTTCATATTTAAAAATATAAAATAAACAAAATCATAGTACCTTCTCTTTGCCTTTTTGTCTAACCTTATGTTTTTGAGATTCATCCATATTCTTGCAGATTGTACTAATTTGTTCATCTTCTTTGCAAAAATTCCAATGACTGGACATTCCACGATTAATCCATTCTTCTATTTATGGACATCTGTTTTCCCTCCCAGGTTTTGGCTGTTACAAATAATGTTGTCTGATCATACGTACAGTTGGTCTTCATTATTAGTGGATTTTGAATTTGTGAGTTTGTCTACTTAAGAAAATTTACTTGTAACTCCCAAATCGATACCTGCAGAGTTCTCCCTGTTATTGAAGGACATGCCCAGAGTGGCTAAAAATCTGAGTCACTTGATGTGCACAACCCCCGCTGAGGCTGAGTAAGGCAGTGCTCCGCTTCCTGGTCACAGTTGTCATGCTGTAGAGACATGCCCTTTTTGCTGACTCTTTAGTGCCATGTTTTTCACATCTTTGTGCTTTTTCCTGGTGATTTTGCTGTTCAAATGGCTCCCTCCGCAGCATAGTGAT
This sequence comes from Cervus canadensis, assembly GCF_019320065.1. Lineage (NCBI taxonomy): Eukaryota > Metazoa > Chordata > Mammalia > Artiodactyla > Cervidae > Cervus > Cervus canadensis. The sequence continues at coordinate 88,329,274 of NC_057393.1, read as the reverse complement.
GAAGTGCTGTCTGATGCTCCTCAAGGCAAGAAAACTATAATGTGCCTTACGGAGAGCATATGTGTTTGGTGAGCTTTGCTCGGGCATGAGTTATAGTGCTGTGTATGGGACTAGTGTTAATGAATCAACACTATATATTAAGTAAGGATTTTTGAAACAGGAACATACATAAAACAAGATTATACATTGGTCATGCAAGGGTGCTCAGTTGTGTCTGATTCTTTGTGATTATGGACTGTAGCCCACCAGGCTCCTCTTGTGCATGGGATTCTCCAGGCAAGAATACTGGAGTGGGTTGCTGTGCTGTCTTCCAGGGGATCTTCCTGACCCAGGAATTGAACCCATGTCTCCTGGGTCTCCTGCATTGCAGGCAGATTCTTTACCCACTGAGCCACCTGGGAAGCCCATGATAATGTTCTAACCAAAGGCTGACAGCTAGCCCTGCATTTCCTCTGAGAGTAATGGTTCGCCATCTGCCAGTTCAGTGCTCATGGTGACTGTAGAAATGACTACTGTGAATTAACGCCAAGTCCTAAGTACATACTCATGAAACGCACGTATTCCTGAGAGTTGTGGTGCTGGGTCATGTGACTGACATATTTTCATCATTAGCACATCTGTCAACGAGCTTCAAAGGCACTGCATTCATGCACAGTCCCTCCAGTGGTGTAGGAGAGGACTGGTCATCTTTACCACTAGCGCCACCTGGGAAGCCCATTCTTATAGTGATATTAATCCACTTGACATGAGTATATTGAACAGGCTGTCCTTTACCCATTACACTGTATTTCTTATGCCTTCATGACATATTTCCATTCTTTTGTCTGCAGTCTGTTTGTATCCTTATATTTAATGATGTATGTGTCTTATAAGCAACATGGAATTGGATTTTGCTTTTTTTTATTCTAGTTTAAAATCTTTGACTTTTAAATACTGTATTTATCTATTTATATTTAATGTAATTCCTAATATATTAGGGATAAATAGTTCTATTTTGCCATTTCCCCTATCTATATCACATTCATTCCTGTCCTTATTGCTTTCATTAAACCAATACTTAAGTATATTTTAATTTTAAAACACTCACGTATTGGCTTGTTAGTTATACATTCTTTAAATCTCTCTGCTTTTTGATTACCATAAGGAGTTCAGTATGAATCCATGAGTTTCTAAAATTTAATACATTGAGCACTTTACTACTTTCTGGAAACACAAGGACCTGAAACTATTTTAATGCCTCTCATTCCCTCTTTGGTCATGTATTTTAAGTCTTCATATACTTAGATCACAAAAGAAATTATTGCTGTTTTTTTATATCAACAGTCACTTAAATTTAGCTACATATTTACTTTTCCATTGTTTTACATTCCTTTATGCATGTCCTTGGGCTTTCTAGGTGGCTCAGTGATAAAGAACCACCAGCTATCTGTCTGGTTTTGGTATTAGGGTGATGGTGGCCTTATAGAATGAGTTTGGAAGTTTACCTTCCTCTGCAATTTTCTGAAAGAGCTTGAGTAGGATAGGTGTTAGCTCTTCTCTAAATTTTTGGGAGAATTCAGCTGTGAAGGCATCTGGTCCTGGGCTTTTGTTTGCTGGAAGATTTCTGATTGATTTCTGTGCTTGTGATGGGTCTGTTAAGATTTTCTATTTCTTCCTGCTTCAATTTTGGAAAGTTATACTTTTCTAAGAATTTGTCCATTTCTTCCAAGTTGCCCATTGTATTGGCATATATTGCTGATAGTAGTCCCTTATGATCCTTTGTATTTCTGTGTTGTCTGTTGTGATTTCTCCATTTTCATTTCTAATTTTGTTGATTTGATTTTTCTCCCTTTCTTTCTTGATGAGTCTGGCTAATAGTTTGTCTATTTTATTTATCTTGTCAAAGAACTTGCTTTTAGTTGTGTTGATTTTTGCTATAGTCTCCTTTGTTTTTTTTTGCATTTATTTCTGCCCTAATTTTTATGATTTCTTTCCTTCTACTAACCCTGGGGTGCTTCATTTCTTATTTTTCCAGTTGCTTTAGGTGTAGAGGTTATTTGTTTGATTTCTCTCCTGTTTCTTGAGGTAGGTTTGTACTGCTATGAAGCTTCCCCTTAGCACTGCTTTTACTGAATCCCATATAATGAGGTGGATGAAACTGGAGCCTATTATACAGAGCAAAGTAAGTCAGAAAGAAAAACACCAGTACAGTATATTAATGATGACCCTATGTGAGAGACAACAAAAGAGAGACAGTTGGAAAGAACAGACTTTTGGACTCTGTGGGAGAAGGCGAGTGTGGGATGATTTGAGAGAATAGCATTGAAACGTGTGAAATTTCATATGTGAAATAGATTGCCAGTCCAGGTTCGATGTATGAGACAGGGTGCTCAGGGCTGGTACACTGGGATGACCCTGAGGGATGGGATGGGGAGTGAGGTGGGAAGGAGGGTCAGGATGGGGAACAGATGTACACCCATGGCTGATTCATGTGAATGTATGGCAAAAACCACCACAATATTGTAAAGTAATTAACCTCCAATTAAAATAAATTAAAAAAACAAAAAGAATCACCAGCTAATGCAGAAGATGTGGGCTGAATCCCTGGATTGGGAAGATCCCCTGGAGAAGAAAATGGCAACCCACTCCAGTATTCTTGCCTGCAAAATCCCATGGGTAGAGGAGCCTGGCAGGCTATAGTCTCATGGGGTCACAAAAGAGCTGGACATGACTTAGTGACTAAATAACAACAATAATGCATGTCCTTGCTTCCAGCTGGGATCATTTCCTTTATTGTGAATATACTGAAAGGAATTCTTTCCATTGTTATTTATTTGAAGATACCTTTTTTAACTTTTATTTTTGAATGAAATTAAAATAATTGTATAATTTATAGGATGTTACCTTTTTCCCACTATTTTTAAGATGTTGCTTTATTACCTCCTGGCATACACCATTTCTGTCACCCATATTATTGCTTCCTTGAAGTGAATGTCTTTTTTTTTTCCCTCTAGCTGTTTTTAAGAGATTTGATCTGTCTTTGTTGTTCAGCAGTTTCACTAAGATGAACCTGGGTGTGTTTTTAAGTTTGCTTTTCCCTTCTTTGAGATTGTATCTGAATGTGTAGTTTGATGTCCCTTGTCAATTACCTGAAAATTCTCATCAATAGCTCTTCTAATATATATCTTCTGTCTCATTTTTTCTTACTTACTTACTTTTGGATTCATCATTTATAGTTACAGGCTTTAAAATAATGATGATCCATATATTTAGGAAGATAGAGGACATGGTGGATAATTTCAGAAGAGAACTGAAATGTAAAAAAAAAAAGTCAACAGAAATTATAGAGCTGATAAAGTAACCAAAATTTAGAACACAAGAAATAAATTGAATAACAGATTAGACACAGTAGAAGGAAGGATTAATAAATGAAAGATAGTTGCAAAGAAAGTGTTTAGTCTGAAGCTGAATGGATGATGAAAAATAGGTTTTCATTTAAAATTTTGGGCTTTTGGCTTTCCATTAAAATCAAAATTTTTGTGAACATTGAGTCTACATTCCTCATAGCTTTAGCTAGTCTGAGCTGATGAAAGGGCTCCCTGTAAAGGGGTATGTCCCTCCTACTAGCAAGAGTTCACCTTTCTCTTATTGCATTCTGTTACTGAGGCTGAGTATCTGTTGTTATGGTTTATATTACCCTTGCACTGCTTCACTCATTTACGTTGGATGAATGTGGGTCAGTAAGGGGAAAAGGTGGGGAGGGACCATCTAGGCAGATGAAGTAGCACATGAAAAAGTACTTGCCCTGGGGGAGTTGGGCAAGTCTAGGGACTCAAATGAAGACAGCAAGACAGGAGAACAAACGTGAGTAGGGTTGTTGTATTGAACCACTGAGTCTTGAAAAATATTTAGGATCTTGGATATCCTAACAGACCAAGTAGCTAAGAAGGACTATACTTATTTCACTGTTACTCGATGGTATACAAATTTGGCCCCTCTGAATCTTCTGGTTGAAATAATCCATCATTATGTAAAAGTGATTTGTTCATTCTAACTTTTTAGCCAGGTGGAAAAGCTATTGATTTGATATGATGAAACAGCACTGAATTAATCTTCATGCCTTTGTTTCTCCTCTGCCTTATAGCTGCAAGTGTCCGCTGCTTGGAAGAGTGTGGGAAGCTGACTTGGAAGCTTGTCGGTTGCTTATCCAGAGCTTGCAGCTCCAGGAAGCCAGGGGCAGCCTGTTTGCAGATGAGACACAGACGGATGACTTAGGGGGAGGTGCTTATACAGTGGCTCTGGCCACCCCCCTGAGGTCCCACCCTGAAGATGAAAGGAAGACCCCTTTGCACACCTTTGAAGAGTGGATGGTGCACCTGACTCCCTCTCCTCACTGTGCTAGCAGTGAACAGAAAGAGGTCTGTCCATCCTCATAAGATTAAGGATTCTTACTCTGAGGGGGGCTTTGGGACCACACTCCAAGTGAGAGCAGTAAATACTGGGTGGGCTTCCCACTGACCCACCCAAACTGTTTAAAGTTTTAACAACTCCTGAACTTGATTTCAAAATGATGCAGAATTTTTATAGAAGTTGTTTAATATATAGGAGAATGAAAAAAAAAAACTTTTGGCAAATTTAGTTCTATTTTTATTCTAATTTCATGGCTCTAGTCAGAATATATAAACTAATATATAATTACTATATATATATAGCCCACACTCTATATGTCATATATAACAGGTAACTGTTGTCTGTATACGTATTATATATGTCATCTATGATATTTAATTCTATATTTAGAATATATATTCTACAATATTTATTCATTAGAATCAAACAAATATATGTATATATTCCATTAACTGTTTTTGCCAAAGCAAGATCATAATGAATGTTAGAATTTGCTCTTTTCATTTAAAATACCTAAGATATGGCCTGTGATATATGCATTAAAAATTAAAGTGTAGATTTATTCATTGTTTTACCCCAGGGCTGACCTAGATTCACAGAGATCTGAGTTCCCCACCCCTCCCCTCCCTGCTTCATCTCTCCTTTCTCTCCCTTCCCCTTGCTCACTTTTCCTTCTAGCCTTAATAAGATCCTTTCAACAAAAGGACTCTAGGAATTTCTTTCCAGTTTCAGTGCCATGACAGGAGGCTTCAGAGCACTTTTCTGGCCAGATTCCCAGGTGTTTTGAATAGTAAAAGAAAATAAAACCTTGGTGAAGCTGGAGGGGGGCCTTCCCAGGTGGCGTAGTGGTAAAGAATCCGCCTGCCAGTGCAGGAGACCACAGGAGATGTGGGTTCGATCCCTGGGTGGGGAAGATCCCCAGGAGGAGGAAATGACAATCCACTCCAGTATTCTTGCCTGGAAAATTCCATGGGCAAAGGAGCCGGCAAGCTGTAGTCCATGGGGTCACAAAGAGTCGGACACGACTGAGCGACCAAGCACGCACACCCAAGTCTGGAGGAACGTGTCATTCCACGTCCATGTCTCACAGTTGGCATTAGATGTGCCCCCTCCCTGGGTCGTTGCCACTACTCACCAGGGAACACGTCCATGTGGGCACCCCGCCCCCATGCTGTCTGCAGGACCCTGGTCTTTGAGAGCACACACCCTCTGATGATCTGTGCTTACAGTCAACGCCTTCTAGACTTGCTTGGAAAATTGACACTCGATCATATATTTTCATTGAACAACCTTATGAGAAAGCAAGCTGTTGTCACTCTCTGGAATCCTGCTGGCCTCATACAATGAGCCTCTACACCGAGCTGTGGGTAATCTCAACTCCTTTGTTAGCTGAGGCCCTGCAGGTGGAATCCTCCGAAAAGCCCGGCTGCCTGGCTTCTGGTGCATTGTTGAAAACTTGCCTGTCTCAGTGGGCCAGCTTCGAAGAATATTCTGATGCAAGGGGCACGCTGCCTGGTCATCTCCAGTTCTGTGTCCTTCATGTTCCATGTACTGTCCCTGCATTGCTTTCTGGGGATTAGTCAGAGAGGAAGGTGGGCATCTTTGGAATTCTTGAGCTTCCTTTCTGGAAAGGACAGAATTATAGAAACAGAAAACGAATCAGTTGTTGCCGGGTACTGGTGCGGAGGGGTGGGGATGAGGGGGTGGGGGCTGGGGGGCGGGGCACCTGTCGCAGACAGGGTTGGGGGTGGGGCGGTAGTGAAAGAAGTACTCTGTATCTTGACTGTAGTGGTGGCGCGGGTACATGCTGTCACATCCATCATGTCTGACTCTCTGCAATGCTATGGGCTATAGTCCTCCAGACTCCTCTGTCCATGGGATTCTCCAGGCAAGCACACTGGAGTGGGTTTCCATGCCCTCCTCCAGGGGATCTTCCCAACATAGGGATCGAACTGCATCTCTTACATCTCCTGCAGTGGCAGGCAGGCTCTTTACCGCTTGCGCCACCTGGGAAGTCTACATAACTGAGTGCCTATGTCTACATTTATAATTTTATACCAAAATTTTTACTGCATGTCATGTTACAAAAGTGACTATAATTTTAAAAATAATCTCTCCCTATTTTAAAAGTGAGGCTCTAGCTGTTCGATTTGGTTGCGTTTGTCTCAAGGCTATCAGAAGGCAGTACAGCAGATGAGCAGAGCCGAGGCCTCTGGGCTGTATACAGACTGCGTTTCTTCCTCTATTAAAAAAAAATGGGGACAATGAAAAATATCTCATGAAGGAAGATTGTGGAGATTTAAATAAAAAAATGCATCTAAAAGTGAGTGATACGTACATGGTGGTGGCAGTTTAGTTGCTAAATCGTGTCTGACTCTTTGCAAGCCCTTGGACTCTAGCCCACCAGGCTCCTCTGTCCATGGGATTCTCCAGGCAAGAATACTGGAGTGGGCAGCCATTTCCTTCTCCACAGGATCTTCCTGACCCAGGGATTGAACCTGTGTCTCCTGCATTGCAAGCAAATTCTTTACCATCTGAGGGAAGCCCTGATAACATACATAGTACAGGCTTAACTCATAATTGTGTGTGTGTTCATCACTCTTTATGGCAGTCACAAGAATCTCTAAGACCTTTTTAAAATAGTATACCCTGCTTCTTTTATTAAGAAACAGAAAAGAGAGCAATCAATCAGTGGAAGATATTCAAGTAAAGAAAGATTTAGTAAAGGGACAGTCTTGTTTGTACTGGGGTGAAGGATTCTGAGCTACTGCAAGAGTGAACAATAACCAAGGATCGCATTCGGAGGAAAGTGCTTTTGTTTTCCTGCCTTGGTTTCCAGGGGCTCACTGGATTCTGGCTCCTCGCGTATTTGTCCTGAGGCCGTGGTGTCTGTTTGCTTTGCAGCACTGAGATGCTTTTGCTCTGGAACTCCCTGCTGGGTCTGGCCACCCCGCACGGGTTTCTCTCTTGAAACCTGGTGCCCTGAAGGCAGTCAATTACTTTCTAACCTAAATCTTCCATGAAAAATTGCCGACTTCTTCTGGAGGTCCGCAGGGAGATGGGTTTTCAAACCTTCCCTGTGCTTATCTGCCCCACGTGGGTATATGCATTTTGGTTGCACTGGTTCTCACAAGCGCTTTGTCATTAATTAGAGATTTTGCTGTGTTTAGGGTCCCACCGGGCTTCTCAGCACCATTTCTCCCATTTTACAACTGGGCCCATTAAGGCATAGTAATGTGCTGTGGGCTTTGTTACCGAGGAAGCTGGCCGCAGGGCGAAGGGCCAGTTTTCACTTGCGCTTCCTCACTGGTAAGAGCCCTCTTCTTTTTCAGCTTCATTACAGCCCTCCTGCAAGCCTTGCCTCGGCCTCTGGAAACAATCAGCTGCTGTTGGCCCTGCTTTATAGACATTACAGAAATTGCACAGGGGCCAGACAGAAGCTGGGGAAATCAGTGAGCCGGCTTCCTCCACTCTGAAGTTGCTCTTTTGTACTTGCTGTTCTGGCCATTATACCTGCGTAATTCTCTCTTTCCTGTCTGCAGCCTGTCCTGCTGGGGTGCTTTCTGTTTTTACTACAAAGTGGGCTTCAGTCCTGCCGAGTTCCCCTGGACAGCATCACTCTCCCTTGCCTTTTGCCTCCAGCTGCTTCCTTTCCCAGCCAGGAGCTGCTCAAAGAGGCTAAAAAAGGCCCAGCAGCTTTGAGCATCTCACGCAGGATTTGAGTAGCCAGGGTGTTAAGATGTCTGCAGTGAAGGGAATTAGCACTAGGATACAGGGTGACTTTATGTTTTTAGTTTCTGCTTTGTGATTGAAGTCTAGTTAACTTACAGCTTTCCTTATTATTGTTGTGGTTGTGGTTTTGTCTCCACGTTGTAGCCGACTCTTTGTGACACCATGGACTGCAGGCTGCCAGGCTCCTCTGTCCATGCGATTTCCCAGGCAAGAAAACTGGAGTGGGTTGCCATGCCCTTCTCCAGAGGATCTTCCCAACCCATGGATTGAACCCAGGTCTCTTGCATTGCAGTGGATTCTTTACCATTTAACCCACCAAGGAAGCCCTTTAGTTATTACATAGGTCTCCAAAAATTCCAATGTCTCCCAGTTTCATTTGATTCCATTTCACATGACAGGAAAGCTGAAAAAACTAATATGTGGTGAAGAAGTGTGTCCTCACCATCTTAAACTGATTTATAATTCTAGAAACATCTGTAGTGGTTGAAGGGCTTATTCTCCAGTCCTGGCAGACGCAGTTTTGCTTTTCTCTCTTCCCCATCACTTCCTGGCTCCCCTGAGCTCTCAGCAGGGCAGCAGCCTCACCAGTGAAGCAGGGTAAAAAGAGCAGGTCCTGAACTACATGCCCTCTTTTTTTTTTTTTCATTTGTATTTTTAATTGGAGGATAATTGCTTTACAATGTTGTAAAACATTGTATGGTTTCTGCCATACATCACCATGAATCAATCTCCTCCCTCTTTGAACCTCCATCCCACCCCCCACCCCATCCCACCCCTCTAAGTTGTCCCAGAGCACTGGGTTGAGCTCCCCGTTTTGCAGCAACTTTCCACTGGCTACCCGCTTTACATCTGGTAATGTATATGTTTCAGTGCCGCCCCTGAGCTCGCCCCACCCTCTCCTGCCTCCTCTGGGTCAAGTGTGTGCTCTATGTCTGTGTCCCTATTCCTGCCCTGCAGATAGGTTCAGCAGTACCATCTTTCTGGATCTCATACATATGCATTAATACACAATATTTGTCTTTCCCTTTTGACTTACTTTGTATAACAGGCTCTAGCATCCACCTCACTAGAACAGACTCAAATGCATTCTTTTTTATGTAACAGTCCATTGTATATTTGTACAACTTCTTTATCCATTCACTTGTTAATGGACATGTCCTCTTGGTAGCTCGTCTAACTTGAAATTTGTGAGACAACCCCCAGGGTGGAATGCTCACTTAATCATTAGCTGCTTTTTCTCTTTCTGTCTAAGGCCTTCGAGGAGAAAGCAGAAAACTTGGGCATGAAGAGAAATTCCACCCTTTCTACAATTTAGCATTTTGTGTTGCAAACCCAACCTCCTTACCCCAAGAGGAAAGCAGTAGAAGCAATTAGGTTGCCATGGGGATTGGTAATTGACTGATTAATTTAAAAGCCAGAGAATTGTAAAAAATGATATAAGTGCATTTAAATATTTTTTTAAAGTTTATCTACTAATTATTTACTACTTACAAGACCAAGGCTTTGCACATGTTTGAACAGGTTTTCCTGACTGGCTTTTTCCATGGCTCTTCTTGCAGAAGCCTCACCAATTATGCATCATCAACAAATTTCAGTTTGTGTTTCTTTAAAGAGGGCTGGAAATTTCTAGAGCACTTAAAAAACAGTCCTCAGTCCCTCCCCGCTTAAATATTATTGAGTTTTCTCAAGGTTTTCAACATGGTTTAGATGGAGACAGGAACTCCTCTTCTTTGCCACTAATATTTCATTGCTTTACGTAGTATTTATTTAAATTATGTAATTAGAATTTTAAGTACAGCTGGTACCGAGATTTAGAAAAAACTCTTGTCAGTAGGATGGATGGGAAGTTGGCAGGCTCACCGGCACCACCCTGGCCCTGGCCTTGGCCCCTGGCTTCAGGGGAGGGCGCAGAGCCCCGGCACCTGTCAGGTGGGAGGAGGGGGCTTCTAGGCCACCATTTAACTGGTTCCTGCCGCCTCTCTCAGTTAATTGATGTTATCAGCCTGCCAGCCTCCTGCCCAAGGAGAGGAAGTGGATGCCTCTGATCTGCCTGCTCTCCCTGCTTTTGGAAAATTACGGAACCACTCTCTTTGCTCCAGGGCCTAACTGTGGCGCCTCTTCTACTAATTAAAAATAGCTCTGTGCTTCTGAGGAGAACTACCTCGGGGCCTTCGGAGGCTCCTTCACCTTGGAAATTCCTTGTTGCTGACGGATGAGTACTTGAGGGGTTGAGAGAGGCCGGTCACAGGCTGGGTGGTGAGGACGGTTAAACTTGTAGCAGTTTCCTTTGCGAAACTGAGAGATTTTGAATCCAGGCTTTTACATCTCTGGAAAGGGTACTAACACTCTGTTCGAAGCAGTGATTCTAGTCGTCTCATGGTTGCATAACTCACAGGAAAACATTTAGAAATTCAAAACAACTTTAAGGTGAACACAAATGGAAGCTGGCATTTGAGTCTGAGCTCCTTGTAGTTTAGTACTTCTTAACAACAGGCGGCTGGCAGGGCTTCCCAGGTGACGCAGTTGGTAAAGAATCCGCCTGCCAATGCAGGAGACACAGGTTTGATTCCCCGGTTGGGAAGATCCCCTGGAGTGGGAAATGGCAACCCACTCCAGTATTCTTACCTGGGAAATCCCGTGGACAGAGGAGCCTGGAAGGTTACAGTCCATGCGGTCCCAAAGAGTCAGACATGACCAAGCGTGCATGCACACGGACTCACACGCAGGATGCATCCCCTGAAAGGTGACCCCCTCCAAAGGTGTCCTGTCTTCATTTTCTCATGCACAGGCACCTTAGGGTTTATGCTGCTATCACCAGAATCTGAAGTCTTGTGTTAAACAGAGATTGTTTAGGTGTTCATTGATGTTATCAATCTCATTTACAAATAGATTTTTCCTCCAAAGTTTCCAATACAGTTTGGCCTTATGCAACATTGGTGTGTCAAAGGAAGCAGATCAAATTCTCTCACGTGATCATGGAATAGGAAATATGGCTTTCCCAAGCTTGCCTTTCATGTGAACTAGAAACCACAGGCCAATGAACATACATGAATTACCAGGCCATTTCTTCTTTCAGCCATATCTTTTGTTCTATTAATGGTTCTATTTAGAACTCATTTCTTAGTGTCTTCTTTGAAATAAGCATGCAGATTTGTCATTTCATTGTTTTAGTAACTAAGTTGTGTCTGATTCTTTTGTGATCCCATGGACTATAGCCCACCAGGCTCCTCTGTCCATGGGATTCTCCAGGCAAGAACACTGGAGTGGGTTGCCATTTTCTTCTCCAGGGGATATTCCCCCAACCCAGTGTGCAGATACTTGAAGACAGTTCATTGACAGTTCAGCCTATTCTGACCTAAAGACATCTAAATATGCTTTCCTTACCACCACCAACATCTGGATGCTTTTAAAAGAAATACCCGCTTACTCAGGGTGTAACCATATAATCCGCATATTTGGATGAATACATGTATCTTATGGAGAAGTAACGATGTACCATTACTGTCATACCATGTGCCTCTCTGCTTGTTGGCATTACATAATGACTGCAGAACTCAGCATTTATGTGAAAACATGAATACTTACAAAGTCTATGTCAAATAGACTGTGAAAGATATCCTTTGTGGTATTGGACAGGAGTTTGAGGTAAATATTCTTTACGTGGACAGTAGAAAAAGGAAAACCATATAGCATTTCTGGAATGTATTTGCCAAGCATGTATTTTGGAAAACAGCCCAAAGGAACATATTTAAGGCTGTGATTTTAATGCCGAACTAAGGAAATGCTTTAATGCATCAGCTAAGCTCATGGATGGTGGTAATCATACATCTGGTTTACCTTAAGCTATAGGAGAGGGAATGAAACTTAAGAATGGAACAAACGTCGTGAGACTCAAGATCCATTTTTGGTTTGTAAGGATGCATGTGCGCAGTGTAGGATTTTTAATTGATTTTGAAACATAAGCACTGCTTTGGCTCAGCAGTCCATAAATGCAGGTCACCTGTCCTTTCTTTGTGACGTAGCCTGTGACTTTCACTGCAGGAAGTAGATGTTTTTATGGATAGGCCGCTGTTGCTGCTGCCTTATTCCATGGCCAAGGAAAGGAGGGCTCAGAGTAGGCTGGTAGGGCAGAGAGGGGGCTGTCCAAGTCAGAGAGCTACCCTGTTAGCACAGGTCCTGGCCACTGCCGCGCAAAATATCGATGACTAATTTTTTCTTTTCTTTTTAAATTGAAGTAGAGTTGATTTAAAATGTTTCAGTTAATAGGTAACACTACTGTGTGTGAAGCAGATGGCTAGTGGGAAGATGCTGAATGGCACGGGGGTTCAGCTCCGTGCTCTGTGATGACCTAAAGGGGTGAGATGGGGGTGCGTGGGAAGGAGACTCGAGAGGGAGGGGGTACACGTACACATGTGGATACTGCGTGTTTTTATACAGCAGAAGCTAACACAGCTTTGTGGAGCAATTATGCCAATTTTAAGCAATTCCATTATAGACATATGTTTTTTCAGATTCTTTTCCATTATAAATTATTACAAGATGTTGAATATGGTTCCCTGTGCTATACATTAGGTCCTTATTATCCATCTTATGTACAGTAGTGTATATGTGTTAATCCCAAAGTGAAAGTGAAAGTTGCTCAGTCGTGTCTGACTCTTTGCGACCCCATGGTCTATACAGTCCATGGAATTCTGCAGGCCAGAATACTGGAGTGGGTAGCCTTTCCCTTTTCCAGGGGATCTGCCCAACCCAGGGATTGAACCCAGGTCTCCCGCACTGCAGGCAGATTCTTTACCATCTGAGCCACAAGGGAAACCCTGTTAATCCCAAACTCCTCATTTATTCCTCCTTTCCCTTTCCCCTTTTGTAACCATAAGTCTGTTCTCTATGTCTGTGAGTCTATTTTGTAAATAAGTTCATTTGCATCTTTAGACTCCATATATTAGTGATATCATAAGATATTTGTCTTTGGCTTACTTCACTTAGTATGATAATCTCTAGTTCCATCCATGTTTCTGCAAATGGCATTATGTCATTCTTTTTTGTGGCTGAGTTGTATTCTGTTACATATATAATGGAATATATATATATGTATCTATATCTCACATCTTCTTTATCCATTCATTCATACTGATGAGTTCCTTAAGCACATTGCCCAGCACAATGCATTTCTCACATGGAACATAGTCCTGAAAGGTACTTGTTGATTTCCTCAGCTTAATTTTTAAATCACAGCAAGACTTCTTACCTCAGTTATCAGGTTTTTCTTATCCTGCTATTTGTTATCATTTCAGACATCATACTGCCTTGCCCTTTAGAACTACTTTTGTCAGCATTTTAAAACATTAGCTATTTCAATGTTCTTTATCCAGTGACCTAACCCAAGGTGGAGCCGGTCCGCTCAAACCTGCAGCAGGTCACCGCTGATGAATAACATTTCTGAAAGCGTATGCTCTGTTAGGTGTGGCAGTCTTTCATAAGTAAAGTTGGCAGCTACAGCAGGACTTGCCTAACTAGCAACGTAACCTAAACAGTTTCTATTCCAAATACATTTTTATTCAGGAAATAATGTGTGTGTGTATGATACCTATGATTCTCTCATCACTCTAGATGTAGCCAGATGAGATGTTACCAGATACTTGTTCTTATCAAAGCAATTATTGTTATAATATAATATAATCTTTACCCTTTTTTTTTAGTACTTTTTATGAGGACCATTTTTAAAGTCTTCATTGAATTTGTTATGATATTGTTTCTGTTTTACGTTTTGGTTTTTGGCTATGAGGCATGTGGGATCTTAGCCTCCCAAAAAGGGATCTAACCTGCACCCACTGCATTGGAAGGCAAAGTCTTAACCACTAGACCGCCAGGCAAGTCCCCCCTTCCCTTTCAACATGAGCTCTAGTTTTAAAACTTTAAATGTTTATATCTTCCAAATTTCATAGGCAAGGACATAGTCTTCTTTATGGGAAAATCACTAAGTAATGAAGTCCTTGGAGAGCCTGACCACGGAGTCTGTGAGTGTGGTTTTCAGCCGTGTGTGGGGTGCAGGCATCTGCTCAGGCTAGCAACTGAAATGCATTTTTGGATCCAAGTATAAACCTCTCTAGATAAATGTTTTTAGAAGCTGATTTTAATGAGAAAATCCCGCCCAACAAAGGAAATCCTTTTTTCTGTTTTAAATCACGCTTTCCCAGTTTAGTGAGTAGGACAGAAATTTGACATCAGCCCTAATTCAACACAGCTGAAAATTTCTGCCCGAACACTCAAGTCTACGGGTTTTGATCATGAGGTGAGTTACGCAAATTCTCTTTGAAATATTGCCTGACCGAGTTAGGGCTACTGAATCAGACATGTGTAGAAGGATAGGAGGGAAGATTTAGGGCTCTTCTCGAGGCTGATAAAAGGCAAGTGTGTGTGGAAGGGCGGGGACAGACACACAAAGACCCACCAGCCACCCTAGAGGCAGGAGAGCATCCCAGGCAAGCTGCTCTTGGCTGCATCCAGGGAAGGGACTGAGTCTAGAGACATCTCACAGGTCTCTGCCTGGCTCTGCACACTTGGTGAGAGGCGGCCTGGGCCAGGGCAGGCTGAGAAACCGTATCGCTTCCTCAAGACCTGGCAAAAAAGAAGTCTTCATTCCTTGCTTCAACAAATGTGTCCGGAGCATCTTTGGAAAACTGGGCAAGTTGCACTGGAACTCCAGGGATGGCAGGACCCCATTCTACCCCCATCTAGTTGGAGAGATAGGCAGGTGCATACATGTGAGAGAAGTTCTGTGTGTGGTGCGGGAGGAACACCCTAGTCTGGAATTGAGGTGGTAAGAGATTCAGGGATTCAGGAGCATGTCTGGAGGAAGTGGGGTCTGCAGGGCTTCTAAGAGAAGCGGGGGGGGGGCGGGTGTCAGCCAGTCAGGGAAGGGAAAAGGTCAGTAAGAGGCCCTATTCCTGCTATAGCTTTTTTTCATTCTGGCCTGTGGTGAAAATAGTTACTTCTAGGGCTAAATGATGGAATAAATGTGTAGAAAGAAAAAAATAATAATTTGAATGGCTGAAAAGACTGCCTGATGGGACAAATTACTAGAGAGTTTTCAAAGCCACTTTGAAATGCCAAACAACCTGTACTTTATCTGTTCAGAATTGCAAATCCTACAGAACTCCATTTCAGCCAGGAATACCAATGATTTTGTAGTGGGAGATATTTTAATTTTCAAGTATCAGTCATGTAGTCATGTAAGATTTTTTGGGCCACATTTAATTTAATAACTAAGTGGGAGCAAATGTTACCAATTTCATGTGGAGAGGAGCCCATTGCATGAAGAGCTACTGGATGTGGCTCAGAGAATGTTCATTGGGAATCTACCAAGTAGATGGGAGAGATGGGCAGCTAAGGCTCTCAAATCCCAGGGTAGTGGTAAAGAATGCGGCTTCCATCCCTAGATCAGGAAGTCACTTGGAGTAGGAAATGGAAACCCACTCCAGTATTCATGCCTGGAAAATTCTATGGACAGAGGAGCCTGGCCCACTATAGTCCGTGGGGTCACAAAGAATCAGACATGACTGAGCGACTGAACACACAGATACACGTTCTTATTCAGAAAGGAAAACTGGCCATCCTTCCCATGTGACTCACCTGCTGTCCTCTGCCTCCAGCCTTGTGTTTCGTGAACTTGGAGACCAAAGGTCCCTCGCTCACCACTGCATCCCAGGTTGTCCTGGTTACCATCATCACCAACATCTAGGTGACATGTATGCAAGTCATGGAGGAGATACCTCTTTGGGTGAAGCTGGGCCCTCTGGGAAACAGAACAGACTTTGCTGAGTTTTGAGGGGGGAAGGAAGAGAAGAGACAGCTTCTGGTGCTGTTTGCTTCTCTGATTTCTTTCTGTCATCATTTTGTAGCCCCCTCCATCCTGCCATGGGTCAGCCCTGCACAAATCCCTCACCCCACCTCCTTGCAGCATGGTTAAGTCCAGATCCAGAGCAAAGAGCTGGCTAGATGTGGGGAGACCTCTGTCTTGGACCCCAACCCACCACTTTCTCTTTGTGTGACCTTCGGTAAGCCACAGGACTCTTAGAAATGCTTTTGATGTGTGTATAAGGAGGAACTGAATTAGATGAGACTTAAGTTCCTAACCCCACCAGCTCCAGTTCTCTGCTTAGGCATGAAGATGCTTGGGGAAGCACCTGTGACATTCTTAGCAGCCCTGACTGAGGTGGCCCTTTGTACACACTTGTGTGTGATGTCCTGGAAATCAGGCGAGAGTGAAAATGGAGGGACTCCACTTTCTTGCAGTTACATCCCAAGCTGGGGCCTCAGGAGCAGTGCTCTGCTTAAAGAGAGCACTTATTTTGGCTTAAAGAGAAATGCCAGCATTGCCAAAGATCTGTTGAAACACAACTGCTTTGAAAAGAAGTTCCCTTTCTGTTAAGACTAACAAGCAAACAAAAGCCCTTCTCTGGCTCCTATTTCCTTTACCTTTTTATTTGATTTTTTTATCGGATGATAATCGCTGTATAATATTGTGTTGGTTTCTGCCATACATAACGTGAATCAGCCACAGTAAGGAAGACAAGAGACAGCTTCTGGTGCTGTTTGCTTCTCTGACTTCTTTCTGTCATCACTTTGCAGTCCCCTCAGTCCTGCCCTAGGTCAACCCTACACAAATCCCTTTTGGTGTCCCTCCCTATTCCATCACAGGTTAGGCAAATAATATGGATAAAATTAGAGACCAGGGTAAAGTTGACAGTAAAGCCCCCTGCTCTCCTGCCAGGGGATCTCTGCATAGTGAGCCTAAAAACCAATGACTTAAAAAGGACATACTTGAGAAAAGTGTTCTCAAAGCAAGAGAGATATAGTGGTAACAGGCCTGATGCCTCCCACCAACACCCTGCCACCCTAGGCCAATGGAGCACACGCACACTCATGTTCCTAGGAGGATGTAATATCTGGGGATTTACATAGGGTAAAGATTTTTTCCTTCATCCTAGGCAGTGAGTGTGTCCTCAAGGGGGCTGTGAGATCTAGAGACAGGAATCTATTCGTCAAGTACACTTCTGCCTCTCATGGGGAAGCATCTTGCTGTTCCATTTGCACTAAAGAGTCATTTTCTCCAAAGCTAGAGGGAAACAAGCTCCCATTGGCTACATCCTGAGCAAATGTGTTGTTCAGACTATGCACCTGCATATTTGACCAGAAGGCGGGGATCTGGGGACCAGTGACCACCAGCAGTGACCACTCATTGCGATCTCTTTCTTACACTTCTGAGGCTCATGGCCACAGCTTCCAGCACGGCTGGGCACTCCCTACCCTGAAACAAGTCTGGGTGTTAGCACTTTAGTGCAGTTCAAGATCTGATTGGTCTAGGGACCAGAGGGGGTACCTCCTGCTAGTGTTGTGCAAGGGTCCTGTCCATTCAGGCAGGCTCCCATGTGATGTATCCCCATGCATCCTACTGTTTTAGCTACTATGATTCTTAACACGCTCAGCTTAATGATTAAAAAAAAAAACACATTTCGTATACACATGGTCCTGTGGGGAGGACTGTCTTTGCCCCACATGGTCTGGGTGTTTAATGAATCACTTGAAGGTGGGTCCTCAAACTGTCTGAAGGCTCAGTCCCACTCATACCTGGCTATTGACTGGGCCTTTTGCTGGGGCACTCAGCCAGACACTTACACCTGGCCAATCCAAGTGACTAGGGCTTCCTCACGACATGGACCCTGGGTTCCAGGGCAAGTGATCTGATGATGTTGAAGTGATGTTATGATGTTGATCCAGAAGTCAGGCATGTCGGCTCTGTTGTATTCTTTGCACCAGAGGATCCTTAAAGGACCAGCCAGGTTCAAGGGGGAGAAGTATTAATAATAATCTGTCTCCTGGCAGCACAGGTAAGGTTCTGGAAGGCCATACGGCTGTGGTCACACACACATTCCACCCTGCCTAGGCACAGCATGGGGACAGCAAGGAGGTTCTACCCAGCCCCTGCAGGGTGTGGTCCGCACGCAGGACTTCCACAGCTTTGTCCAACTGATGCTCATGACTCTGGTTCCGTCTGGCCCTCTGTGGACAGATGGAATTTCTTTGAATGATGGAGCATTTTTTATCAGATTGATAAAATATGTAAATCTTCCCTCTTGTTAGCTGTCATTTCTCAGTTTAGGTCTTAAGCTATTTCCATTCCCAAGGTTCCATATGAGAGCGGTATGGTAAAGCCATAAACCATTCAAATAACACCCAGGTCACACGCAGCGTCCTTTCAGGACAGGATCAGGGTCTGTCAGTAGTGATTTGTGCAGGAGTGTGGCAGAGAGTCTGTGACGTGAAGAAGCAGTCCCACGAGAGAATGCCAGTCAGCTCTTTTGTTACTGATCAGAGAACCTTGATCTCACTGAGTTTGTTTCCCTGTGCCTCTTTGTGCTTTTTAATCTTTTTTTTTTAATTATTGAAGTATGGTTGATTTACAAGTTGTGTTACTTTCAGGTGTATAGCAAAATGATTCAGTTATTACATTTTCCATTATAGGTCATTACTAGATATTCAAAATAGTTCCGTATACTATACAGTTGGTTCTTGTCGGTTATCTATTTTATCTGGGGTAGTTTGTATCTGTTAATTGCGTACTCCTAATTTATCCCCTGTCCTTCCCCTTTGGTAACCATATGCCTTTTCTATTTCTTGTGTTTCTTAAGCTTTAAAATTGTTTTTTAAAAATATTCAGTTGTATGTCTTCCATACTTTTCCATTATGGCCTGAATTAGTGTTCTAAGTGACTTTTTTCTTTATTATATTTCAGAGATGTGGAAAATACAACAAAACATTGAGGAGAAAATAAAAATGTACTATAATGCTGGCCCTCCAAATAATTGTTAATATTTTAGTGCTTTGCCTATTTGAGTATTTCCTCATTATTAAATATTCTTATATATGATTTTAATGGCTAAGTACAAATTGAATATACCAGGACTTAATTTAACCACTCCCTTTATTGTTGGACACATGTTATTTCCTCTTTCTCATACTCCTAATGCAATTACTTTTGCATTACTAAAGTAATAATAAATTTTTATTTAACACATATGATAGAGATTGTCTATATTTATTAAAATGCTTAATAAAAATTATTTAAATTTAAATATATAAATTTTCTTTTTGAAAAATTGCAATAAAGGGACTACTGAATCATAGACTGTAAATAATTTAAAGTTTTGCTGTTGTTGTTGTTTAGTCGCTAAGTTGTGTCTGACTCTGTTGCAGCCCCATGGACTGTAGCCTGCCAGCCTCCTCTGTCTATGGCATTTTCCAGACAAGAATACTGGAGTGGGTTGTCATTTTCTCCTCCAGGGGATCTTCCTGACCTGGAGATCAAACCTGCATCTCCTGCATCGGCAGGCAGGTTCTTTACCACTAGCATTATCAGGAAAGCCCAAAGTTTTTCTATATGGTCTTAAATCACTTTTCCAAATTCACACAATCACTATCAATCTGCACATAATTTTAAAATAAAAACAGGCAGGAATTATGTATGTGGGGGAATATGTAAAGCCATATTTTAAATGGACTTAATTCAGCTTTGATTTCTATTTGTTTTAGCCCTAGGATGAAAATTGAATCATTTGATTCCATCAAAGAGTGTTTTAAATTCCTTAGCTTCATGTTCTGATTCTATGCTTTTGTGTCTCTTTAGAGTGTAATCTCTGGCGCATATATTTTCCCACTAACACTGTATTTTTCTCCTTCGTGTATGGCTTGTGGTTCCACTGCTGTCAATCATTTTTCTCCAGATGTTCTTTTTCTTGGTGTCTCGTTTAGTTCATGCATGACTATGCCATTACTCATTGCCCGTTGTCTTAACTTCCATGTAATTTGTCTACTCTGTAATTCTACATCTTTGAATGATAATGTTACTACTTTTAGAGCAGTAAAATACACATGTATATGTGATTTTTACTTATTTACTGTTTTCTCCTCATCACTACTATGGTCAATTATGAACAAACCTTCATGCATGCTTCACATGCTTTCTTGTATAATCGTGTCCATTTCTCTGCAAAATTGTATGTTGTCACTGAATTTTTTGTACATATATTAATTTATAATATATTAGATGTCTTTAGTATTTACGGTAGTTATGGGTACTTCATCTGCAGTGTTTTCTTCTAATGTAGTTGACCATTTGGGATATAAACTTTAGGGAATTCTGGAGTTGATATAGTGAATGTTAAATTACATATCTTGATTAAATGGTTTTTCTTGGACTCCAATTATAGTATTATACAACTTGTGAACTCTAAGGACTTTTTAAATATTGCCACACCTGGGCATTTTGTTGTTTTTTTCCTCGCCATTAATTATAGCTTTTTTAGTAACTCTGCAATTTAATCTGAATATATATATCTCAGTTCTTTTCCCTATGCAAAATTATTTTTATATACCTTCTAAGACTTTCACCATTAGTTGGAAAAATACTAGTTTTACTTTTGGTTACTTTTAAATTCTGAGCTCACTTTTTGCTGCTTATTTATTTACTTATTATATTTTTATTGAGATATAATTGACATATAACACTGTGTAAGTTGAGAGGTACATTGTTTTTATATGATGCAGGTTATTACAAGATATTGAATATAGTTCCCTGTGCTACACAGCAGGTCCTTATTTATACCTTTCATATAGCAGTGTGTATACGTTAATCTCCACCTCCTAACTTATCCCTCCTCCCCCTCCCTCCTTGGTAGCCATAAGTCTGCTTTCTGTCTGTGAGTCTGACTCTGTTCTATGATAAGTTCATTTGTATCATTTTCTTAGATTCCGCATATAAACAATATCATGTGACATTTATCTTTCTCTGTCTGACTTAGTACAGTAGAGATTCTAGGTCTATTCATATTGCAAATGGCATTATTTTGTTCTTTTTATGGCTGAGTAATATTCCATTGTGTGTATATGTACCACATTTTCTTTATCCATTCATCTGTTGATGGGCATTTAGGTTGCTTCCGTATCTTGGATATTGTGAATAGTGCTGCTCTGAACACGGGGGTGCATGCATCTTTTTGAATTATAATTCTCTTTGGTTATGCGTCCAGGAGTATGATTGCTGGTTCATACAGTAGCTCTGTTTTTCATTTTTTAAGTAACCTTCATATTATTCTCCACATGGTGGTTTTGTACAGAAAAGTGACATAAAGAGGGCTCTTTTCTGGTTCATGTGTTGGATACAAGTATGAAGGGGAAACATTTCAGGAGGCAGGAGCTCCCAGACTTGGCTATTCATTCACGGAAACAATGAATGCCGTGTGCCTACCGTGTGTCTGACATTGTGCCAGGAGCTCTGAACCTACAGCGAGCAAGCCATCATTGTCCGAGCTCTTAGGGGGCTTGACATGCATCGTCCCTTCTTTTGTGGGACTTATGCCCTGGTGTGAGAGAGGGAAAATGACTACTTACAGTGGTGGTGATAGCAGCCGTACATACAATACCGGTCTCCTGGCATCTAAAGTCTCCTTGGGAATGCTCTTGCACTGTTGGTGGGAATGTAAATTGATACAGCCACTATGGAAGAGGGTATGGAGATTCCTTAAAACACTAGGAATAAAACCACCATTTGACCTGGCAATCCCACCCCTAGGCATATACCCTGAGGAAATCAAAATTGGAAAAGACACATGTATCCCATTGTTCACTGCAGCACTATTAACAATAGCTAGAACATGGAAGCAACCTAGATGTCCATTGACAGATGAATGGATAAAGAAGTTGTGGTACATATACACTGTGGAATATTACTCAGCCATAAAAAGGAACGCATTTGAACCAGTTCTAATGAGGTGGATGAACCTAGAACCTATTATACAGAGTGAAGTAAGTAAGAAAAAGAAAGATAAATATCGTATACTCATGCATATACGGAATCTAGAAAAATGGTACTGAAGAATTTATTTGCAGTGCAGCAGTGGAGAAACAGACATAGAGAACAGACTTATGGACATGGGGAGAGGGGAGGAGAGGCTGAGATGTATGGAGAGAGTAACATGGAAACTTGCATCACCATATGTAAAATAGACAGCCAACGGGAATTTGCTCTATGGCTCAGGAAACCCAAACAGGGGCTGGGGTGGGGTGGGGAGGGAGATGGGAGCGAGGTTTACGAGGGAGGGGACATGGGTGTGCCTATGGCTGATCCATGCTGAGGTTTGACAGAAAACAACAAAATTCTGTAAAACAATTATCCTTCAATTAAAAAATAAATAAAATTTTTAAAAAATCATAAAAAAGTCTCCTTAGTATTCTAGCTTTCAGGGACTGTGACCAGTGTACAAACACATGTTCAGTGCCCTATTAGAGTCCTGTGCCCCTAAAGGGCACTCTCTGTTCTTATAGGTCAGCCTCTCTTTGGTTAGCATTCCTATTCCAGTGTGAGTTTGCCCATGAATGCAGTTCAAAGACCCAGGCTTCCTCTTTGATAAATCCAGTTTAGGAGTTGATATACTGGATACAAGTCTTGGAAATGACTGGATGCAGGAGATAAACTGTGGAGTTACGTACATACAGCTTATCATTCAGTAATAACCTGAAATTGCCATTCTCAAGAATGACCTCCAGGGAAGACAAAGTTTCTGGCATGATGCCAATGGGATTCAGAAGGTAGCAGAGCTCTGTTGGAGAGTCTTCCCTTTGTGGACCATTGGATAAATCACAGATGTGTTCATAGCCCTGAAAATATCTGTAGTTTACTAATGATATTTTTTTTTCTTTTTCCCTGGCCAGGAATCCTATATCTTTTTGGCAGAACTTGGAGAAAAATGTGAAACTATAGGCAAGAAACTATTGTACTTAGAAGATCAACTGCACATGGCAATCCACAGTCATGATGAAGATCTCATTCATATCCTTTTAATCCCGCAGATGAAGCACCTGTTAGGCTACTTTGTAAAAGAAAGTCTTAAAAATTTGCACGGTTTTCCTATGCCTCAGCAGATGGAAACAAATAGATACTCCTGGTATTTAGAGTTCAACACACCTCTGATCTCTGAGATTATTCAGTATGTGATGTTTTCTCTCTAGGTTTTGGTAAGTTGGCATTTTTGATGACTAAACCTGACTGCTAAAAAACTACCAAAGAAATTCAGACATGCACAAAATCAGGCCAAAGAAAAATGTAGTTTTGGGGCTGTGCAGCTGGGTTTGTGGGGCTCAGATGGTTGTGAGTCTGACTGCCTCAGTTTTCCAGGGGCTTTCTAAATACCTAGAAACCCAAATCCATCTTCAGCTTCCTCTTCCATGCAATTCTGCCATATGATGGGCAGGAGAGTATCACACTAGTGGGGCTTCATATTACTCCCTTCCAATTTTTTCTCATACAAGATTCAGTGCATTTCCTGTCACACCTGCAAATTCCTTTATCAAAACTAGTTGCCAGTGAGCAAGATGGCACAAAAAACTACTGGCTTAGGAGTTTGTCCATGTGAAGCACTGAATTTCATATTAATCAGTGTATGGTTTGTCCCTGGTTAGCACTTCTGAGGGCAGATGAGTGAGTGCAAGATGGATGAAGGCATATACAGCTCCATCCTGTATTTTTTTTTTTTTAGGTATTTAATCGTAAGTTGAAACTTCTCTAGATGAAAGTACTTCTTTGTTCATTTATCTTTTCTGTTCAGTAGTATGACTTTTATTAGATGTATTTGTGAGAAATGTAGCTATTTTGAACTTTGTTTCTCATTGCTGTCTTTTCAGAATTCTAGCTCTTGCCAGACTTTATCTGGAATATGTGTGTGTGTTTAAAGAGATTTGAATGGTCAAGCATTAACCGTAATCACAAGTATTCAGATCCACAGTCTAATGATGGATTCAGTGTTGTGTTTCTTTTCTCCTTATAACCTGAAATCTTTCACCTTGCTTATTAAATTTAGCAGGAAAAAAATTTTCACCTTAATCAGTGATTATTTCCAATTGCTCAAGGTACATTTTTAAAAGCAGACATTCTGTTTTTCATAACTCCCTACCCCTAATAAACTGTTATTTAAGCTCTCATTAAAAAGCTGGCCAAAGAAACAGTAGCGGTATTTTTGTCTTTCACTTTTGTTTGTTTCATATTCATGGATCCCACAGATTTGAGCAGTTGTTAGGGGAGTGTGGCCTCCAGCAGATGGACAAGTGACCGTCTGCGGCTGGGCATCTGGGAGCAGGGTCCTGCCGAGGGCCAGTGCACATGGAGCGGCTCCTGGCCAGCAGGTGGGCTTGTTCCTCGCTGGGAAAACCCCCCAGCTTCTGGTGGGCTCAGGGAACAGTTCTGACAGCTGCATTTGAGGTCTGTGTTAGCCTCTCGTTTAGAAATTTTCCAAAACGTTAGTTTGATTCTAGGGAATTGGGTTTTCTCCTTAATAGATTTGGGTAGTGGGAAGGAGGCTGAGAGGGGACAGAGCTGTGTATAAATAGGATGCTTTTAGTGTTCCCAAGCCAGATTCAGGAGCAATGGGCTCATGGACAGTGGATAATGCCGCTATAAGCATCTCCAAAGTCAGATAACAACATGTACCTGTAAGGTTCCCAGGTGCCACTAGTGGTAAAGAACCTGCCTGCCAACGCAGGAGCTGTAAGAGATGTGGATTTGATCCGTGAGTCAGGAAGATCCTCTGGAGGGGAGGGCGTGATAACCCACTCCAGTGTTCTTTCCCTGGAGAATCCCATGGACAGAGGAGCCTGGCAGACTTCAGTCCATAGGGTCACAAAGAGTCGGACACAACTGAAGTGACTGAGCATGTGCTCACTAAGGTTTTTATTTGAGTTAAATGGATTATACTCAAGAGATGTGTTGACCATAGTTCTTATACATGGTTAAGTGCTTGGTCTCAGGTAGAAAAACATTTTCGGTGGCAGTGTCACAAGATCAAACCACATCCCATTTTTATATGAGGTTTCAAGATAGATTGATTCAATCATTTTGTAATAAATCCTTGCAAGAACTGATCGGTAACCCTACAATGACTTATATGAAAAGTCATTTCATTCTGATAAAATTTCTATAGACAGATAGGGATTATTATTTCTACATGATAGTTGAGAAGACTGAGGCTTAGAAATTGCATGACTGTCCGAGATCGTTTCTGACGAAGGGCAAAGCATCCAGCCACCAGCCCATGGTCCTTCATGGCCAATCAGGAGGCAGCCATGCCTGTAAGTAGCTGGACAGGTTTATTCTGTGGAACACACAATTGCTATAAAAATGTTAAACTTTAATAAGAGGTGTTTAGTGAAGATATGTTTATTGAGAATTTTGCTGGTCCTTGTTAAAATAAGTGGAAACGTAGAGGGAACTTGTCAAACCAGGATTGGGAAGCACTGGTTTAGGTACTGAAGTCACCCTCCACCTGTAAAATTTACACCACAATATGGATTTCGATTCAGACTTTCCTCTGCATCTCTGGCTTTGTTCTGTGTCACTGATGGACAGTAAATACACAGAAGGTATCTTTGAATTCAGAGTGGCGCTTAGTGGATCTGGGTGCCCTGAGATAGAAAGACAGGTTTACAAGGCACTGCTGAGGCTTCTTACACAAACCAAAGCCCTTGTTTCAAATGAGAACTTATCTCGATTCAAAGAGGCTGCTGAAATCCTCCAGCCAAGCTCCGATTGGTTTGTGTTTCCATTCTTGATCAAAGAGACAAAGCTGAGTGCAGTTGAAAGAAACAGCTTGCCGTCAACAACAGGAAAGAATTTCCCAGCGAGCGCAGTATTTTTGTTTGATTCCATTAAGGACTCTGCCAGAGCCTCCTGTGTGTAGGCTGCAGCGTGAACATGATTAATTTGAGCCCACATCGATGTCCATGTCCAGAAGATTCAAGCCTTGGACACTCCAGATGCGGGAGGCATGGAACTTTGCATAAGCCATGAGTGTGAGAAAGCCCTGGGGCTGTAGCATCAGGGGTGGGCGGCAGTCACAAGCATGGGGCTGACCTTCCCAGCAGATCCTCTGGGCATCCTGGTTTCACATCAAGGCCGTGGACAGCTGACTTGTAGTCTCTTGTTTTTATGAAGAAGACACTGGATTGACAGAGTGGAGGAAGGGGAGAAGACAGGCCGTGTCTCCTCATCCTCCTGACAGGCTCACTAAATCACGCCGAGTAACAGCACCAGCCCATCAGGCAGCACACGGCGAGCATCTGAGAAGAGTCTGCAGCGCTAATTGGAAGAGCCGGCGTCATAGAGGTGACTCACGCCTGGCATCTGAGGCGAGGACGGGAGGTGTGACTTCACTGCCACTCAAGCCGGGATTTCCAGGAGTGTGTGTCTGAGTCTGTAGTATAATTTCACAGTCACTTTGGATCCTAATTAGCAGTTGTGTTTTGAAAAAACATGTTGAGGGGATGGAATCATTCCTCCATGTAGATAGCGCTTTAACTGAAAACCATCTAGGTTAGGTGGATGTTTTAGCGGTGATTTTTCTCTTTCTCCTTCAACTTGTACAACACTCTTTCAGAAGGAAAGAAGGACACCTAGGAGTGGGACATTGAGCATATTTCAGAGCCCCCAGAGTAATTCTGACTGCCTCTGAATCCTAGATGAGACAGGACAGACTGATTCTATCTGTGGTTCCATTTGCATTTATGTCCAGGAAACCCTCCTGGATTTCTGTTCTTTCTCTTTACTTGGAATGCGTGGTGCCCAATCCATTAGTTTTGGTGGTGCTTGATGGCATGCAAACACTCTAAATACATCCAGACACATACACAAATGCCACATGAGCTTAAGAGCCCTTGTTTGGTTCAGCTTTAAAACATGCAGCTGTAACTGACAAAGGAAATGGGAGTTTGGGGGAATTGCTCTTGCCTCCTTGGAAATGCTTTCATCTTCTTGAACTGAAGAGCTGGAAGAGGGATTGTGACCATCATGGTGTCACAGATGAAAGAAGTGAGACCCTAAGACGCTGCAGTTTGACCATTGTGCGCACTGTCTGATGCGAATATGGGGGCCGGGGTTCTTCCATCTGGCCCCCACGAAAAGGAGTGGAATGGGAACAGAAGGAGTGGGAGCCCAGGAGAGGTGTGGACACCTGGCTCCGACTGCAGGCTTAGCGCGGGTTAACTTGGCCCTGGGCGGCACCACAGGAAGTGCGCCTGCGCAAGCTTCACACCCTTTGAGGCTGTTGCGTGTGGGCGGGGCTTTTCTCTCCGCTCCTCAACAACTGTGCCCTCGCTTTTGGCTTTGGGAATGCAGGAAAGTTCCCAAGACTGTGGCCACAGGGCCTGCGGAGTCACTGTTGATAATGAAAAAATAATTTAGCAAATGAGTAACTATTTCAAAGGAAGTACTGTTACTTCTTTTGGAAGCAAAGGGGATCAGATGCACTGAAGATCGTCGTTTGACCCAGCTAATGATCGCTTGGAATCACAATTGGCAGTAAAACACTCAATTGTTTTTGATATATAAACAAAAGACCTCTTTGGAAAAATCTGAGGATCTTTGGACATGGCTGCCCTAAAGGACAGTGTGGTCTTAGCACTGGAAGACGCATGTGAAACGTGCTTTTATTCATTGCAAACACACTGCACAATTTTGCCATCAAGAAGTAATGTTCTTGGGACTTCCCTGCTGGTCCACTAGTTAAGAATCCGCCTTTCAGTGCAGGGGATGTGGATTCAATCCCTAGTCAAGGAGCAAAGATCTCACTTGCTTCCAGGCAGCCAAGTCCGTGTGGCAAAACTCAGAGCTCATGTGCTACAGCGAAGACCCAGCACAGCCAAAATTTTTAAAAACCTTTTTTAATTGTAAAAAAAAAAAAAATTTTAAAGAAGTAATACCCTTGCCTAATACACCTGTAGTCTATAGCAAGGTGGTCTCGGGTTCAAAGGGGTTTTTAAAGATATGGCATGCCAATCCTTATGCCATCGTTGTAATCAATGTGCTGACTTTCTTAGCTGCCTCAGATCTTTGGTGGCACATCTGTTACCGAGAATGAAATGCCCGCGTGGCTGAGAGGTTGCCAGGGCACAGGCGTACTGAGAATCATTTAACTCCTTTAGACCTCTTCTTGCACTTAGATATAATAAGCACCTCTGTCACATACACATAAATTCCAACTCCGAGGTTTTACTCTGTTTCCTCAGAACTTTCACAAAACACATGGTCAAATATCAACCGGCTTTAACTATGAATTTATTGGAGGAGCAGTCAGAAAAACCTGCATTTTATAAGTAAGATAATGAAAGCACTGGATGGTTTGCCAGCTTCCCAGAGCTGATGGGCACATCCTCAAATTTCCATCTTCTCACTCCTCCCTGTGTCCCTGGAGATTATTGTCTGAGGGGCTGAGATTGTCCGAGATTATTGTCTGAGTGTTATTTTAGTTGTATAACATAGTCTTTTTCTTTTGTGGCTTCTTTCTCTTTTCAAAACCCTTTTTCAGTGCGTTCTCCCAGTGCTAGAAATTTTATGAGTTCTTTAAGAGGCAGTTGAGTTTGGTTCAGTTTCTCTCTCTAAAAACGCTGGTTGTCATTCAGCGTATCACAAGAGTGGGGCCTGTAGGCCCAGCTGCCTATCAGAGGTAATGAAGTCTCAGGAGTTTGTCAAGACTCATAAACTGCTCAAGCTCTATGCTTACTCTTTATAAATGTAGCTTAACTTTGTGATTAATTGGCAGCTTGGTATTTGGTCTGGGACCACTTATGTTCTTGCTTGTGTAAAGTCATATGTGTTTTTACTAAAGATTAGCAGAGCTGTTCAGAGAAATAGAAGAAAACGAAATCTTTTAAAAAAGAGAAAAGAGAAGTATTGGATACTTTCTTCTCTTGGGTCTCCTCAACTCCACCCTCTTACCCCCACCCCTCCCTCGCTCAAGTTCAAGTGCAAGGAGTGAATCATCATAGTAGATGTATGTAAATTATGTAAGCGATGAAGTCTGGTGAGGCTTCAAGAGCAAGAATAACTGCCAAAGGCTTGTCAGGGTAGCTCAGCGTTTTTTGTTTAGGTGAGCTTCATTTGCATAATTCCCAGGATCCTTTGGAGTTCCTTATTTAAAAAAGAAAAAAAGAAAGCTTCCTATAGTCATAACCTAAAGGTATCTCTGTCTCTTGACATCGAATTTGGATAAAACAACACTGTAGTAGATGTAGGCAGTCTGTGAGTGGGAAGACTTCTGCAAGTTGCTTACCCTAAAGCTTTCTGTTTTCTGCGTATCTGATCTAGTAATATTTAAGTGGTCTGACCTCATGCGAAGATGTAACAGCATTTCAGTGGTGTCAACATGTTTCTGTGTTTCTTCTTAAGTTCCTGTTGGATGAAGTTAAATTAGTTTGCTTATTAAACTAACAGAATCTAATCCACCAGTCATTCTGTATTTGTCTTAGAATTGTTCTGACTCTAGGTACACCAGGAAAAGCAGAGTTAGCTGTGGATAGACAGGAAGACCACCATTGTTTAAATGTTCCCGAGCTTAAACACCTAGAAGAGAGCTCATCTCTTAAAAGAAAGGCCGTCATATTATTTATTCCATAGAATTATTTGCTAAGTTCTCTGTGATTGCTTTATCTCCAGGAGAAAGAACTTTATAGGTCAGGAAACTAAGAGCCCAACAGTTTAAAGAAAAAATGTATCAATCAGCTAGCCAACCCAGAGAGTGCAAGCTCCCTGCCTGTGTCAAATCTCTAGTGCCCTGAATGGCTGTTTCACAAGTGCCCCAGAGCATGTTAACACATGACAGCAGATTGGAACCAAAGGGGTTTTGAAGTCATTGTTTCAGGAGAAAACTGAGATTCAGAATGATTTACACACGGTGACAAGGCTGGCCAGTGGCCGACAGGCACTGTAACTCACGACTCTGGCCGTGGACCTGTGGTGGCGCCCAGTCCTGGCTTTCCCCAGGAGACTCTGGTTTCCAGCCGTCTTTCCTTTCCACTGTCAGGGCACTTGGATGTGCAGTGGCCCCCACCCCAGCAGGGGCTTAGCAGGAGTACAGGCTCACTGACCATAGTCCGTGGAGCATCCTAGCTTGCCATCTGTCTCAGTCGAAAAGCTGACTCTTCCTTTTCCTGTTGGAAACCTTCCTTGAGACTGTCAATGACCTCGGGCCTTGTAGGAACTGCAGTCGCTCTTAAAAGAAGTGTAACATTTGTATTAATATTTAATTGGTCCAATTTGGAGGAACTTGAAACTGCAATTAGAGGGCAGTGCCCATCTGCTTCCCGCAGGCGCGTGGCTCTTACCAGATCCCTGGGAGGCTGCAGGGGCCGCCCGTCACCTTCACGTGTGTTCCTTAACAACGTGCGCACAGTCTCTCAAGGGGGAGCTCCAGATGGTGAAGGAAACTCTCCAGGCCATGGCCCTGCAGCTCCAGCCAGCAAAGGAGGCGGGGGAGAGGGAGGCTGCAGCTTCATGTGTGACAGCTGGCGTCCAGGAAGCACAGGCCTGAGGCCTGACAGGACGGAGGGTGAGTGACCGTGTCATCAGCATGAGCGCTGGGGGCCTCTCCCACCCCTTCTGCATAACCAGTGTGCCTGAACCCATTACGGAGATGTGAAGCCTGGATGCCCAGCCGAAGGGTGGTCCTCTCTCCTGGGGCCAAGTTCAGGGGAGTCTGCAGTTTGGAATATGCAGGGCGGGGGGTGATCTGCTGATTTCCTTCTGTCAGTCTGAGACACTTACTGTGTCATTAACAAGAGCATCCTGCAGAGGACTTGGAAAAAATCTCTCCATTACAGTCCCCATTAGACAGACGGTAAAAGTGTTAGCTGCTCAGTCATGTCCAGCTCTTTGTGACCCCATGAACTATAGACCCCCCAGGCCCCTCTGTCCATGGAATTTTCCAGGCAAGAATACTGGGGTGGGTTGCCATTCCCTTCTCCAGGGAATCTTCCCAACCTAGGGATAAGACCTGGGTCTCCTGCATTGCAGGTAGATTCTTTACCAGCTGAGCCACCAAGGAAGCCTCATTAGACAGAGGTTGGGGTGAATTCTGCTAGAAAGATGTCTCTTTTCTTGTACCATCTTGCTTTCTGCTGCAATTAAAATAGCTCCTGATTTAAGAACTTATAAAAAAAGAAAGCATACATGTCTCTCTCATCATACCTGCTACACTTTCCTACAGGCGCGTGGTATATAAGGGAGCTAATTAACCCTAGAATCTGGAAATAACAGCTTTTCACCCTAACTTCTCCTGTGATTCTCTATCATCTCAGGAGAATTAAGATCAAAATTTCCAGAAGGTATTTTTAAAGAGACAGCCTATCATGAGCCCCAGCCCTCCGGTTTTCCTGTTGTGGCAATACCTATCTTTGTAGGATGGTCCCTGATGTTTCATCAGGACTTGCTGAAATTCACCAACAATTAGAGCATGAAGGGAGTAGGGGCCATAAGTGGGTTGGGAACATGTTTAAATGTTTAAGCCTCTCCTATATTCCCCTGAACCAGTCTCACACAGGATCAGGCAGGACATGGAAGTGGAAAGCTTCAGTGCAGTTTAGTACTCAGCAAGGCAGGGCTGTACTCAGATAATCAGTGCTATACTCAGTTAATCACTGCTGTGCTCAGTCAGGCAGTGTTGTGTTCAGTGAGGCAGTACTGAACTTGGTTAACCAGTGCTGCACTCCGTGAGGCAGTGCTGAACTCAGTTACCCAGTGCTGCACTCAGTGAAGCAGTACTGAACTCAGTTAACCAGTGCTGTACTCAGTGAGGCAGGGCTGTTGTCAGTAATAGTAATGTGGACACTGAAGGCTTCTCACTGCTGAGGCGGCTGTAGAACAGGCTGAGCTCACCCAACAGCACTTCCCAGGGTACACTGAGGAAGGCAGCCTTGAGAGATGCTCTGTAGACACACTGCTCTCCTTTGGCATGTTTGGGAAGCGTCCTATGCCCGTCATTTCTGCTGGAGAGCAATGGTGCAATCAGCATATTAGCCTTTGAGAATGCTTCAAGTAAGGAAACCCTCTTGATTCCGTCTTGCCCCAAACAACTCCCCAAGTTGAATGGATCATAGTGTTTAAATTTAAAATCTATGACTATTCCATCAGTCTACTGCTGTGCAGCGCTGCATTCTCTCAGGGTGTCGTGATCTGAACACTGGTTTTTATCACTTATTGTGAGTTAGAGGTGAAACTCAAAACCTTTGCTGTGCGGTGCTATGCTTAGCGGCTCAGTCGTGTCTGACTCTGCGACTCCACGGACTGCAGCCCACCAGGCTCCTCTGTCCATGGGATTCTCCAGGCAAGAATACTGGACTGGGTTGCCATGCCCTCCTCCAGGGGATCGTCCCAACCCAGGGATCAAATTCAGGTCTCCCACATTTGAGGCAAATTCTTTACTGACTAAGCTACCAGGAAAGCCCCAAAATTTTGTAGTGTTGAGTTAGTAAGGACTGGCCGCAGTTTATACGTGTAATTGACTAACTGGTGTTTTTGTATTTTTGTCTCTTGACACTCAGAAGGATTAGTGATGCTCCTGTCTTCATTCGGATCCATGGACAGTAGACAATCTTTGTCATTTCCTGAAGTCACACTGCCATTTCCGAAGGCAGCTGGTGCCTTGCTCAGCCTTCTCCCGTGCAGTGCTTCCGTCAGGAGATGGCCCTGCTTAAGCCAGCAGGTGGCCACGGTCCAGGGAACAAGCCAAAGCACAGCATATGAATTTCCTGATTGTCTTTTCTACAATTTTTTGGTGAGCACTTAAATATCTATACTATGCATATTTTAGTAAGAATATAATTAGTTTGTTCTAGGAATGCTTTTCAATGTTTTTCAATGATGGAGTGAATTCTGAATTATTTATCATGTCTAAGCAATATTATGTACTAGTCACATGGCACATGGAATTCCTGAATCCTTGAATTAATTCCACTGAAGCAAAACTTGTAGAGTCAGAATTGTCTCTAATGAATCCCTACTTTGAGAAGTGTCATCTTAAAAAACCCCACGAGACATTTTAGCAGTCACCTAACGCAAGTGTTTTGTATTACTCAGGGACCATCATGAATAATTCTGTGAGGTTTTGATGTATCTGAAAATTCTGGAAGCTAATGACTATCTGAGTGTGCCCCAAATAAGTGTTCTCCAGTGTCCCAGTGGGCAGCATATCCATCTCCTTGTTGAGATGCCAGATCAAGGTGGGTGAATGATGCTTTAACCACCTGCTGCAGCTCATCCCTAGTCTGTGCTGGTGTCAGAGGCAGCCAGGAAGCCTGCACAAGGCCAGGGTGTTTCTTCTGCCCACACGACCTTCTCACGCCCCTCTTCAGCTACAGTGACCCCAAAAATCCCAGGGCTTTATATCCAAAACCATAATAGAGGGCAGTTTCTGTCAGGGCGACATAAGAGGAGATTAGAGCTTGGGTTTAAAAGCCACAAAGCAATAACAATAAAAATCTAAGCTTTTATGGAGATGGTCAGGACCACAAGCACAAGTGCAGGTGGGAAATGATGGCTTTGGGTCTGATTCCATGGCAGCATGCGAGAGAACCAGTGATAGATTCCATGGTAGCCTGCACTGAGCTTCTGGCATCTGAAAGCCAGCCCGTTGTCTCTACCAGACCGAGCTGGGGCGTGTCCCCCGTCAGTGAGTTTCCCGGTTCCCTCTAACTTCTTGACATTTCAACATCAAAATGATCTTCCTCAAATCAGATGAACATGTTCTAATAGAAACTATTCTTCCTGTGTGGTAGGGGTGGATTCCCCACCACAGGAGCATGGAGGTGCTCACATGTGTGTGTTGGGACTGTTCCAACACCTTTATAATCATTATCATCTTAATTCTTAGTCCAACCTTATGGGGCAGGTGTTTGTAGTTGAGGAAATTGAACCTCGGGAGACTGATGAACATTACCCACAGCACAGAGCAGGTGAATGGGGGCCAGAAGCAACAACTAGACTGCTGAAGACAGGTAGACCACTCCTACCTGTGTTCTTACTGAAGTGCTTTTAGTGTCTTTAGGGGACTGCAAGCCTAGAGCTTACTTGTTCCCTTGAGAACAGATGGTCATCTTGGAACTTCTTCTTGAGAATCAGAGAACTGAGCCTAGGGAAAGCCTGGCCCCTCACACCCCGAGCTGAGTCTCACTGCACTGTGACCGTGAAGTCTAGACTCAGGCTTCAAGGACCCACCATCCGCCACTGTCCTAATCCACCATTCATTCCCCATCCCCTATAAAGTCATGCCAGGAACAACCACCTACTCCCTGACAATAGGCAGATTTTCTTGAAAACGTCCATCTAATTGGTGTTTTTCAGAAAACATTAGAGAAGGCAGCTTTACACTCATTGTCTAATGGCTTACATTAACAAATAATTTGATGCTCTAATTTTGAATACCCTCATCTTATCTAATCTTTGAATTTTGTCATGTAATTTATTATTTCATAAAATTTACTTTTTATATGTTAAACTAAAAATGTTACCCAAGTCATTGGTGCGCCTTTAACATTTTTTTTTTTTTATCTTCTGGAGTATGGAGGATAGAAAAATGTATCAGCTTTACTCTTCTCATCTTTCTGTTATAGGATGAGTCATGTATTTACATTGCACAAAATGTTTCTAATAAAGCAATGCTTTAAAAGTGTGTATGTGTTTACTTTCAGATATTAACCAGTCAGAAAATGATGGAATTTTATATTCCAGACCCTTTGAAGAAATTGAAAATAACATTACCATTAAGTGGGGAACAGGACAGAGTGCCCGCTAACAACACTGAAATATTTTACTGGAGATGCTGGCTTAGGCAAGAAAAACAAATGAGAGTTACAATCTGGCAAGGAGGAGATATAACATTAATAGTGGCAGGTGATATCACTGTAAGCCAGACAACCTAAGAGAATTAACACACACACAATTTATTTACACAAATAACAACACAATCAGCTTACCAAAATCAATATGCTTTACATACACAAATAATAATCAGAACATAAAGTATAAGAAAAGACCCTACTTTCAATAGCAACAAGAAAAGAAAACAGCTAGGAGCAAATTTAAATAAGAAACATATAGCCTTACCTGAAGGAAATTTTAAGATGAAGAACACAAGAGGAGAATTGAATACAGAGAATGACATTAAATTTTGGGTAGAACGTCATCATAAATTGTCAGATCTCTATAAATTAATTCATAAATATTACCTGATCCCAACAGAGTCACAAATGTCTAGATATTCTCAGCAACCATTCTCTGCTTCATCCTTTCTAGCAATTCTTCATTCAGGTGCTTAAACTACAAAGGTACTCACACATGAGCAGAGTTGCTATATGCATTTATACTGTAAAAGCCGTTAAACAAGGAATCCATTAGCCTGAGGGAGCTCCAGTGCCCTGGCACCTACACCAGCAAACCCACTTCTAAGCCTGTAAATGCTTCAAGG
Source organism: Cervus canadensis (assembly GCF_019320065.1). Classification (NCBI taxonomy): domain Eukaryota; kingdom Metazoa; phylum Chordata; class Mammalia; order Artiodactyla; family Cervidae; genus Cervus; species Cervus canadensis. The sequence goes on along the minus strand of NC_057393.1, from coordinate 88,293,815 downwards.
TTATGAAGTTGAAGCCCGAGGACGGCCAGTCACAAACAGCCGATTAGGCTTTGAACTGTAGCCAGTCAGTGCCTCCCTGGCTACCACGCTTCCCGGTGAGGCCTTTTCTCCCTCCTGTCAGTGGTGTCTCCCAACTACTTCTGGTTTGGCACCACCTGATTCAGATTGATTTTTGCTCAAAAAAACTCTTAAAAAGTCTAAAATGCCTCAGTATGTTTTTTAACAGCCCTATTGTTTGTAAGAGAGAAAATTGGAAACAAGCTAAATTTTCATCCATAGCAAACTGTTTTTAAATAAATTATGGCACACCACACTATGGAATGCTTTGAAGTTGCTAAAAGGTCTTTCTATACATGTCTATTTGCATCTGCAGAAATATCACCTCAAAGGCACGCACTTAACCTGGGGGAGAGGGTTGGAAGGAGATTTATTTTTTCCATGTCCTGTTCTTTTAAAAATTTGTACCGAGTGCTTATGCTTATTTATTCAAAAAATAAATTCTTTAAGAAAAAAAACATGATCACGGAGACTGGAAGTGGGCCCTTGGGTAGGGCAGGGCACTTGGGCCCAGGCCCCCGAGCACCGCCTCAGAATTTACCCCCTCGTAAGCATCCACTCTGTACCCAGCACCATACTGGGGAGTGTGCCACACATTGGTGATAAAAAGACAACTGTCAGATATTATGATCAAATGATCTGAAGGAAGTAACTAACAATATTTATAATTACAAATATTATAAAATATCATTTTAAAGACAAGGGGTGAATTTTGTTTTGACATTTGAACAATGATGTCTGGTGGTAAAGTACCAAAAATTCAATCCCTTCTGTAATTCCAGTTCTGGTCCTGGGTTAGGGAGTTGGGCAAAGCCTCCTTCTTTGGAACACAAGATCTAAGAGATCTAAAAGAGCTGTAGTTGGCTGTGAAGACAGAGTGGGGCTGGGGGAAAGGAGTTACATCTCTCCCCCATTGCTTCTTAGGAGTTACGTGTGCAATCAGTGTTTTATTCAAATAGGTGTGCTTTTAAAGGTACCTGCCACATATACTTTCACACTGGAGAAAGGAGGCTCTGACAGACACCAGAGTGAAGAACAGTCCAGAAAATATCTCTTCTCATTATTAAAATAACACATAAGAACTGATTGATTTTACTCTTCTGTTTTCAAGAGTTTGAAGCATCTATTGGAAACAGCTCAAGTGCATGACAGGAATTTGATCTCTTCCCATTGTCTATTTATTCACACCAGAAACATTGAATTCTTATTATAAAAATTATTCTTCCTATGATGGATAAATTTGTGACTATTTATAAATTTATAGAGGTTAAAATCTTAGTGAAAATCATTCAGCCAGTAATGAAAATATGCGTTGTTTCTCAGAACTTTTGGTTTTAAATCTACATGATAAATTGCTAGACAATGCACACACAGAAAGATACCCAATAGCAGTTAAGTTCATATTAAGCAACCGTCACTCATTATTTTGTTTCCTATATTATTTTATTTATAAGAACAACATTAAAAATTGTTTTAAAAGATTCATGTATAAACCACTAATCTTCATTTTTCTATTCATCTACACAAAAATATATTTTCATTAAATTGCAGCTAGTCTATTTTTTATTCTGCTTTTTATGTTTAAGATGATGGTATTTTCCATTTTGCTACATAATCATTGTAATCTTTGTATTTGTTGCTGCATAGTATTCTATCAAGTTGATCTGCTGTAGCTTAGATATTCCTATGTCCATCCATAAGTCACTTCAGTTGTGTCCGACTCTTTGCGACTCTCAGGCTCCTCTGTCCATGGGATTCTCCAGGCAAAAATACTGGGACGGGTTGCCATGCCCTCCTTCAGGGGATCTTCCTGACGCAGGGATAGAACCAGTGTCTCTTAGGTCTCCTGCACCAGCAGGTGGGTTCTTTACCACTAGCACTACCGGGGAAGTCTCTATTCCTGTGTCACTTTAGTTCAGTTCAGTCGCTCAGTCGTGTCCGACTCTTTGCGAACTTATGCACTGCAGCATGCCAGGCCTCCCTGTCCATCAGCAACTCCCGGAGCTTACTTAAACTCATGTCCATCGAGTCGGTGATGCCATCCAACCATCTCATCCTCTGTCATCCCATTCTCCTCCCGCCTTCAATCTTTCCCAGCATGAGGGTTTTTTCAAATGAGTCAGCTCTTCATATCAGGTGGCCAAAGTATTGGGGCTTCAGCTTCAGCATCAGTCCTTCCAATGAATATTCAAGACTGATTTCCTTTAGGATAGACTGGCTGGATCTCCTTGCAGTCCAAAGGACTCTCAAGAGCCTTCTCCAACACCACAGTCCAAAAGCATCAATTCTTTGGCACTCAGCTTTCCAACTCTTACATTGATACATGACTACTGGAAAAGCCGTAGCTTGGACTAGACAGACCCTTAGTTGACAAAGTAATGTCTCTGCTTTTTAATATGTTGTCTAGATTGGTCATAGGTTTTCTTCCAAGGAGCAAGCATCTTTTAATTTCATGGCTGCCATGATTTTGGAGCCCAAGAAAATAGTCTGTCACTGTTTCCACTGTTTTCCCATCTATTTGCCATGAAGTGCTGGGACTAGGTGCCATGATTTTTGTTTTCTGAATGTTGAGCTTTAAGCCAACTTTTTCACTCTCCTCTTTCACTTTCATCAAGAGGCTTTTTAGTTCTTCTTCTCTTTCTGCCATAGGGTGGTATCATCTGCATATCTGAGGTTATTGATATTTCTCCTGGCAATCTTGATTCCAGCTTGTGCTTCTTCCAGCCCAGCATTTCTCATGATGTACTCTGCATATAAGTTAAATAAGCAGGGTGACAATATACAGCCTTGACATACTCCTTCTCCTATTTGGAACCAGTCTGTTATTTCATGTCCAGTTCTAACTGTTGCTTCTTGACCTGCATACAGGTTTCTCAGGAGGCAGGTCAGGTGGTCTGGTATTCCCATCTCTTTAAGAATTTTCCACAGTTTATTGTGATCCACACAGTCAAAGGCTTTGGCATAGTCAATAAGCAGAAATAGATGTTTTTCTTGAACTCTCTTGCTTTTTCTATGATCCAAGGGATGTTGACAATTTGATCTCTGTTTCCTCTGCCTTTTCTAAATCCAGTTTGAACATCTGGACGTTCATGTTTCAAGTACTGTTGAAGCCTGGCTTGGAGAATTTTGAGCATCACTTTGCTTGCATGTGAGATGCGTGCAATTATGCAGTAGTTTGAGCATTCTTTGGCTTGCCTTTCTTTGGGATTGGAATGAAAAGTGACCTTTTCCAGTCCTGTTTCCACTGCCGAGTTTTCCAAATTTGCTGGCGTATTGAGTGCAGCACTTTCACAGCATCATCTTTTAAGATTTGAAATAGCTCACCTGAAATTCCATCACCTCCAATAGGTTTGCTCATAGTGATGCTTCCTAAAGCCCACTTGACTTCGAATTCCAGGATGTCTCTCTCTAGGTGAGTGATCACACACATCGTGATTATCTGGGTCATGAAGATCTTTTTTGTATAGTTCTTCTGTATTCTTGCCACCTCTTCTTAATATTCTTCTGTATTCTTGCCACCTCTGCTTCCGTTAGGGCCATACCATTTCTGTCCTTTATTGTGCCTATCTTTGCATGAAATGTTCCCTTGGTATCTCTAATTTTCTTGAAGAGATCTCTAATCTTTCCCATTTTATTATTTTCCTCTCTTTCCTATGTCATTGGGTATTAAATCTTTCCAGTATTTTGCTGTTATAGACAAAGCTGCAACAATATTTTCATACATATAGCTTTTCCTTTCCTTTGAATTTTGTTCCTGGGAGGAATTCCCAGGAGTGAGAATTCTAGAATAAAAGGTAAGAAAGAATGATGCATTTGAAATTAAACTTACATTAGAGAACAAATTGACAACAACCAGACTGCAATCAGTCCTTCCTCTGCTGAGGGGATTCCCAACCAGGTATTGACTGGTTTCATTGATTCTGTGGTGCTTCCTCTTGTCACGGAATATCCACAATTACCGCAGCTGGCAAATCGCAGCTGGGCAGTGTCTGCCACTAAAATGAGCAGCTTCAACTCTGCAGCGGCATTTCACTCCTGTCCTCACTGATGCTGCCTCCTTGTAGGTCTGTGCTCTGCCTCTTATAGGTCTGTTTTCTCTCCAGATAAAGTTGTGTGGGGTCCCACAAGCATCCAGGATTTAGGAGACCAAAGATCTGGACTGAAGTCATTTTCCACTTGCCAGTTGTCTTCTTGATCCTTTGTTTGAATATGTGCAAAACGAAATTGATAATAATAAACCCTGCCACTCGGCATGGTGGAAAGACTCAGAGATCAATATAAATGAAATAATTGAAAAATAAATCAACATATACAGGCTTTTAAAATGAGGAAAATTTCTAGTATAGAAAGTGAACAGAATCAATTTAAGTGTGAATGCAACCCAGTGAAGACCACTGTATGCACCCCAAAGGGAATAACTTGAGGTGTATGTAGGGTTTTCTATTTCTACTTGTTCTTTAACTCTGTATTTTAGTATTCTGATTTTAAAAATTTAATCTTATAGTTTTATAGTATATTATACAATTATAATATTAACATATTTTGTTATTACATTGTGTCAATAGTATAAATGTGTTTGCATAACATTTTGCTTTTACTTTGTACATTGTTTATGATATAAATTTAGCTCGATTTTATTATTGATTGGTATTTCTCGGGATGTTCCTTGAAATCATCTTGGTTTCTCTGGAGAATCAGGTACATATACTTAAATAAAGAGATCCTCTCTTGTTCAATTAAAAAACATGTGTCACATTTGTGGCTTCATGTGCCCCTTCTCCCAACTCCCAGGGTGGTCTCAGATACTCAAGAGAACATGAAAGGTTGAAATAGAAAGTGCTTTGGGGAACATTTAATCTACTCAGTCCAGCCTAGCTGAGGGGTAAATAATCATAAACACCCATGGCTCTTTCTAAGGCATCCTCCCCAACCTGCAGACGTGCATATGAACTAGAGCTTGGCTTTGACCAGAGCCAGAACACTCCCCAAACCTGGCCCCCACCCATTTCCTTACATTGCCCTTGAGCAATGTAGGAATGCAGATTCCAGGCCCCTGTGAGTTACCCCAGCTCTTGGTCCCCTTCCAAAGGTGCATTTCGGTACCCTGTCCCTTGACGCACCATCATTTTTATCTCCACCCCACTTCAACCACTTACTTTCCTAACTTTTACTAATCCTTCCCTCTTAGGGCTTTGATGATTTCCCTCTCTTTTTCTTTTTTTTATTTATTTTTTATTTTTTTATTTTTTTCATTTATTTTTATTAGTTGGAGGCTAATTACTTTACAATATTGTAGTGGTTTTTGTCATACATTGACATGAATCAGCCATGGATTTACATGTATTCCCCATCCCGAGCCCCCCTCCCACCTCCCTCTCCACCCGATTCCTCTGGGTCTTCCCAGTGCACCAGGCCCGAGCACTTGTCTCATGCACCCAACCTGGGCTAGTGATCTGTTTCATCATAGATAATATACATGTTTCGATGCTGTTCTCTCGAAACATCCCACCCTCTCCTTCTCCCACAGAGTCCAAAAGTCTGTTCTGTACATCTGTGTCTCTTTTTCTGTTTTGCATGTAGGGTTATCATTACCATCTTTCTAAATTCCACATATATGTATTAGTATACTGTAATGGTCTTTATCTTTCTGGCTTACTTCACTCTGTATAAACACGTGCACCCCATCTCTTTTTCTTACCTAATTTATTTGCTTTTCCTCTTTAGAGGGGAAAGGAAAAGTAGCAGTTCCTGATGAGTTGAGAGCTCCAGGGTGAGCTCTGTGATTCGAAAGCACCCTCTTCATTTATTAACCTTGAAGGGACTCTGGCTGGGGCTCCGGCATTTATCTTGCCTTCAGTGGGGACTCCTGCTCTCAGCAGGATAAGAACATCTGTAACAACCACACAGCTGGAGATGCTGGGAATGGAGACTCTGCTTCCGTAGGAGTCTTTGTAAATAGGAACCCTGCACCAAGGCTTTCTTCACTGGGATGGAAGTGTCTGAAGCTTTGTGTCTACCAGAGTTCCATTCTTTACAAGCAGAGTGAGTAAGAATTCCTTGACAGGAACATGAGGGGACCCAGAGAGACTTTGATAATCCCTGCTGTGGGCAAAGACATTGCTGAAGGGTGTTTTTAAAAATGAAGATGACAATAAAACAATGCACTCTTACGAAAGATGGGAGAAAATAAGAAAGTAGTAATGAGGCCAGGGTGAGGCAAAAGATATGTTGTAACTATGGGGGGAGAAAATGAACATGTAAAAGACTTGTGTGCAATGGCAGGTCCCACACAAATCCCAGGAAGTCTCTGATTTATCATTTGTCACACAAGGAAAATCAGATGCACAGACAGGACAAGTCAAGTGGGATCTTGCTAAGTGGGGTTTTGACTTTTAAGGACAAGTGTACATAGGCATCTCTTCTGGGCTTGAAGAGCTGGCAGTCACCAGGGAGACACTTAACCTCAATGGGTTTGAAGTGAGTTAAAGTGTCTGGATATTTTTAAAATATTTTATGTATTTGGCTGCACTGGGTCTTAGTTGCAGCACGAGGAATCTTTAGTCACAGCATGCGAACTCTTAGTTGTGGCATGCAGTATCTTAGTTCCCTGACCAAGGATGGAGACTGAGTCCCCTGCAGTGGGAGCGCAGAGTCCTAACCACTGGACAAGCAGGGAACTCCCTGTCTGGATATTTTGTGCTTGGAAGACACTGAGCCCTTTCCCATTGTGAGGCCGATGAACCATGGTAGGTCTCAAATGTAAAGAAGATTCTAGACTACGAATTCACAGATAAAGGGTTTCTTTGGTTCCGTGTTTCTTTCCCATGAACAAGCGGTACTTGAGGTGCATGGCATCAGGTCTGGACCTTGTCCTAGGAGTCTGTGCCCTGCTAGATGCCCAGAGTGGAATTCTAAAGGCAGTCAGGAGACAGGCCAGTGGAAGACTGACCCAAAGCAAGTGTCCTTGGGGATGATACCAGCCCATCCACATCGGGAATTGAGACTGACTCAGTTGGGAAGGTTGGGAACCAACACTGAATCATTTCCTTGCTCTCCCCACCCCAGCCCACCCCTTCTCCCTTTCTCTCTCTCGTTAAACCTCTTTCTTGTTAAATCAGCTATTCATTGGTGATGGTTATGGCAAATCTGAAATCATAGCCACTAAGAAGATTGCAGTAATTGCTCTCAAATTGCCTAGTTCTTATTTTTCTCTTTGTTATGCTATCAAGACACTGTGACTCACTCTGCCATAGTGCTTCTCCCTGAATCGTAAAGAGACGCCTCTCTCCCATAGAGGAAGTGAAGGATTTTCTGGAACAACTGAAAGACTTCCTCAATTAGGGGAAAAATTTTATAAAGACACACAAACTGAAACCTTTTATTCCCCAGACATTTCCAGAGGTAGACATGTGATTCCCACAAGTCAGCCTAGTGGCGTTGTTGGGATAAAAATTGTATTTTGGTTTTGAACCATGATGGGAAGTTGAATAGAACTGTCAAAATGGGCATGTTTCTTGGGCTCATCAGAAATAGTTACCTGCATGGACTGAAGGGCTAAAACATTCACTCATGCCTGTGCAACTACCAGAGACCTGGGAAACGTGACCATGGAAGCATCTGGGATAAAGATTCAGTACTAGAAGTTATTGCTGCATCCTTGTGCTCTCAGATCCCGTGCTCACTCTGTAGTCCCCAGGGGGTGACTCTTGTTTCCCCCACCTCATTAAAACTCTTTTTGTGTATGGCCTGCCAAATCCCATAGCATTTTCTATCTTCATTCCACTTGACATTTTGGTAGCAAAGTCCAGTGTTGAAACAAACCTATTTTTCATTGAATCTCTCTCTCCCTTGTGGGGTTCTAGGACTCTACATCCCCCGAGGTCTCATCCTGCATCAGTATTCCTGCTTGATTGTTCCTTCTCCTGCTGCAAAGATCGATACCCTGAGCCTCTGTCCTCAGATCTGCTTTCTCACTGGGTAATTTCATCTGCTCCAACAATTTTAACATTATCTTTCTAGTGATCATTCCCAAAGTTATGAGACAATTGAAACTATTTATTGAGCACCCACCATATGTTAAGTGGTTGTTGTTGTTGGGTCACTAAGGTGCATCTCTTTTGTGACCCTGAAGACTGTAGCCTGCCAGGCTTCTCTGTCCATGGGATCTCCCAGGCAAGAATACTGGAGTGGGTTGCCATTTTTAGGTGCTGGGTCCCAGATTCCAAGCTGTGTGTGGCTCCTGACCCAGGAACTGAACCCGGGTCTCCCACATTGCAGGTGGACTCTTTACCATCTGAGCTACCAGGGAAGCTATGTGTGGCTCAGTGTTTTCCTATCATTTTCGGATTTTGTCTTCTTTTCTGAACTTTAGATTCTGCTGGAGATTCCTGTCACTACACCATCCCAAAGTCAACATGTCTAAAGCCAATTTCATTTGGTTCTTCCTCCTAAAAATCTGTCTATCTTTCAGCTGTCCTTGACTGTAGTTCCTGACATTTCTATCTTCTGGGAAACAGAGAAGAACCCTCACCATTACGTTATACTCCTTCTTCTTCCCCATCCCAAATCCAAACAGGAAAGTCTTCATGCTTTTAGCATTTCAAGTTTTTATATCTCTCTTATTTCTCTATTCACTCTCTTGTCCACTTTCTCATCATACTTACTTGAACTATTGCTATAAGTTTCTAATTGGTTTCTTTGTCTTGCGTGTCTCATAATTCAAATTCATGGTCAAAGTTATCTTCCTAAACCAATGGTTAGATCAGGCTCAGAATCTTTCAGGGATTTGTTGTTGCCCAGAAAATAAAGTTTTTACTCAATGGTGATCATTGTCTGTAACCAGACTATCCTTCCAAACCCATCTTAAGCAACCTCCTCCCAGCTACTCTGGGTTACTCACTATTCCTCAAATTCTCACCTATTTCCATACCAGCCTTTGCTCATGGTTGTGCTCACAGCCTTGATTCTTGGGTTTTACGTATCTCACTTTATGATCATTTGTCCAGAGTGTGAGGGAAGAAAAGCAATGAAGCCCTGGGTTTGGGGTCTGAGCAAGTGAGTAAATAGTGATATCATTATGGAGGTAGAGAAGAGCTTGAGGGAGAGGGTGAGTGTGTGTGTGTGTGTGTGTGTGTGTGTGTGTGTGTGTGTGTGTTGCAAGAGGGGTGCAGGGAATGGAAATTGCCAGCCAGGATATTGAGTAGGCAGCATATATTTAAATTGGACCAGGGAGTCATGTCCTGTTGCGTTGTTCAGTTGCTAAGTTGTGTCCGACTGTTTGTGACCCTGTGGACTGCAGCATGCCAGGTTTCCCTGTACATCACCACCTCCCAGAGTTGGTGATGGTGCTTAAATGATGATGGCACATAGAGAGTGCTTAAAGCCATAGAACCGTGTAGAACAAGTAGGAAGAGAGGAGTATTTAAAAGAGAGAGAAGTGCAAGTGGAGAAAAGGAGAGAAAGTCACAGGAGATTATAAGAGTTAGCAAAATCCTTGGGAGGAGTTTTAATGTGAAGAAGAGCAGAAACATGATTCCATATTCAGCAGGGAACTTCCAAGGGATTTGCATGAATAATCTTAATTATAACAACAACCCCACAGGTAGTTACTGTTATCCCTCTCCTACAGATAAGGAAACTTAAACTTATGGATCACTACCTATAAGGAGGATATATTGGATTGCCTCAGTCCAAAATCTGAAAAGAGCAATGTCACCAGGAAATAGAAACACCTTGATTCCATTTTCATGTTGTCTTATGATTAAAATACAGCGACTTTTAGCTAATGCACTGGCTGATTTGTTTCTCTTCTTATGGAGGCTTGCACAACATTTAGGTGCCACTGAACTAATACATCAGTGGCTCATGGTGCATGTCATCGTTGTTTAGTCGTTAAGTCTTGTCTGACTCTTGCGACCCCATGGACTGTAACCTGCTAGGCTCCTCTGTCCATGGAATTTTCCAGGCAAGAATACTGGGATAGGTTGCCATTTCCTTCTCCACGGGATTTTACCGGCTGAGGGATTGAACCTGTGTCTCCTGCATTACCCTGGGGACTCTTTACCACTAAGCCACTTGGGGAGACTTTGTAACATACATGACCAGTTTATCTTAGGTAACCCTTGAAAATGAACGAGCTGATGGGCACCCACTGTTTCTTGGTAAAGTGTTTAATTGGAACTTGGCAGCAGAGTTCATCTTCAATATGATTACAACTTACTCAAAGTTTGTAATTAGGGTCCTCCTTTTTTCTACATCATTTTCCCTCTTTTTAGGAACTTCTGTTCCTCAGAGTACTTGGCTCTTTGATACAATCAGACATCTCTGGTGCTCCAGAGTTATGCATATATGATAGTCTAATCTGCCCTTCATGAAAGCAGCTTTGGTCCCCCATGCCTCCCTTATGGTCTAGGAGGCCTGGACACCCACATGACATGTGAATAAGGTAAATCCCTTCCATAGTCTTCTGCAATTGTGGTTTTCATTCTGCCTACCCTCTGAAACATGGTCCACTGGAGAAAGGAATGAAAAACCACTTCAGCATTCTTGCCCTGAGAACCCCATGAACAGTATGAAAGGCAAAAAGATATGACAATAAAAGATGAACCTGCCAGGTCGGGAGGTGTCCAATATGCTACTGGAGAAGAGTGGAGAAATAGTTCCAGAAGGAATGAAGAGGCTGAACCAAAGCGGAAATGATGCCCAGTTATGGATGTGTCTGGTGGTGAAAGTAAAGTCCGATGCTGTAAAGAACAATATTGCATAGGAACCTGGAATGTTAGGTCCACAAATCAAGGTAAATTGGAAGTGGTCAAACAGCAGATGGCAAGAGTGAACATCACATTTTAGGAATTGGTGAACTAAAATGGATGGGAATGGGTGAATTTAACTCAGATGACCATTATATCTACTACTGTGGGCTAGAATCCCTTAGAAGGAATGGAGTAACCCTCATACTCAACAAAAGAGTCTGAAATGCAGTACTTGGGTACAATCTCAAAAATTACAGAATGATCTTGGTTCATTTTTAAGGCAAACTATTCAATATCAGAGTAATCCAAATCTACGTCCCAACCACTAATGCTGAAGAAGATGAAGTTGAATGGTTCTAATGAAGACCTACGAAACCTTCAAAGGACACCAAAAACAGGTGTCCTTTTCATCACAGGGGAGTCAAGAGATACTTTGAGTAACAAGCAAGTTTGGCCTTGGAGTACAAAATAAAAGAGGGCAAAAGCTAACAGAATTTTTGCCAAGAGAATGCACTGATCATAGCAAACAACCCTCTTCCAACAACACAAGAGATGACTACACATGGACATCACCCGATAGTCAATACTGAAGTCAGATTGATTTTGTTCTTTGCAACTGAAGATGGAGATGCTCTATACAGTCAGCAAAACTGACCAGTAGTTGTTTGTGGCTCAAATCATGAACTACTTACTGCAAAATTCAGACTTAAATGGAAGAAAATAAGGAAAACCACTTGGCCATTCAGGTATGACCTAAATCAAATCCCTCGTGATTATACAGTGTAAGTGACAGATAGATTCAAGGGATTAGATCTGATAGACAGAATGCCTGAAGAACTATGGATGGAGGTTCCTAACATTGTATAGAAGGTGGTGATCAAAGCCATCCAAAAGGAAAAGAAATGCAAGAAGGCAAATGATTTTCTGAGGAGGCCTTACAAATAACTGAGAAAAGAAGAGAAATGAAAGGCAAAGGAGAAAAGGAAAGATATACCCATCTGAATGCAGAGCTTCAAAGAATAGCAAGGAGAGATAAGAAAGCCTTCCTCAGTGATCAATGCAAAGAAATAGAGGAAAACAATAGAACGGGAAAGACTAGAGATCTCTTCAAGAAAATTAGAGATGCCAGGGGTACATTTCATGCAAAGATGGGCACAATAAAGGACAGAAACAGCATGAACCTAAAAGAAGCAGAAGATATTAAGAAGAGGTGACAAGAATACACAGAAGAACTACACACAAAAGACCTTCATGACCCGAATAACCACAATGATGTGATCACTCACCTAGAGCCAGACTTTCTGGAGTGTGAAGTTAAGTAGGCCTTAGGAAGCATCACTACAAACAAAGCTAGTGGAGGTGATGGAATTCCAGCTGAGCTGTTTCAAGTCCTAAAAGATGATGCTGTTAAAATGCTGCACTCAATATGCCAGCAAATTTGGAAAACTCAGCAGTGGACACAGGGCTGGAAAAGGTCACTTTTCATTCCAATCTCAAAGAAGGGCAATGCCAAAGAATGTTCAAACTACCACATAAATTCACTAACTTCACATGCTAGCAAGGTCATGCTCAAAATCTTTCAAGCTAGGCTCAAAATTCTCCAAGCCAGGCTTCAACAGTACACGAATTGAGAACTTCCTGATGTGCAAATTGGATTTAGAAAATGCAGAGGAACCAGAGATCAAATTGCTAACATCTGTTGGATCTTAGAAAAAGCAACGGAATTTCAGGAAAACATCTGCTTCATTGACTAGGCTAAAGCCTTTGACTGTGTGGATCACAACAAACTGTTGAAAATTCTGAAAGAAATGGGAATATCAGACCACCTTACCAATCTCCTGAGAAACCTGTATGCAGATCAAGAAGCGGCAGTTAGAATTGGACGTGGAAGAATAGACTGGTTCAAAATTGGGAAGAGTGTGTTAAGGCTGTATATTGTCACCCTGCTTATCTAACTTATATGCAGAGTACATCATGAGAAACGCTGGGCTGGATGAAGCACAAGCTGGAATCAAGATTGCCGGGAGAAATATCAGTAACCTCAGATATGCAGATGACACCACCCTAATGACAGAAAGCAAGAGGAAATAAAGAGCCTCTTGATGAACAACTGGCTTAAAACTCAACATTCAAAGAGCAAAGATCATGGCATCTGGTCCCACCACTTCATGGCAAATAGTGGGGGGGTGGGGAATGGAAATACTGACAGACTTTATTTTCTTGTGCTCCAAAATCACTGCAGATGGTGACTGCAGCCATAAAATTAAAAGATGCTTGTTCTTTGGAAGAAAAGCTATGACAAACCTACACATCATATTAAAAAGCAGAGACATCACTTTGCCAACAAAGGTCTGACTAGTCAAAGCTATGGTTTTTCATGTAGGGATGAAAATAGTCATGTAGGGATGTGAGGGTTGGACCGTAAAGAATGCTGAGCACTTTCAATAGGTGGTGCTGGAGAAGACTCTTGAGAGTCCTTTAGACTGCAAGGAGATCAAATCAGTCAATACTAAAGGAAATCAACCCTGAATATTCATTGGAAGAACTGATGCTGAAGCTGAAGCTCCATTGATTTGGCCACCTGATGTGAAGAGCTGACTCCCTGGAAAAGACCCTGATGCTGGGAAAGATTGAGGGCAAGAGGAGAAGAGGCCAACAGAGAATGAGATGGTTGCATGGCATCTTTGACTCAATGGACATGAGTTTGAACAAATCAGGGGGATAGTGAAGGACAGGGAAGCCAGCCCTGTTGCACTCCATGGGGTCACAAAGAGTTAGACACGACTGGTCGACTGAAGAACAACTTCCCAATGTGCAAGTGATAGTTGGATTTTTGCCTGGTGTTACTGAATCACAAGACAATAGTCATGAAAAATATAAGAAGAAGTTGATCAATTCAATTCTTCCCTGTCTCTGTTTGAGAAGGAGAAAAAATAGAAATGGTAGTGGTAGGAGATGTTACTTTCTTTCCCTGATTAATAATCTTTATGTTCCCTAACATAGAAGGAAGATCTGAGAGGAATACTCCGAAATATGATTAAAAATTAAAGAAGTGTATAACAACCAATAGCCCAAAACTTATCCATCCAAGGGACTAATGTTTAAAAGGTAGGCTTTCCAGGAGATGATAGTCTTACTTTAATGAGTCTAATTCCTCTTTTTGAACTGTCTTCAGATGCAATTTCTACACCTTACTACCCTGGGCACACAAGCCTGTGCACATTTGCCCTCGTCCAGAGGAGTGACATGAATTCGGCCACCATGCCCCAGTTTTGAAAGGGGTTATCTCCTTCCATTCAAATGATTGGAAGCAAGGTTGCTTGAGAAATCTAGTTCTTTCCTGGGATACAGTGAAGAGATGAGAAGGGAGTGAGAATGGATGCTGGTTCCTGAAAATGTCTAGCATGATTACTGCTCACATTTGTTACTCTGAAAAAACTGTCATGGAAACTGAAGGGAAGAGCTGTGATCTGAATACAGGTTTACCATAATCAGGACTTCCCTGATAGTTCAGTTGGTAAAGAATCTGCCCTGGGTGGGGAAGATCCTCTGGAGAAGGGATAGGCTGCCCACTCCAGTATTCTTGGATTTTGCTATGGCTCAGCTGCTAAAGAATCTGCCTGCAATGTGGGAGATCTGGGTTTGATCCCTGGGTTGGGAAGATCCCCTGGAGAAGGGAAAGGCTACCCACTCTAATATTTTGGCCTGAAGAATTCCATGGACTACAATCCATGGGGTCACAAAGAGTCAGACATGACTGAGCCACTTTCGCTTTCAATTTACCTTAATCTAAGGAAATGGCAACCCACTCCAGTCCTCTTGCCTAGAAAATTCCATGGATGGAGGAGCCTGGTGGGCTACAGCCCATGAGGTCATAAAGAGTTGGACACGACTGAGCGACTTCACTTTCTTCACTAAGCTTATACTTTTAACTGGTACAATATACTTGGCTGTGTTTGTGATTAGGTTGTTTTCAAGGAATAATATATGCTTTCAAAACAGAATATCTGGCACACTTAAAGGTTTCCAAAACTGACTCTGAAGACAGTTTCAAAACTGAAGTTTGAAAAATGTTTTGCAATATAACAGTAGCACCAAAAAAAGTTAAAAAGCTTCCCAAAGAATCAAGACCATTTTGGTGGTTGTATGAATTATGAAATTTGCAATGACTCAAAATTCCTGCTAAAACATGGCATCTACCACCTCCGCTTATTTTCCATTAATGGAAGCACATCACAGGCCAAAGTCCAACATCAGTAGAGCGCAAGCGATTCCCCACTCATTGGAGGCGCGCACGTCCTATAGCTGTGGGCAATATAGCATAGGGGAAAGTAAATATTTGGAAAAAACAAAATAATCTACCATAGCTTATGAAAAAGGAAAAAGAGGATAGGGAAACAAACTAGACAAAGCTCCAACTTAATAACAAAGTTGGAAAGTAAAATGCATTTTCCAAGAGTCATAAAAGGAAATAGAAACATAGTCTGTTTATTAGACTTATGGCAAGATAGAATGGAAAGACTTCTCTTAACTAAAAAGGAAAGAAATAATTTTGCAACTGAAAATACAGAAATTTCCAGAGACTGCCCTCTTGGAGATCAAATAATTCCGACATAATCATGTCAAACAACTGTGTTGCCACCACACACACTGAATCAGGGAAGAAAATAGTTTAAATTTGCTCAGATTAATGGAATATGTTAAAATCTGAAAAATCTAATAATTAAATCTTAAATTATCCAAGAGCCACAAAGTAATATTTAGAAAATTATAAAGGACTGGCACATAAAGGGGCTTCCCAGGTGATTCAGTGGCAAAGAATCCACCTGCCGATGCAGGGGATGCAGGAAATGTGAATTCAATCCCTGGATCAGGATGACCCCCTGGAGAAGGAAATGCAATGTATTCCAGTATTCTTGCTTGGAAAGCCCCATGGATAGAGTAGCCTTGTGGGTTACAGTCCACTGGGTTGCAAAGAATCAGACATAACTTAGTGACTGAGCACAGCATATAAACAGTGAAAAATATTGTACATTATCATTTAATTATTTTTCCTTTTTTGCTTTAGTGTTATGGATAAATTAACATAGTAAAACTTTAATTTCGTTCCCAGAAAAATATTTAACAATAGAATAGTTTCAAGAATATATAATAATATATTATGACCAAGTGGGATTTATTCCAGGAATACAAGGATAATTAAATATCTTTAAATCCTTTAATGTAATTCAAAATACTACTGAATCACAGGGGAAGTCGTATGATCTTCTCCATCAGTACTGAAAAACCCTGGAAAAAATAGAAGTCAAAATACTTTCTAAACATAAAAAGTATACAAGTATACTATATCTTGTATATCTATCTCTATATCTATCTCTAAAGATCTCTATATCTATCTCAGCTCCCAAACTAGCATCTTATTTGACGAGGATACTCTGGTATCCTTGCTAAAATCAGGAGTAGTAAAGTCACTACTATTTCTTATTGTCTTTGAAATATTTTTGTTGTTCAGTTGTTCGGTCGTGTCCAACTCTTTGCAACCTCATAGACTGTAGCATGTCAGGCTTCCCTGTTCTTCACTATTTTCCAGAGCTTGCTCAAACTCATGAGCATCGAATCAGTGATGCCATCCAACCATCTCATTCTCTGCCACACCCTTCTCCGCCTGTCCTCGTTCTTTCCCAGCATCAAGGCAAGCATCATTGCCCCGCAGCGTGTGGGATCTTAGTTCTCCAACCAGGGATGGAACTCATGTCCTTTGCACTGCAAGGCAGATTCAAACCACAGGGCCAGCAGGGAAGTCCCTTTTGAAATATTAGTCAGCAGTTTAACATGCACATGCCTAATAGTCTCTACACAGAGAAAGAGAACATAAAAGAGTAGAACACCAATTAGAAGATGAAAACAAGATTCCATCTACAATATTGATGAGGCATAAAAAAATACTTAGGCATATCTTAGCATGTGAAGAAAACTTGGAAACACTCCTGAAAACCATGAAGATAGAATTAGACAAATGGAAAAGCATATGTACTTTGGATAGAAAGACTCAGTGTCACTGACGCTCTGGGGGTGACGGTGTTGTTGGACACATTTCCTTTATTGCCCTTCATCAGGTCCTGTGACTTCACCTGTGCAAGTCTGCACATGTGTAAGTGTATGGACAGGAAAAATAAATGGGATCGTTAGGTAAAAGTTATCCTGGATGCTAAATATGACTCTTCCTGAAGTCTAAAGAAGAAATTTAACATTTTATGGAGGCACTCCCTGTATTGAAATCTGTCCTCTCTCTTTCCTTGGAAGGACAGCCACTCACTTCTACTTTAAGTAATACAAGCTACCTTCTTCTTTTGGAAAAATCCCACTGCCTTCTCACAGGATTAGAATCCTACTGCCTTCTACCATCAGGGCAATAATGCACCCTACTCCCAAATTCTGAGCTAGTCAGTGAAGCTGCTGTGCTGGGAAGTGAGGAGAGATGGCAAACTCTCAATCCCTGGGTTGGGAAACACTTTAAAAAAATTATTGGGGTATAGTTGCTTCACACTGGTGTGTTAGTTTCTGCCATACAGCCAAGTGAATCAAATCTACATATACACGTATCCTGTCTTTTTTCTATTTCCTTCCCATTTAGGTCACCACAGAGAAATGAGGAGAGCTCTCCTGTGCTATCCAGTAGGTTCTCATTAGTTACCTATTTTATTCACAATATCAACAGTGTATACATGTCAATCCCAATCTTCGAATCCATTTCATCCCTTCTTCCCCACTTGGTATCCATACACTTGTCCTCTATGTCTGTGTCTCTATTTCTGCTTTGCAAATAAGTTCATCCATATCATTTTTTCTGGATTCAAGATGTGGTACATACATACAATGGTATATTGCTCAGTCATAAAAAGGAATGGAACTGTGCCATTTGCAGAGCTGCTGTGGATGAACCCAGAGACTATCACATGACTAAAGTAAGTCAGAAGGAGAAAAACACTTGGGTTTTGTCACCTCAAATCCAGCCTTGCCTCCTGATGAGGTCTCTTATTTGCTGTGAGGTGGACATACACCTTGTTCTTCCTGGGACCCTCCAGTGGCCATCTGCTAGGTGAAATGTACAGGCTTGCATCTCAGAATCCACAATTTAAATCAACAGAAAGGAAGAGATAGGTTCTCTTCAATGCCACATAATCTCCAAAAGTTGCCTTGTCGCACCAGAGGTAATGTTCCTGCATAGGAGTATAGTTCCACCTTGTTCAGCCTCCTACTTTCAGACTCTGACAAATCTCTTCTGATGCACGAGAAACAGGATCCAGTGTGATGCCTTTTCTAACAACAGAGCCATCTACCTTCAGTGGCCAATCTTGGGCCACACACAAATAGGGCTAAACTTTGCAATGATCCTGGGCTCGATTAATGCTTGACAGGAGAGAGTCCCTCACTTGTTTCAGTAAATGGACAATAACAAGCATAAAGATATATAATCTCTTATTCCTGGTAAGGGAGATACCTATTATATCAACACCCATATCATCTATATGCATTATCTATGGACTTCCATCAAGGCTCATCTAGTGGTAAAGAATCCACCTGCCAAGCAAGAGACCCAGGATCAATCCCTGGGTTGGGAAGATCCCCTGAAGAAGGAAATGGCAACCCACTCCAGTATTCTTGCCTGGGAAATCCTGTGGACAGAGGAACCTGGTGGGCTACAGTCGGGGTTGCAAGAGTCAGACACAACTTAGCAACTAAACAACAACACTCCCTTTACCCTGAGTCAGGGACTTTTTGATCCTCCAGTTACAAATAAAAAAAGATACATAGGCAGATTCACCAAAATGTTTATACTGCTTATTGCTAGGTGGCAGTAGAAAATTTTTTTTGTTTATTTTTGTTGATATTTTCACTATGGAGTCTGCTTCTCTTGCACTTAAACATAAGTCTTAAAAGGGTAAAATGAGGAATAATTAAGCTACAGAAATAAGAAATGCCTCATTGTGTGTAAGAATAGTTTCTGGGTAATCACAATCAAGGAATTTGCACAGGCCAGTACATTAAGCAACATTCAACAATAAAGTCCTGAGAATAAAAAAAAAAAATAGCTGTTACACCAGCCTTATATTTTAGGTTTTTCAGTTTCATAACCATTTATTGAGCTCTGTGATATGCTAAGTGTGAGAGATGTAAAAATAATTAAAATATAACCTTGAAGCCCAGGGAATTATGGCTTACTGGTCTCTGCTCTGTTTCTTTAGGTGGCCTCATATGAAAATACATCTCCACACAATGAGACATTCCCTTCGTACTTCATCAAATTCTGTAGTTATGAATTAACAACATACAAGATGATCAAGTCAGCAGCCAGGGCTGCTGGGGTCTGGGTCTGGACTTCTGTAGACCCTCCAACCTTGACAGCTCCACCTACATCATTAGGTAATAACACCTGACACTGGATGTTATTTCATCTTCAAAAGAATTTCTCCCTAGGGGCAAAAACTTTGTCCTTCTCATTCAAGGTTGAATCTCCAGAACCTAAAACAGTGCCTTGACATAAAGACAATCAATCAGTGCTTGTAGAATAAAGAATGACTGTAAATAATACCTTCAGTTTACTGTTGGCTGTGTCTCATCCAAACATGAGCTTACTCAGAAATTTGTGAATTAGAAATTATAACCCACAAATTATTTTCAAATGCAGTGTATTTATGAGTAATAATTTAATATGTAATGGATAGATGTAATGTTATATGAATAATCCTATGTTAATTTTGATATGGTTGGAAGTATTTTAAGTGCCTTTTTTTCAAGTTTTAAGTATTTTGATAAAGTAACAGTTGTGTGTTGTTTAGCTGCTAAGTTGTGTCCAACTCCTTTTGAGAGCCTATGGACAGTAACCCGCCAAGCTCCTCTGTCCCTTGGATTTCCCAGGCAAGAACACTGGAGTGGGTTGCCATTTCCTCCTCCAGGGCATCTTCCTGTCCTAGGGATCGAACCAAGGTCTCCTGCATTGGAATTCTTTGCCACTGAGCCACCATGGTGTGTTCGTATTCCCTCTAAAGAGCCTAAGGATATAGTGTGGGATGTGGAGAGGCAGTGAAGGTGGCCTTCACGGAGGGGAAGGGAGCGTGGCAACTTCTTGCTGTTAGAATCCAGCCAGTCTGAGTTGCCCTGTCCTTACAGGCGGGGTCCCACTTCCAGATGAGGCCTGACACTGGTTTTGTTTGAGCTGCTCTTGAAACTTGTTCGCAGCCCGGCTCGGTGCAGAAAGTCCCCTCCCAGTCCATCTCCAGGACTGCCGTGGGTGACTTCCCTCTTCCATATGTTCCCCTGAAACTGTGCTGCCAATGTCTTGCTTCGAGGTTCCCTGTGAACGCATCTCTGAAGTGCCGGATGTGCTCTTTCTGGATGCCACCCAATTAGCCTCTTGAGATCAGCATTGCAGGACACATGCTTCTAAGGAGAGAAAACAAAGGAGTCCTTGGGGGGGTTAAACAGTCTGGGGCCTCGGGTGGGAAATGAGGGCTGTAGGAAGAAAGCTGGCAGAAGGGGCTGGAGGCACAGAGGGGCAGTTAGAATCGTGGTCAATAGAGGTCATCGATCCCAACCCCACCCCTGCCGACCCTCCTCTCCTCTGGGTCACACCTAAGGAAGCCAGTCTCATCACCAGAGAATACTATCAGTATCAGTTAAATGTGATGATCACACCAACTAATTTACACCTGAATCTGACTGACTGCCTTATGAAGACAATGTCTCTAGCAAAGCCTTCAAGAGCCAAAAAAAAGATGAAAGATATCATTTTTCTTATGTATAGCTTGTGCTGATTTTGTGCTTACTCAGGCATTTATCATGTTTAATTCACAAAATCACAGAAAGGGATAGACTGATTCAGACCACACATCCAGCAAGTGGCAGATCTGACCTGTATACCAAGGATGGTGGGACCAAAGTCAGAGCTAAACTACCTCTATCTCATTGAAGATCCACCCTCTCTATTTTCCAGACCTAGTGTCCTTTTGTATATGAGCCCTGCCTTCTTGCCTGAGAGCCTCGGACCCTTTCACAGTCCTGCTCTCTGTCCTCAGGTTTATCCTGGTCCGACAAGATCTGGTGCACCTCTGTTGGGTCACCTGACCAGCACTGGGTTGATGACTGTTTCCTTTGTTCTGTCGAGATGGCAACTGTGTAGCTGACTTCGGTCAGCTCTCCCAGAAGCAGATTCTGAGAGAGCATTTGAGTGTAAGTGGCTTATTGTTGAGTTGATTGCAGAAAGCCCTGGTAGGGAGTGTGGAGGTGAGACAGACAAGGAAGGAATCCAGTCAGGAAGACCCTCTGGGCAGTTCAGTGCCCTGGGACTGAGCCAATTCTGGGAGACCTCTGAATACTCCCTTCAAAGGGGTGCAGAAGCTAAAGGTAACTTCCTTCTCAAAATCAGTTCTCCAGGCGGGGACTTCTCATCAATTAGAGTTGATATCCAAGGTGGAACCCAATTCATATCCTTCCTACCTACTAGTCTATGCAACCACTAAAGACTTCGTGTAATGGTAAAACTGGGTCAGATGACCTCTAATGTCACCTACAGTCATACTTTTCTATGATTATGTCACCATACATATCCACGGACTTGACTTTGGTCGAGTTAGTTTTCTTGAAAATTTTTCTATAAGCATTGGAGTCAACTAAACACTCAAGTTCTATTTTTTAAAAATTGAAGTATAGTTGATTTACAACGCTGTTTTAATTTCTGCTCAAGGTCCTTTTCATAGAGATTGCTATCATTGGTGTCTTATATCATGCACAGGTGAGGCTGACACTGAACCTGAGTTAAGGACTTCACATTGATTGCTTTAAATTTTTATGTTAGTTTTGGGATCTATCATTCCAGCTTTTTTTTTTTTTCCCCTCACAATGCAGTTCTGTCATCTAAGAAATGAGCCATCTCCTCAAACTTTGGGCAGCTGCAAATTTGGTAATCAGGTTGGTTTTACAAAAATTGTTAGAAATGTTTAGCAGGGTGGGGCTGAGGATAAAGCCCTTGATTAGAGACCTCCCATTCTGTGACATGTGGTTCACTATAAATGGAGTCACTGGAGGGTTCCAGGGTGGGGATGCTTGAGGTCACTATGCATGCTGGACTCCCAGCCATTTGGACCAACCTGATGGAGATAGTGCAGGACCAGGACCCTGGGCATTTGCCCCAGCAGGATGACTCATTGCCCTTGATCAAGTGGATCATTTCCCTTAATGGATTTCCTCAGTCAAAATGGAAGTGACAGCTCTTCTCCAGGGATGCTTGTAAAGCCCTCAGATCTCTGTCTGGGAGCTGGTATGTATAGCCCATATTTAGGTAACACGTCATGATTGCTACTGCAGTTCCTAAAGCATCTTCTTCCTCCCTCTCCATCTCAGCGTGTCCTATGTTTCTCCTTCAGCATTTCCCTGCGGCTAGCATCTGCTCAGGTCTATTCTAACTCTCCCTCCTGAGAGCCAGCCAGCTGTCCACACCAGGTGAATCTTTGGGAGGACACCGGACTTGAAAGTATTTGGAAGTGTGTATCTATGAATGTTCCTATGTGTGTCTGGGAGCACTTGTGGAAGGGAGTAGGGTGAAAAGAAAGGTGTAAAGTGGCTCCAGCCCAACTGCTTCACATGAAAGATGTTTTTGCACATTTCCAACCAGTGCCATTGACACCACTTCCTACAGGAGATGGGGGAGGACCCTCTGCCAGCATGGCCTGGGCGCTTCTTCCATGAAGCCTTCTTTGCGCCTCTTCTGATGTCAGTGGCTGCCTCCAGGCTGCTCTGCTCTCCCCACATCCTCTGAAATGCTGTTCCACCCCAAGCAGCCCTTCCTAGAGAGTGAGAAGGTATAGGCTGCAATGAGTAAGTGCAAGGGTCAGCATGAAAAAGACAGAGTGCTTGGGTCCAATGGCCATTTCAAGAGAGACTTGACTCCTTTTGCCAACATTTGTGACCTAGACCTCTGATACCTGGGTGACCCCTTGTCCCATCCCCATTGACTTTGATGTTCACCAAAATACATCATTTATGAAAGAACTCAGAATAAAGTGCTTTGAAAATTTTAAAGCTTTGTAAAGCATGTAAAATATTTGTGGTGTGTGATTTGTGAAGCCTTTATAGACCCCTGTCGATAGTTCATGTACCTTTACACGCACGCACACACACTCACACATACATACACAGTCGTGTTTTCCTCACTTCACATCTGCTGAGCCGGCCCTGAAGGACACAGTCTAGTGGCCTGTTATCATGCATAAGTAATGCTAGTAGAGCAACAAAGAAGAAGGAGCAAGCAGAAAGCATCTGTGCATATGATGCTCGGAATCTCTGTTCTTGGTCGCTTCACTTCCATTCCATTTACCTGTCTGAGGACCAGAGTGCTAAGTGATGGATATGATGCTACACTTCTCCACACCCTAGAATGGACACAGCCTGCCCCGCTGACCTTCCCATAGTGAGGCGAGGATATTAGCTATGAATATGTACTCATGCATAAAGAACGACGCTGCTAAGACTGTTCATTCATCCTTCCTGGGTAATGCTACCTTTGATTTGTGTCTATGTACATGGAACCCTTCTAAATTCTTCCAGCTCTTCCAGAGGGACTGTCCTTTTCCTGTCCATCTCCATGGGCTAGCTGTGTGTCCTATCACAAACTGTTATTTGAAATATGAAGAAAATAAGAGTGGCTCCAACCAAGATAGTGCTTGCAGCCAGGCCAGAAAAGTACCCACCAGCTGCTCCAGCCCCTGTCTGTTCTCTTCTCCCATCGGGCATTACCCCAATTTCATGCAGCGTGTTTATGTATTGAGAGTAGCTCTTAACTCATTTGATCTTCACGGCAGCCTTGTAAAGTCTGGAAGGCAAGGGTTTTATGAGTCCCATTTGAGACATAATGATATAGGTGTCTCTGGAACCTTAAACATAGAAGACTAGCTTCTATACTCCCTTTTATGACAGGGTGAGTAATGAAAAATTAACAATAGTGCTATCAGTTTTGATCTTTGGACTTACCAGCAAAGAAGAGAGAACACAGAAATGCCTACTGCACCCTCATAGGAGGGATCACTGGGCCAGCAGGATCTGGGTTCTGGCTAATTCACCCTCTGGGCAAACTGATTGCTCTAAAAAGTGTAAGAGTTAGTTGCTCAGTCATGTCCGACTCTTTTGCTTCTGCATAAACTGTAGTCCACCAGGCTCCTCTGTCCATGGAATTCTCTAGGCAAGAATACTGGAGAGGGTAGCCATTCCCTTCTCTGGGGCATCTTCCTAACCCAGAGATTGAATTCAGGTCTCCTGCTTTGCAGGCAGATTCTTTACCTGAGCCACCAGAAAAAGTTTATTTTGTTGCCAACCTTAGAATATCAGGGAGATTGTCCCATAAGTTATAGATTTCTGACTTCTCTTGGAAATGTTGGAGATCTCCCATGCTGGAAATCTTCAAGGTGGGTGGATAGTTGCTATAGGTAGCAGGAAGTAATAAGGTCCCCATGGCAGGGTCTGATGGGGAGAGGGGGGATGGGCACATGTGGGGGTCTCCCTCCTAGCCCCATGTCACCCAGCAGCCAGAGTTCTGGAATGCAGTCTCCAAAGCCTGAAACCCAGAAGGCCTTCTCCTATGTCCCAGGCCGCATTAGCCACGAGGCTTTTAGAAAACTCCAAGAAGGCCAAAAGAAAGGAGAACTCCCTGAAAATGACTGAGATTGAATCTTTTACCAAAGTGACAAATTGAAGCCTTAGAGCCAGATATAATTTATTTCAAAAATGAGAAAACAAAACAAAACATGACGTGCTGACTGGAGCTTTGGGGACTTTGTGATGACCAAGCTTTTCTACGTAAAGGCTTTTTCCTGTAGAGATCTAGGTCTCTCCCTACAGAGAGGAAGTCTCTTTACTCCTAAGCAGAGTCTTTCTACTTGAAAATACAACATTCTCTGAAGATTTATTTTTCCAATCAACAATTTTAAATTTGATTTAGATGTTCTTCCTTTTAAAGTAATACTTGTTCTTTGTAGATAATTTAGAAAATTCAGAGGAAAAAACCCACACTTGAATTCCTACTATTCAGGTATACTGTTAATGTTTTGGCACATAGATGTACAAAGAAGCTATAGAGAAAAAAGAATGAAATAATACCATTTGCCACAACATGAATGGACCTAGAGATGATCATATTAAGTAAATCATATTAAGTAAATCAGACAGAGAAAGAAAAATATCATATATTAGTTATATGTGGAATCTAAAAAATACGATACAAAAGACCTTATTTACAAAATAGAAATAGATTCACAGACATTGAAAACAAACTTAATGATTACCAAAGGGGAAAGGGTGCCAGAGGGATAAATTATAAGTTAGAGATTAACAGATACACACCACTATATATAAACTAGATAAACAACAAGGATCTGCTTATAGCACAGGGAACTATACTCATATCTTGTAATAACCTATAGTGGGAAAGAATCCTAAAAGTTATATATATGTGTGTGCATATATATATATATATATGAAATTAAATCACTTTGCTGTAGACATGAAACTAATACAACATTTGTAAATTAACTACACTTCAGTTAAAAAAATGATACCTTACAGGCACAATCTTACTATTACTTACATACTAGCAAATATACTCCAAATAAAAGTGAAAGTGAAGTCACTCAGTTGTGTCTGACTCTTTGCGACCCCATGGACTGTAGCCTACCAGACTCCTCCGTCCACAGAATTTTTCAGGCAAGAATACTGGAGCTGGTCGCCATTTCCTTCTCCAGGAGATCTTCCCAATCCAGATATTGAACCTGGGTCTCTTGAGTCTCCTGCACTGACAGGCGGGTTCTTTACCAGCTGAGCCATCAGGGAAGCCCTGTGTGTGGGTGTGTATACATGTAACCATTTACCCATAATTTTATTCATAATACAAATACCTATGTACAACTACATAGACACGGTTTGCCAAAACCAAAACCTTTCCCATTTTTAAATCAGAGTTGAAGGCCTCCTTCCTCCAGGGAACCTTCAAATCAGTTTCCAGCACACCTTTGTCCTCCGTCTTCACCTCAAGATATTCCTCCCTACTGATTATTTCTTTTTTAACCTGGCATGATATTTTGGCTTCCCACACCTCTCCTATTTGTATATACTTCAAATGAAGATGGACATGTTTGAGGGTATGCATGTAATTACTTGCTTCCTAGTAATAGGGGCTTCCCAGGTGGCTTAGTGGTAAAGAATCTGCCTGCAATGCAGGAGATCCAGGTTCGATCCCTGGGTGGAGAAGATCCCCTGGAGGAGGAAATGGCAACCCACTTTAGTATTTTTGCCTGGAAAATCCCATGGACAGAGGAGCTTGACAGGCTACAGTCCAGAGGGTCACAAAGGGTTAGACGTGGCTGAAGCGACTTAGCATGCATAGCATGCGTGCAATTACAAAGGGACTTCAAACATTGTCCAGCCCTCTCCGGGTGTGGTGCTGTGAGCATCTTCTGCCCGCCAACGGCTCCATCTGAGCCACTCTGCCATCTTTGCTCCTTGGCCGTGGCTCACGCAGCTATTTATTTATTCTGCATCTTGCCATTCTTTGTCTATAAAATGAACAGGGCATGGACAGATAAAAGAGTGGTATTCCAGTGATGAGAAGATTAAATGAACTGATACAAAGTTAGAGCATTTAGATGGACTCAAAGTATCACATTCAGCCTCAGCAAAATAGTAATTGGACTTAAGCCAGTGACTATATTGGACTATAGCCAATGAAACATTTATTGGCTATAAATAGGAGGCAAGAAAAGTCACTTGCAATTCTAAGTAACTTGAGAATTCAGTTATAAAACTATTAATCTAACTGTATCTAGAGATTTATAGTTCTCAAATTCCAAATTATTCTCCTCTTCCCCACTCCTCATTTCATTACCTCCATCAAAAAAAAAAAAAAAAGTATTTTTTCTTAGGTAATTCTTTTTTCAAAACAGGCAATTAATTTATATTTCAGGGAAACAGAAACAATAGACAATGCTGGAAGTTTTGAACTTTCATCTTTTGACAGAATTGGCATTCCAATGTAAACAAAAATAGGACATGAGCAAACGACATCAAATAATAACTCATTAAACTCATTTGTGGTGATTTCTAACCAGTTCATTGGTGATTTCTAACCAGTTCACTGGTGATTTCTAACTAGTTCATTGGCTAGATCTTCAACTCAAAGTAGATAGATTGAGTCAGTCTCAGCGAACCTATACTTATGTGGGCCCTTGATTTTTGACAAAGATGCTCCTGCTATGCAAGGGGAGAAGGTGGTCTTTTCAATAAATATTCGTGTATGAAAGAGGGGAATGTTAAATGAATATCTGCATTAAAAAACTTAAATCCTACCTCATACACCATACAAAACTATTACTAATTCTAGGTGGATTGTGCATCTAAATGGGCAAGATAAACAGTAAATTTCTAGAAGGCAGTTTGACCCTGAGAAATAAAAGATTTTTTTTAAAGGACACACATACAAAAACAGTATAGAAGACTGATAAACTGGACCTCATTAGTATTTAGAGCATTTGTTGATCAAAAGATATGAATAAATGAGTGAAAAAGAAATCTACTAAGTGAAATATATTAATAATATATTGTTATTGACAAAGGACCCAATCCAGAATATTTTTATTTATTTATTTTTAAAATTATTTATTTTATTTTACTTTACAACATTGTATTGGTTTTGCCATACACTGATATGAATCAGCCATGGGTATATATGTGTCCCCCATCCTGAACCCCCCTCCCACCTCCCTCCCCATCCCATCCCTCTGGGTCATCCCAGTGTACCAACCCCGAGCATCCTGTATCATGCATCGAACCTGGACTGGTGATTCGTTTCACATATGACAATTTACATGTTTCAATGCCATTCTCCCATATCATCCCGCCCTCGCCCTCTCCCACAGAGTCCAAAAGACTGTTCAATACTTCTGTGTATCTCTTC
The DNA here is from genome assembly GCF_019320065.1 of Cervus canadensis. Classification (NCBI taxonomy): domain Eukaryota; kingdom Metazoa; phylum Chordata; class Mammalia; order Artiodactyla; family Cervidae; genus Cervus; species Cervus canadensis. The sequence goes on along the minus strand of NC_057393.1, from coordinate 88,266,011 downwards.
CAGTCTCGCATACAGGGTTATCGTTACCATCTTTCTAAATTCCATATGTATGCGTTAGTATACTGTATTGGTGTTTTTCTTTCTGGCTTACTTCACTCTGTGTAATAGGCTCCAGTTTCATCCACCTCATTAGAACTGATTCAAATGTATTCTTTTTAATGGCTGAGTAACATTCCATTGTGTATATGTACCACAGCTTTCTCATCCATTCATCTGCTGTATTAAAAAGATCATACATCATGACCAAGTGGGCTTTATCCCAGGGATGCAAGGATTCTTCAATATCCACAAATCAATCAATGTAATACACCAGAATATTTTTAAAACTCCTAAAAGCCATTAAGAGAAAAAAAATAGGCAACCAATTAAAAATGGGCCAAAAACTTTAATGGAAATTTCATAGAAGATGATACCAAGCAGTTCAAACTCATTATTAACTGAGGAAATAAAAAAGGTAAAACACAAGGTATTGCAACACCCCCAATCCCTCCCTCCCCTTCATCCTTGGACAGCTAAAAAAGGCGTCAGAAATACCAAGTATACAGTATGCAACAGGGGGGACTTGGATCTCCTGTTTGCTGCATATACCTGAGCAGATGATATATATTCCTACAAACCAGCCTTTCTTCCTTAGATGTCCACCAGTAAAACCGAACGCCTATGTGTACCAAAAGACGTGTATGGCCATGTTTATAGCAGCATTGTTTTGATTACATCAGAGATGCAAATAGTAGTATGAATATTACATAGCCATGGAAATGAATAAATTACTGATACATCCAGTAACATGGAGGAACTTCACAAATATGGTGTTAACTGAAACAAGTCATTCACAAAATAATATATGCTATATACTTCCATGTATGTAAAGTTAAAAAACAGTCAAACCTATGATATTAGAAGTTGAAATATAGGTTGTCTTTAAGTAGAGATTATTGACTCCACATTAATGCACTTTTCTGTTTAAATATTATACTTCATTAAAATTAAAATCTTGTATAAAAATAATTGTTCTTGGAAAAACCTTCCTTTTGTTCTCATCTTTGAATTTATGAGCAATTGGCAGAACCCCATCATACATTTTCTTGAAGGCTTTTTCAATTACTTCTGTGCCTGGAATGTTAACTCCAGATATTTATTTATATTTGATACTATGTTCTTCTACCTTTCTTTACTTTTAAATATTCATATCAAACATTTACATGGTGTAGTTTATGGTATATTATAGTATGCTCATGTTCAGTCACTACAGTTGTATCTGACTCTTTGTGACCCAATGGACCAGAGCCCTCCAGGCTCCTCTGTCCATGGGATTTTCCAGGTGAGAATACTGGAGTAGGTTGCCATGCTTTCCTCCAGGGGGTGTTCCCCACCCAGGGATCAAACCCAGGTCTCCCACATTGCAAGTGTGCTCTTTACCATCTGAGCCACCCCCTGGTATTGCATGGTATAGTGAGAATCTAATACATTTTCTCACATGGTATAGTGAGAATCTAATACATCCTAAAGGAAATCAGTCCTGACTTTTCATTGGAAGGACTGATGCTGAAGCTGAAACTCCAAAACTTTGACCACCTGTTGCGAAGAACTGACTCATAGGAAAATATCCTGATCCTGGGAAAGATTGAAGGTGGAAGGAGAAGGGGACAACAGAGGATGAGATGGTTGGATGGCATCACTGACTCAATGGACATGAGTTTGAGTAAGCTCTGGGAGTTGGTGATGGACAGGGAGGCCTGGTGTCCTGCAGTCCACAGGGTCGCAAAGAGTCAGACACGACTGAGTGACTAAACTAAATTGCATACATTTTCCCCAAAATTACTTACTTATTATCTGAATGCAACTAACTAATTACTAGTCTTCCTTTTGACAATTCTGAATACAAAGCAAGTGTATATTTTGTTCCAATAACTTAATTCTATATTCTTGCACCAATACATTTTAATTATAGTTAGAATGTAATGTATTTGTAACTCACTGTTATTTGCCAATTTAAAATTTTTTCTCCCCAAATTGTCTCTATATCCTTTAAAAATTTTTTTTTAATGGAGGATAATTGCTTTACAATGTTGTGTTGGTTTATGCCTTACAACATGAATTAGTTATGAATATGTATATATATGCACATATACATCCCCTCTCTCTTGAGCTTCCCTCCCCGCTCCCATTCCACCCACTATGTGGTCACAGAGCACCAAGGTGGGCTCCCTGTGTTATATAGCAGCTTCCAACTAGTTACCTATTTTACACAATAATGTATATATGTCAACGCTACTGCCTCAACATGTCCCACCCTCTCTGTCCCACGATGTCCACAAGTCCATTTTCTATGTTTGTGTCTATATTCTTTCATATTGATTGTTCTGATAAAATTCAGAATTACATGTTTATGATGCAAGAAGAAAATTGATAGCATGCATGCATGCTAAGTCGCTTCAGTTGTGTCCAATTCTTTGCGACCCTATGGACTGTAGCCTGCCAGACTCTTCTGTCCATGGCATTCTTCAGGCAAGCATACTAGAATCAATTGCCATGCCCTCCTCCAAGGGATTTTTCTGACCCAGGAATCGAACCCGTGTCTCTTATGTCTTCTCTTTTGGCAGGTGGGTTCTTTACCAGTAGAGTCACTTGAGAAGCCCATTAATAGTATATAACTGCAACTCATTTGGAAAACTATTGTTACTATTGTAGTACTTAGTTGTCTCCTGCCCTTAAATGTTTTCCACATTTGTTGACATCAGGCACCACTCCCTTGATATAATAGAAAAGAAGTCAGGAGGTCTAAATTTTAGTCCTTGTTTTACAACTAAATCTTTGTGTGGCTTTGAGACAGTCAATTCACCATAGGGTTATTGTATTTCTCGCTTTGTGAATTGATTTTTCATATCTTTTAATCACTTTTTCTTTGAAAGAGCTTGCTTTTATTAACTTTGATACGTCATTATTTTGTTTGCTTTCTGTGTAGAGAGTGTTGAATTTCCTTTTTGTGGTTTTATTATTTTATTGGAGTTTAACTCATATGATGACATATATGTAATGGTTAATGATTTCTGACAAACCACACACTCCCCTGTATTACACAGCCTGTTGAGATATACAACTTATATTGTGTCAAAAAGATCCTTCATGGCACTTGCTAGCAATATCTATTCCCCATCCCACCAGAGGCAACCTCTATTCTGCAGATTTCACTGTAGATTAGCTCTGCCTGTCCTAGAAGATTACATATATAGAATCATTATGGCTGAGTCTCCTTTTTCATGGATTCTCTATTAGTGAATTTGTCTACTGTGCACAATTTATCTGTAGCCCCCCAGATACTGCAATTCTTGTGGTGATTTTGTGGTCATCCATGGACATGGGCAGAGCAGCAAAAAATGTGAGTTGAGCTGATGTGCATGCTCAGATTGAGACAGAACAGTGCAACATTCACTTTCTTGCTTCAGCCCTCGTACCACCAGCAAGTGTTCTGTATGTAGTTTACCCTTTGTGCTTAGCATTTGTGATTTTGCTATTTAAAATAGCCCCAGGCATTGTGCTGAAGTTATGGCTAGTATTTCTAATCAAGAAGGCTGTGATGTGCCATATGGAGGTGGTATGTGTGTTAGATGTGCTTGTTCCATAAGTTACAGTGTTGTTGGCCATTAGTTCAATGCTAACAAATCAACCATATATATTAAGCTGCCTTTAAACAAAAACACATGTAGAACAAGTTGATGTATTGATAGGTTGATGAAAATATTGTGACCAGAGGCTCTCAGGGACCTAATCCTTTACTCTCCCTAGGAGTAATAGTTTGGTATTTACTAATTCAGTGCTCAGAGTGGCTTTATAGAACCATACCACCATGAGTAAGTAACAAGAGCTGACTATAGTATGAATACATACGAATTATGAAAATATAGTATGAAACATATGAGTATGTTTTCATTTATCTTAAGTAAACACCTAGAAGTGGAATTGCTGAATCATAAGGTAAGTATACACAATTTTAGAGAAACTGCCTGCACAGTTTCCAAAGTGGTTAAAACTTTTCCACCAACACATTATGAAAATTCCAATGGCTGTTTAGCAAATCGAAAGGGTGTCCAATGATATTTTACCATGGTTTTCATTTGTACTTTCTTGTTGAAAGGTGATATTGAACATTTTTTCATATTCATAGTAGCTATTTGTTTATTCTCTTTGGGAATTGATTTTTAAAGCCTTTTGAAAAAAATTTAAATTGAATGTTTTTCTTTTTATGATTGAGTCACAGGAGAAGTTAAACCATTCTGGATGCAAGTCCTTTAAGTCTTTTGTCAGATAAATATATTATGAACATTATCTCCTGATATATGGTTTGCCTATTTGTTCTTTTAGTAAATGTTACTCATAAACTTTCATGGGTAAAATTATTTAATTTGATAAGCTTCATTTTCAGAATTTTCTTCTTTCTGAAGTTTAGTTAAGAAATCTTTTTTTGTACATATTTTCTAAAGCTTTATGAGTTTAGCTTTTACATTTAAGTCTGTGATTTATTTTAAATTAATTTCTATACAGAGTAAGTATGAGTTGCGATTTTCTTTTTCTTTCAAAGAGTTGACCAATTATTTCAGAATCATTTGTTGAAAATCCTTTCCCCTTTGAAATGTTTTGGTAGCGTGCCCTAGTATCAGTTGACTGTATAAATGTGTGTCTATTTCAGATAGATACCATTTACCCATTTTCATGCCAATAAAACCTATACGTCATTACCATAAGTTTATGTCTTCAAAAAAGTTAGTATAAGTACTTCAATTTTGTTCTTCTTGTTCAATATTGTGATAGCTTATGGTGAATGGTGTCAGATTCGTGATCTCCATAGAAGAAGATTTAACTTCGGGAGCAGGGACCAGGCTTGATCACTCAAGAGCTTTTGTATAGCAGAGTTTTACTAAAGTGAAAGGGCGGGAGAAAGCTTCTGACACAGACAGCAGAAGGGGGATGGAGAGTGCCCCCTGCTAGTTTTCGCAAGCTGTTTCATGTTTGTTAGAAAGCAGTTAATCAGAGAAGAGAGACACCTCAAGGCTGACAGCGTTTCACCAGGCCCCTTCCCACCACTTGCATTTTTGAGATAGGATGGCAGGAGGTGTGTCATCCCCCAGCCATAAAACAATTGATATTAATACTGGCTTGTTCAGCCAAAAGTTAGTTTTAGGTGGAACCATTTTGAAGAAAGGCAAATTCCAAAGCAAATACATAGTGTCATTAACATAGCTTAAGAAAAACATTTCCATAAGTAAAACACATTGGTTAACTCAAGGTTTGAGAAAAGTTAAGTTCAGGTGGAACCAAGTGTTGTCATAGCAACACAGAATTTTAAGAGACACTTGTAGCCTATTTCTTCCCTTTGGAGACTCCTGGCCTTCCTGCCTGTTACCCTCTCAATTGTTTAGTCTATTTGCCCTTTTCATGTACATGTAAATTTTAAAAGTAGCTTATCAATTTCTGCAAAATAGACTGCTGGGATTTGGCTAAAAATAATTCTATGTATTGATTTATTGGGGAAGTTATTCAGTATTACTATTTATTCTTTAAATGATTGATAAAATTAAAAAATGATAGGGGGAATTCCTTAGCGAGTCCATTTGGACTTAGAATCTTGTGGGAAGATTTTTTAAACTATAAATTCAATTTCTTTAATACATACAGGGTTACTCAGGTTTTCTAATTTTTACTTTTAGAATTTTATATCACTGAGCTGCTTATAATATCTGTGGGATCTGTAGTGATATCCCCTGTTTCATCCTGATATTCTTTTATTTCTTTTTTTTCCTTGTCCAGTCTAGCCAGGAAATTATCACTTTATTAATAATTTCAAAGAACAAACTTGGTATTTTTAATCTATTTTATTGATTTCTTCTGTTACAAATATCCTTTTTACCCTTTACCTTGGTTTGATTTGCTCTTATCCTTGCCTCTAAAGATGGATTTTAAAGCTTTGGTTTTAAGTCTTTCCCCTTTCTAATATAAGGATCTGGGTTTCTTATTGTCAATGTTTTTTATTTAATTTCCTTGTGGCTGAAGAATATACACTGCCTAATTTCAATTCTTTTAGGTTTCTTCAGACTGGTTTTATGGCCCAACATATGATCTGTCTTGATATTTATTCATGTGCACTGGAAAAGAATGCATTTTCTATGGTGTTGGATGTAGCATTTCTTAAATACCATCAGGTAAAGTTGGTTTTCCAGTAAGTGTTTTGGATGATGGTGAAGGTTCTGGTTTCCCATTTGGCCTCTAAGATTAGTCCTGGCAGGTATGATGAGGCTGGAGCACTTCCTTGCTACTGAATGATAGTCCAGGATCCTCACATGTGGGGATGTATCATTACTGCCAGGTAGAAATAAAACTACCAGCTCCTCATTCAATGACCCTGAGACCATCCCAGCAGGGGTAGGAGACTAGTTTAAGGAGTACTGCTTTCTTTCTGGCTGTTTTTTCTCTATTTGTTGGTTCTTTGACTACTGGGAGCAGTCTTTTCCTTGGGCTCCTTTTGCCTTGTTTAGTGTTTTTTAGTTTCTATTTCCCCATTACCTATTTCCCAGGCAACCAGTCTGAGACATAAAAGGCAAAAAGAAAATCCAAGAACTCACTGCATGTAATTCTTTGGGTCTCGAGGTCTCTAGCTGATCTGTTTACTTTTCTCCACTTTCCACAGTCTTTTAATGTTTATTTTAGATATAATGAGCTTCCCTAGTGGCTCAGAGGGTAAAAAATCTGCTCTCCATATGGGGCACCTGAGTTCGATCCCCGGGTTGGGAATATCCTGGAGAAGGGGATGGTTACCCACTCCAGTATTCTTGTCTGGTGAATTCTATGGACTGAGGAGCCTGGTGGACTACAGTCCATGGTCTCGCAAAGAGTCAGACATGACTGAACAATGCTTTCACTTTTCACTTAGATATAATAGTCAGAACATTTTTTTTAAAACATAACTTAGAAGGAGGAGCATAAAGAAGTGCATCTATTACATTTTGTCTGGTTGCTTTGAATTTTGAAGGATATTTTTGCTGGGCTTCTAGTTGGCAATGGAAATATCTTTTCTTACAGAGGAAATACCTCATTTCATTGTCTTCTGACTTGCCTTGTTCATGATGAAAAGTCAGAAATCATTCTTACTGTTTCTCAAACGTGTATAACATGTATATCTTTTTGTCCTCTGTTTTTATTTTATTTATTTATTTATTTTTCCTCTGGTTGTTTTTAACATTTTATTTTTATTATTGGCTTTCAACAGTTTGGTTAAGATGTGCTTTACTGTGGTTTTCTTTACATTTATCTTACTTGGGTTTTTTTGATTTTCAATCATACATCAAAATTGGAAAATATGTGATCATGATGTCTTCAAATAGTTTTGCTCTCCCATGTCTCTCTCCTTACTTCTGTACTGTAGTTAGGTACATTTTAACCTGATTGCTATTATTTTATAGATTAATGAGGCACTCTTTATTTTTTTCCCCAGTTTTTTTAAATTTTCACTCTGTGCTTTAGTTTGGATAATTTCCCTAGCCCTGAATTTAAATTCACTCTTCCTTTCTGTGTTTACTCAGCTGTCAGACCCATGAAGTAAATTTTGTATTTTAGAGTTATATTATTTAGTCCTAACATTTTTATACATCTTATTTCTCTACTGAAACTCCTTATTTGTTTCTTCATTATATTTATGATTTTATTGAAAGCCTTTACCATATTTGTGATAGCATTTTAAAAGTATATGTCTATTAATTCCATCGTCTCTGTCAAATGAAAGTAACTTTCATATCAGAATTTTTCTGCTTATTTTTAATATTTGTCTGTGTTTGTTTGGTCATTGTTTTTGTATTCTAAGTATCATAAATGTTGTGTTGTTTAGTTTTTTTCCCCAATTGTGCATCAATTTTTATTCTGAAAGGTTGTTAATTTAGTCACAAGCTTCAAGCCACTAAGAAGTGTTTTTAATATGCTTTTGGATACTGTTTGCTAGAATTCTGTTGAGGATTTTTGCATCTATGTTCACCAGTGATACTGGCCTGTAGTTTTCCTTTTTTGTGGCATCTTTGTCTGGTTTTGGTATTAGGGTGATGGTGGCCTCATAGAATGAGTTTGGGAGTTTATCTTCTTCTACAATTGATCCTTTGTATTTCTCTGTTATCTGTTGTGATTTCTCCGTTTTCATTTCTGATTTTGTTGATTTGATTCTTCTCCCCTTTTCCTTCAAGAGCCTGGCTAATGGTTTGTCTATTTTATTTATCTTCTCAAAGAACCAGCTTTTAGTTATGTTGGTTTTTGCTATAGTCTCCTTTGTTTCTTTTGCATTTATTTCTGCCCCAATTTTTATTATTTCTTTTCTTCTTCATTGGGGTTCTTCATTTCTTCTTTTTCTAGTTGTTTTAGGTGTAAACTTAGGTTATTTATTTGACTTTTTTCTTGTTTCTTGAGGTAAGCTTGTATTGCTATGAATCTTCCCCTTAGCACTGCTTTTACTGAATCCCATATGTTTTGGGTTGTTGTGTTTTCATTTTCATTCATTTCTATGCATATTTTGATCTCTTTTTTGATTTCTTCTGTGATTTGTTGGTTATTCAGAAATGTGTTGTTTAGCTTCCATATGTTTGTACTTTTAATAGTTTTTTTTCCCCCCGTAGTTGACATCTAATCTTACTGCATTGTGATCAGAAAAGATGCTTGAAATGATTTTAATTTTTTTAAATTTATCAAGGCTAGATTTATGGCCCAGGATGTGATCTAGCAAACAGAATCCAGCAACATATTAAAAAGATCATACATCATGACCAAGTGGGCTTTATCCCAGGGAATGCAAGGATTTTTCAATATTTGCAGATCAATCAATGTGATACACCACATTAACAAATTGAAACATAAAAACCATATGATTATCTCAATAGATGCAGAGAAATCCTTTGACAAAATTCAGCATTCATTTATGATAAAAACCCTCCAGAAAGCAGGCATAGAAGGGACATACCTCAATATAATAAAAAGACATATATGATAAACCCATAGCAAACATTATCCTCAATGGTGAAAAATTGAAAGCATTTCTCCTAAAGTCAGGAAAAAGACAGGGTGCCCACTCTCACCACTACTATTCAATGTAGTTTTGGAAGTTCTAGCCACAGCAATCAGAGAAGAAAAAGAAATAAAAAGAATCCAGATTGGAAAAGAAGTAAAACTCTCACTGCTTGCAGATGACATGATCTTCTACATGGAAAACCCTAAGACACCACCAGAAAATTGCTAGAGCTAATCAATGAATACAGTAAAGTTGCAGGATATAAAATTAGCACACAGAAATCCCTTGCATTCCTATACACTAACAATGAGAAAACAGAAAGAGAAATTAAGAAAAAAATTCCATTCACTGTTGCAATGAAAAGAATAAAACATTAAGGAATAAATCTACCTAAAGAAACAAAAAGTGAAAGTGAAAGTCACTCAGTCGTTTCCAACTCTTTGCAACTGCCATACAGTCCTGGGAATTCTCCAGGCCAGAATACTGGAGTGGGTAGCCTTTCCCTTCTCCAGGGGATCTTCCCAGCCCAGGGATTGAACCCAGGTCTCCTGCATTGCAGGTGAATTCTTTACCAGCTGAGCCACACAAAAGACCTATATATAGCAAACTATAAATCACTGATGAAAGAAATAAAAAATGACACAAATAGATGGAGAAATATACCATGTTCATGAATCAGAAGAATCAATATAGTGAAAATTAATATACTACCCAAAACAATCTATAGATTCAATGCAATTCCTATCAAGCTACCAACAGTATTTTTCACAGAACTAGAACAAATAATTTAACAATTTGTATGGAAATACAAAAAACCTCGATTAGCCAAAGCAATCTTGAGAAAGAAGAATGGAACTGGAGGAATCAACCTGCCTGCCTTCAGACTATACTACAAAGCTACAGTCATCAAGACAGCATGGCACTGGCACCAAGACAGAAATATAGATCAATGGAACAAAACAGAAAGCCCAGAGATAAATCCACATACCTATGGACAACTTATCTTTGACAAAGGAGGCAAGAATATACAATGGAGAAAAGACAATCTCTTTAACAAGTGGTGCTGGGAAAACTGGTCAACCACCTGTAAAAGAGTGAAACTAGAACACTTTCTAACACCATACACAACAATAAACTCAAAATGGATTAAAGATCTAAATGTAAGGCCATAAACTATAAAACTCTTAGAGGAAAACATAGGCAAAACACTCTGACATAAATCACGGCAAGATTCTCTATGACCCACCTCCCAGAGTAGTGGAAATAAAAGCAAAATTAAACAAATGGGACCTAATTAAACTTAAAAGTTTTTTGCACAATGAAGGAAACTATAAGCAAGGTGAAAAGATAGCCTTCAGAATGGGAGAAAATACTAGCAAATGAGGCAACTGACAAAGAATTAATCTCACAAATATACAAGCAGCTCATGCAGCTCAATACCAGAAAAAAAAAGACCCAATCAAAAAATGGGCCAAAGAACTGAACAGACATTTCTCCAAAGAAGACATACAGATGGCTAACAAGCACATGAAAAGATACTCAACATCACTCATTATCAGAGAAATGCAAATCAAAACCACACTGAGGTTATATATACAATTGAGGTGTATATACAATATACAATTGAGGTATATATATATACCACCTCAAGCTGGTCAGAATAGGTGCTATCAAAAAGTCTGCAAACAATAAATGCTGGACAGGGTGTGGAGAAAGAGGAACCCTCTTACACTGTCAGTGGGAATGCAAACTAGTAAAGCCACTATGGAGAACAATGTGGAGATTCCTTTAAAAACTGGAAATAGAACTGCCATACGACCCAGCAATCCCACTCCTGGGCATACACACTAAGGAAACCAGAATTGAAAGAGACACGTGTACCCCAATGTTCATTGCAGCACTGTTTACAATAGCTAGAACATGGAAGCAACCTAGACGTCCATTGGCAGATGAATGGATAAGAAAATTGTGGTACATATACACAATGGAATATTACTCAGCCTTTAAAAAGAATGCATTTGAATCAGTTCTAATGAGGTGGATGAAACTGGAGCCTATTATACAGAATGAAATAAGTCAGAAAGAAAAACACCAATACAGTATATTAACACATATATATGGACTTTAGAAAGAAGGTAACGATGACCCTATATGCAAGACAGCAAAAGAGACACAGATATAAAGAACACACTTTTAGACTCTGTGGGAGAAGGTGAGGGTGATATGATTTGAGAGAATAGCATTGAAACATGTATATTACCACATGTGAAATAGATCGCCAGTCCAAGTTTGATGCACAAGACAGGGCGCTCAGGGCTGGTGCACTGGGATGACCCTGAGGGATGGGATGGGGAGGGAGTTGGGTGGGGGTGGGGGATGGAGGACACATGTACACCCAAGGCTGATTCATGTCAATGTATGGCAAATCCACTACAATATCATGAAGCAATTAGCCTCCAATTAAAATAAATAAAAGAAAGAAGTTTTTTTAAAGTTTTGTTTGGATGCGTGTAAAATAATTTTTTCTCTGTGGCTGGATTATCCACTCTTATGGCCTGGTCTTGCTGGAGTCTGCTGAAAGCCCAGCATATTCAAAGATGTCATAAGTGTCTTCCTACTTGTACAAATTTTAATAGTTTCCAGGAAATGTTCTTTTTCCTAGTACTTGTTTTATCTCCAGTGGTTGTTATTTGCTAGAATTAGTGGTTTGTTGCTCTTTATATGAAAACTTAGCATTTGACCAAAGCCTCAGGAGTGCACTAGTGCAGCTTTCTTTTTACATTCTCTCTTGAAACCTGTTCTGAAAATTTCAGCTGATTTGGTACCCCAAACTCCAAAGTCTGTCTTCTCAGCTCAGTGAAATCACTATGGTCTGCTTTATCACCATCTAGAAAGTGCTTCCCATAAGAAAGTTTGAGTAATTCTGAGGTTTTCCTCAGTTTTTCCTTTCTATAGAAATCACAGACCTGTGCTGCCTGTTATCCAATCTCCAAAAACAGGAATTTTATATATTTTTTTCAGTTGCAGATTTATAAATGACAGAGGAAGACAGTCTCATATTAGTTTCTCAGCATGGTTTATGGTAAAATCTTTTTAGAAAAGTTTTGCAATGTCTATTGAAAACTACAATGTATTCTTCTCTTCCAAACCAATAAAATATTAATTCTAACAATGTAACTTAAATCATCCAAACACATAAAAATATACATGCATCAAGATATTTTTATAGTATAACTAATAGCAAATAAAAAATCATGAGAAACCCAAATAGCTAAAATATAGGAATAGTTATATAAATTATGGTTAACTAGCTTAATGGAACATTATATGGTCATTACAAATTATGATTTTGCAAATTTTGAAATAAAACAAAAATGTTAGTGTAATAATAGATGAAAAGAGGAATACTATTTGTTCCTATAACTATAATTGTTAATCTAAAGATATTTACATATGAAAAATTATATAAATTTAAGTCACTATGATAAGGTGGTGTGGCTTAGATTTTCTCTCATCTAAGTTCAAATATTTTATTAACATGAACAGATTTTTTTCTATATCACTTTAAACTGTGGAAGGTAATATGGGGTTTAGTGAACAGCTGGGTTTAACACCAAAGGGATTCAGGGTTCTGAATTTTCAGGAACATTGTCAGGTAAGTAAATAAAAAGGAGGAACTACAAAATATCATTCATAAGAATAAATCATGTGAAGATTTGAGGGTGGGTCATTAAAGCTTAGGAGACTTGAGAAGGACAAACACCAAGTAGAGAGCAGGGGTAGTACCAAACCTGAATTCATTCAGGACTAGTCACACTTATGTGTGGAGCTATTTTGTTGGTGTTGTGTTTGTTTACTTATTTTTTAAATTCATAATTCAAAATAAGATGTAAGTAAAAGGGAAACACATCAGAAAGTAGCTATAAAGACTTAATAGGTTAAGAGTTGAAACCAGAGAGGGACCAAGAAGAGAATGTGGCTGAGATCACCTCAGAGGGAGGCAGAGCTGGAAGAAATCCATTCATAGGACCATGAAATCAGGCGAACAGCATTAGCAATATTTGTTCAGTGATACATGATTTAAATAAAAAATCCCCATGTCTACATGCACATGTGCTTAGTCATTCAGTTGTGTCCAAATCTTTGTGACACCATGGACTGCAGCCTGCCAGGCTCCTCTGCCCATGGGGATTCTCCAGGCAAGAAAACTGGAGAGGGTTGCCATGCCCTCATCCAGGGGATCTTTTCAACCCAGGGATCAAACCCAGGTCTCCTGCATTGCAGGCAGAGTCTTTACTATCTGAGCCACCAGGGAAGCCCAAGAATACTGGAAGGGTAGCCTATCCCTTCTCCAAGGGATCTTCCCAACCCAGGAATCAAACCAGGGTCTCCTCTACTGCAGGCAGATTCTTTACCAATGGAGCTACTAGGGAAACTCCCACAGGTACATATTGCTCTATAATTTATTCTTGTTTAGTCACAAAGTTGTGTCCCCTGTAGATTTTCTGACCCCAAGGACTGCAGTGCTCCAGGCTTCCCTGGCCTTCTCTATCTCCCAGAGTTTGATCAAACTCATGTCCACTGAGTCAGTGATGCCATCCAACCATCCCATCCTCTGTCACCCCCTTCTCCTCTTGCCCTCAATATTTCCCAGCATTAGAATCTTTTCCAATGAGTCAGCTCTTGACATAAAGTGGCCAAAGTATTGGAGTGTCACCTTCAGCATCAGTCCTACCAATGAATATTCAGGGTTGATTTCCTTTAGGATTAACTGGTTTAGTCTTCTTGCAGTCTAAGGGACTCTCAAGAGTCTTCTCCAGCACTGCAGTTTGAAAGCATCAATTCTTTGGCACGCTATGATTTACTTTCCATGTAAATACATAAAGTTCTGCATTATCCATTTCTATGGCTTTACAGCAGTCCACTGGAATTATTTAATCATTCCCTTCAATTGCTTCTAATAAGGGCTCTAGAGAGCAGTGCCTTTTAACATAGTTTGTACAATTATGAGCAATATTACAAAGTTCCAGAAAGAAAAATGATCCTGGAGAAAATAGGCCAAATAATCAATGAGCGGAATCAGCATTAATGAACCAAATCAAATTTTCTACAGCATAAGATAAACAACTTGGCCATTTACAGAGTGATATAGACCATGGACGAAAATTTGTAAGTTTGTATTAGTTCTGGACTTAAGTATCCTGTGCTTACATGAAATAGCTTGTCATAACTATTTTATTAGCAAACGTGGGTCATTATTTACCTATTAAGATTAGCTCAACTCAGAATCAAGTGCCAAAACTTTTCTGCAGAAGTGGTGGAGGTGAAAGGCTGAGGCTTCTTGCACCTCTGTTGGCCCTGTTATACTCTCAACAATCTTTAATCCCCATATTTCAGATTTTTATTTTCCTCAGACTATGCCCATCCAGTATCCCATTCTCTTTTAAGTATCCATTAGCTGCTTTTATTGTTGTTCACTTGCTAAGTCGTGTCTGACTGTTTGTGACCCCATGGACTGCAGCATGCCTAGGTCCTTTGTCTTATGCTATCTCCTGGAGTTTGCTCCGACTCATATCCATTGAGTTCGTGATGCCATCCAACTATCTCATCCTCTGTCACTCCCTTCTTCCCCTGCCCTCAATCTTTCCCAACATTGCCATCTTTTCCAACTAATTGACTCTTTGCTGGGGCCAACCTTTAGCATCAGTCCTTCCAATGAATATTCAGGGTTGATTTCCTTTCTGGTTGACTGGTTTGGCCTCCTTGCTGTTCAAGGGACTCTTGAGAGTCTTCTCCAGCACCACAATTCAAAAGCATCAATTCTTGGACACTCAGCCTTTGTTATGATCTGACTCTCACATCTGTATATGACTACTGGGAAAACCATAGCTCTGACAATGGGAGCCAACTTTGGATGGATTACCTGCTGACAGAGATGCTGGAGGAGAGGATACTGGACGGAAGTCTCTTGGGACCACTGGCTTCTCCTTTCCCATCCTGTTACCCTTCCACAAATGATCTAGCCTTCTTTGGTTCATTATTAAGAGGGTAGTTTTCTAACCATTTGAAAACACAGATTTCCTCAAGCCTGAATTTCCTTATAGATTAGTCTTTCTCTTGCTTGGGAAATCTCATAGCTCTGTGCTGGTACTTCTCTGCTTGCATTGGAAGTTCCTTTCACTTAGACACCTCTGAAATGATCCAAACTCACCCCCTTTCCCACTGGAGCACACACCAGTCCCCCAGTGGTCCCTAAGTCCTTCGTTCTTCTTTCAGCTCTAGACCAGCAGTGCTGATGGAACAGGCAGTAAGCTGTAATTTTAAAATTTCCAATAGCCACATTTAAAGAAAATAAAAAGAAATGGATGGTGTATATTAAGTTTAATCATGCTGTACTCCTTGAAGATATGCAGTAGTGTGTCACTTATAGGGGCTTCCCGGGTGGGGCTAGTGGTAAACAATCTGCCTGCCTAATTCAGGAGACATTAGAGACTCAGGTTTGATATCTGGGTTGGGAAGATCTCCTGGAGGAGGGCAGGGAAACCCATCCCAGTGTTCTTGCCTGGAGAATCCCATGGACAGAGGAGCCTGGTAGGCTACAGTCCATAGGGTTCCACAGAGTTGGACATGACTGAAGCAACTTAGCATGCATGTACACCAGCATGTCAGTTACATTCCAGTAAAACTAGAGGAAAAAAATAAATGGATGAAAGTAATTGTAAGAATCTATTTTATTTAGCCCAGTATATCCAATAGATATGGTTTTTCCAGTAGTAATGTACAGATTTGAGAATTGGACCATAGAAAAAGATTGAGCACTGAAGAATTGATGCTTTCAAACTGTGGTGCTGGAGAAGACTCTTGAGAGTCCCCTGGACAGCAAGGAGATCAAACCAGTCAATCCTAAAGGATATCAATCCTGAATATTCATTGGTAGGACTGATGCTGAAGCTCCAATATTTTGACCACCTGATGGGATGAGCCAATTCATTGAAAAAGACCCTGATGCTGAGAAAGATTGAAGGTAGGAGGAGAAGGGGGCACAGAGGATGAGATGGTTGGATGGTATCAACGATTCAGTGGATATGAGTGAGCAAATTCCAGGAGAGAGTGAAGGCCAGGGAAGCCTGGTGTGCTGCAGTTCACGGGGTCGCAAAGAGTCAGACATGACTTGGTGACTGAACAGCAACAAAAGAGTCAGACACGACGTAGTGACTGAATGACAAGAAGGATCCAATATATTGGGTTTCCTATGTGGCTCGGTGGTAAAGAATCTGCCTGCAATGCAGGAGACATGGATTTGATCCTTGAGTCAGGAAGATGCCCTGGAAAAAGGAAATGGCAAGCCACTCCAGTATTCTTGCCTGGGTAATCCCAATCCATGGGGTTGCAAAAGAGTCAGACACAACTAGGTGACTAAACAACAGTAGCAACATCCAATATATTATCTTTTCAAGATGTAATCATATAAAATTGTTAATGAGATTCTTCACATTCTTTCACACTCTTTTTCACATTCTTCTCTGCTTTGAAACTCACTGTGTGTTTTGCACTCAGGGTGCATCTCAGTTTTAACTAGGCACATGTAAAGAACCTAGTAACCTTCTGGGGCTCCTGTATTGTGGCTCCCTTGGGGCTTGTAGCTACCATATTGTGCAGTGTAGATCTTGACCTTTGTTCAGGCTCATTCCCCACAGGAAAAATCTCTCCCCTTCCTCCAGCTGGTTTAATCCCAGCCATTGCTCAAGGCCCAGGCTTCTTAGAGGGAAACTTCTCCAATCTCTTAGCTCAGGCTCTTCTCCCCTTGACTGTGTGCAGGTGACACTTCTAACCACCCCCTTGGAGGGCTCCCCTCTGCCCTTTCACAGCCAACACCTTTTCTGTGTGTCCTCACACCTCCTCTCCCCATGCAGCACAGCTTCCCCACCGTGTTTCTTTGAGGCTGCTTTCCAAGTTCAGATCACTCCTCTGGGCTCTTCTTGCTTAACTCTTCCCAATGTCCTAACACACAATCATCGCTCCTTCTCAACACTCTCCTACCTTTGCCCATATGATATTATATTTTCTTGACTTTCTTTCTGCTACTTCAGGCACTTCTTAAGATCATACAAACTCTTCTATTCTTTCACCATCCTTCATATATTAAATATTTCCGTTATGATTCAGATCATCCCCTCCCCACAGTTCTTTCTTCATTCCTCAGTCCCTACTTGGACAACTTCATCAATTCCTTGGGTTTCAATGATGCTAAATAAGCTGAAGGTACTCTCATCCTTGGCTCTAGCCCAAATTTCTCCCTTAGTGTCAGGTAAGAAAATATGATTCAGATTTGACATCTCCTTGGATTTGTCTATTCAACTCTGATACACCAAGCACAGAGCAAGCCTGTTTTCCCCTTTGCCTTCCCTGTCTCAATAAATGCCATGGCAACCACACTGCTGCTTTATAAAGACCCCAGGGTCACCCCTAGTTCCTTCTTCCCCTCACTTCTCATACCCAATCCATCAGCTACTCAACTCCTCTCAAATCCAGCCTCTTCTCTCTGTCTCCTAGTGGCCACACTGGTCCAAAGCAATCGTGGCCCCCCAGACTTTCAACTCCTGAGCTATCTTTGTTTCAAGTTCAAAGCCCTGACCATGGCCTCTTACTCTAGCCCAAATCCTCTTCAACTCATATCCTGCATTTCTTCCCTTTCAGAGTACTCCAAACCTGTGGAATTTCTGTGACTAACACTTTATTGTACCATAATTGATGATAAAAGAGAATAAATTTTTAATTTTTAAATTAAATTTAAAATTTTTACTACTTTTAATTTTTAAACAGTAGAAATTCAGTGCATCCTAAAAAATAAAAATAGTCCTCAGAATGGGCAACAGAGCCCTAGACAGCCTCAGGTTTGTTTTTATGTACCTCTGGGTGAAATAGTGAGGGTAGAGATAGAATAGTGGAAGAAATTTTAAATACATTTCCAATATTTGGGGCTGTATTACAACTTGTACTATTCCTCAGGTTAAACTTGCTACACATTTTTTTCTTACAAGAGCACTTCAAAACCACTTTTTAAAAACTAATTTTTTAAATTGAACTAATCTATTTTTTTAGTTGATTTACAATATTGTGTTAATTTCAGTTGTACAGCAAAGTGATATACATATATCTTTTTCAGATTCTTTTCCCATATAGGATATAACAAAATACTGAGTGTAGTTCCCCGTGCTATACAGTAGGTCCTTGTTGTCTGTGTGTTTTATATATAGCGGTGTATATATGTTACTCCCAACTTTTGACTCTATCTGTCCCCCACTACCACCTTTCCCCTTTCATAACCATAAGTTTGTTTTCTATGTTTGTGAGTCTGCTCTACTTTGTAAATAGGTTCATTTGTATCATTTTTTAGACTCCACATTTAAGCAATATCATATTTGTCTTTGTCTGGCTTACTTCACTTAGTATGCTAATCTCTAAGTCCATCTATGTTGCTGCAAATGACATTATTTCATCCCTTTTTGTGATTGAGTAGTATTCCTTTGTATACATGTACCACATCTTTTTTACCCATTCCTCTGTCAATGGACATTTAGGTTGCTTTCATGTCTTGATTATGGTAAATATGAACCTTCAGGTGCTTGTATCTTTTCAAATTAGTTTTCTCCAGATATATGAATTGCTGGATCATATGGTAATTCTATATTTAGTTTTTTAAGGAACCTCTCTTCTAGTCTCCATAGTGGCTGTACCCATTTGCATTTCCACCAACAGTGTAGGAGGATTCCTTTTACTCCAGAACCATTTTTAATGTCTTTTCACCTTTTGAACCAGGAAGTTCTTTTTAATTCCTAACTTGCATCCTTCAGCTTTAGTTCAGCTTCAGCTGACGCATTTTAGGTGGGCTCTGGTGGGCGTGCCCAGCCCCACAGGGAAACCTGCAGGAAGGTAGGTGCTGGGCCAAAGCAGAAGGGCCACAGTACAGCTGGAATTCCAGAGCATCTTCCTTTCCTCCTGAACCTGGATGCTAGACAAGGTGCTGTCTGCAAGCTGTGACTTCTGCGGGGGTCCATCCTGCATTGCTCAACTGGGCACAGAAGATACTTACTGTCACCAACTCTCCCATCCAAGGAAGCCCTACAGGGTCTGTGCTGACTCCAGATTAGCACTCCAGACCACGTGGAACACCTTCTGAAAGCAAAAGGATGAAAAGTGCAAGGATTCCTGCTACCTACCTGGTGCAGACATGCGTTTCCCCCCTCTCCCCAGCCCAGGTTGCCCCATGGCTACTTCCCAAGAGAGATCACCTAGAGCGTAAGCTCTAGATCTCTGACTTTGACATGCAGTTGTTAAGGATCTCATCTTCCTTGTCTTTTCTCTTAAAAGAGAATAACAGAAGAGAATGGATGTGTATACATGTGTATGTGTGTGCAGGGAAAGTAAGGTCCATAATCCATTGGCACGGCTTTAATTTTTATACTGCCTTTCATGTTGTGTATAAAAATAATTGGCAAATTCATTTACATTTACAAGACTTTTCTCAATAAAACAGAAAATGCTTGTAATACTTTTTTGGAAAAATAAGAACTTTTTGTACCTGGCAAATAATAGAGGCTCAATAGATATTACTGAATGAATGAACATTATAAAGTTAAAAAGAAAAAAAACAATACCTTCCTCCTGTTTTCCTGCAGTGAGGAGTGCGCCTCACTCCTGGAACCCATATGTCTGGGGTTAAGAGTGAGCATTTGCTAGGATGAGTCTGGACACACTACTTTTCTCAGAATATTTATAAACTCTGGATAATCCCAGGCTCCTGGGGGCTTTATGGTAAAGAATCCGCCTGCCAGTGCAGGAGATGCAGGAGACACAGGCTCGATCCCTGGGTCAGGAAGATCCCCTGGAGGAGGAAATGGCAAGCTACTCCAGAATTCTTGCTTGGGAAATCCCATGGACAAGGGAACCTAGCAGACTACAGTCCATAGGGTTGCAAAGAGTCGGACATGACTGAGCACGTATATACTGAATAATCTAATTTCACTGTCTTAAGGAATGTCTATTTACCTGAGTTTTACAGAGAATTCAGGAAATTTTGATTGTTAGGGATTTTAATCTAATTCTCTTTTAGCAGTGTTTAGCACAAAGGATGGCTTAAAACTCAACATTCAGAAAACTAAGATCATGGCATCCAGTCCCATCACTTCATGGCAAATAGATGGGGAAACAATGTTTCATAACAGTGAGGGACTTTAATTCTTTTGGGCTCCAAAATCACTGCGGATGGTGACTGCAGCCATGAAATTAAAAGACGCTTGCTCCGTAGAAGAAAAGCTATGACCAACCTAGACAGAATATTAAAAAGCAGAGACATTACTTTGCCAACAAAGGTCTGTCTAGTCAAAGCTATGGTTTCTGCAGTAGTCATATATGGAAGTGAGAGTTGGACTATAAAAAAAGCTGAGTGCCAGATAATTGATGCTTTTGAACTGTGGTGTTGGAGAAGACTCTTGAGAGTCCCTTGGACTGCAAGGAGATCCAACCAGTCCATCCTAAAGGAGATCAGTCCTGAATATTCATTGGAAGCACTGATGCTGAAGCTGAAACTCCAATACTTTGGCCACCTGATGTGAAGAACTGACTCATTGGAAAAGACCCTGATGCTGGGAAAGGTTGAAGGCAGGAGGAGAAGGGGACAACAGAGGGTGAGAGGTTGGATCGCATCACCGACTCAATGGACTTGAGTCTGAGTAAACTCCGGGAGTTAGTGATGGACAGGGATGCCTGGCGTGCTGCAGTCCATGAGGTTGCAAAGAGTCGGACATGACTGAGTGACTGAACTGGACTGGACTGAGAACAAAGGATGACCAAATGAACAGTTTTCCAGCTATGGTATGGAGACTTGAAGGTGTGTCTGGGAAAATCAGATAAGCAGGTTGGATACAGTTACAGCCTTCTGGGGATTCCATTTTGCTCAAAACATGAGGGGAAGGTTTCAATTTTGTGCAAACATAAAGCATATCAAAAATGTGGCAGCATCCTCTTTAGGCTACCCCCCATGAGGAGGTTTATAGTATAAATGTTGAGGGGAGGACTTATAGAGAACCCCTGGGTTTGGGATATTTAAGAGAGGTTGGGGGGCAGGACTGGTGGTGAGGGTTTGGGTTAGGATTTAAGTGACAGACATGAGAGTTTGAGGTTTTTTTCTCTGAAGTCTGCGACTTGCAGATTAGTGTGAATAGAACTGTAGACTTACTCTAAATACATTTAGGAAAGTAAACACTATTTAAGAAGGCATGTGTGTGCTAAGTCCCTTCAGTCATGTCTGACTCTTTGCAACCCTATGGACTATAGTCCCAGGCTCCTCTGTCCATGGGGTCCTCCAGGCAAGAATACGGGAGTGGACTGCCGTGGCCTCCTCCAAGGATCAAACCAGCATCTCTTATGTCTCCTGCATTGGCAGGCAGGTTCTTTACCACTAGTGCCACCTGGGAAGCCCATTTAAGAAAGGAAAACTTGTAAGAATTACCTGTAGGATCTCATGGGATACATTGATTCACAAGTAGATCCCAGAAGATCAAATAATGTATAGTGCCCTCTTCCATTTTCCCTATCCAACGCCACATTTGTATCAAGAGGTGGAGCCACAGAAGGGTAGGGATTCATGTTTTACATCCAAAAACCAGCACTCCTGTCCCCTCATCGTGGGACTCTGCCACCCCACCAGAGGTAAGCTCCATCTGGTCCCTGAGCTCCCATTTTTGCCGTCTGCAGAATGACGCCCGTTCTTCCTAAGGGATGACATTGTATGCTTGTAAATTTCCATTAATCAACAAAGTCAGTTGGAGTTTTACATTTCTCCACCCCAGGGTAGAAGCTTCATGCTGAAGAAAAGATATAAAAGACCATTTTGATGTCTTATTACTTCCACCATTTTTCAAAAATAACAATTGCCAGGAATGTACTGGTTTCCAGCTGTTTTCTTTCAGTCTGGTTCACAGGCCACACTGCATTAAAAATTCAAGTTCCATAAAGAGGGCTTCACAGCATTGTCCTGTCTCGTATTTTAACAAGGATAAAATATGAAATTTGAGCTGGGAGCAATATTACAATTTTGATATCAGCAACTCTGCACATGTGGTTTTACCTCCCACGTCTTCCTTTTCCTCAGAGGAAGTTTTCTTAAAGATTTTTCAGCAGGCAGATTTATTACTTGTCATGATTTGGGGATTATCTGTTGGACAGTCTTGCTATTTTTTCTGATACCAGCAACTAAAAAGAGCAGATCATTTGGCTTAAAGGGACGTAGGCTGCATTGTAATCACTTCCATCCTGTGAATACGACCTGCAGTAACACACATGTAATTCCTGTCATTAATTGAGAGACTCTCTTTTCATGGACCTAATATAGAAATATCAGATTGTTGACTGTCTTTTAAGGCTATTTTTCACCAAATGATTTGTGGATGTGAGGGGATTAGCAGAATTTAGTCCAATATACTGTTATTTCCATGGAATATTTCTGATGGGGTATCATAGTGACGTATGTCATATTTTAGTTTTAATACAAAAGGAATTCTGATAAGTGCATTCTGTCACATGGAGACAGATCAAGACCTTAATGCCAGAGACAATTTGACACGTTTATCATCAGTTTTCAGTTATCTGCTTCTCCCTCAATCTCTGTTTCTCCTCTCACCATTTTCTCCATTCTTTCATTTAATTCTGTTTTTCCTAATTCTCTTTCCCTCCATTTTCATTTAATCTTATTTCCAATTTCCTTCATAATTTCCATCCCCTCTTTTTGTTTCAATCCTCTATATAAGTCCTAGACTTCCAATAAGGATCTAACATTGCTTGATCTCAGAAAAAGTAGATCTAAAGTAATGGAATAGTGTCACACTTTAAAAATCATCTTTATTTCTATATTAGGTAATTGCATTGCAGTGGTTCTATACCAGTTATTATGTCTAGAAATGAAATAATTCTAGAAAAATCCAAGTTGCAACTTGAAGAACAGTGTTAAACATAAAATATTTATAAGTTTAAGAAATATATCCATCCATTAGGTGATCAAAGTTTTAGAAATCCCTATACAAACAAGAAACAGGCTAATTACTTTATATTCTTATTTCCATTAAAGCAAAGTTCTCAAAAGTCGTACAAACAACTCTGTTAATGACTAGCTTTTTCAAACTGCCTATAGTAAAATGAGAGATGAGAGAGATGAATTAAAGAATGAATCAATCAGTTTTTAATAAAATTTAGAGAAAATATTAAAAGCCCAGATCTGTCCTTTCAGCCAGAAGAATTTGCAAACTAAGAAAAGTCCTCCGGTCAAAGGTGGGCTTCCCAGGTAGTGCTAGTGGTAAAGAATCCGCCTGCAATGCAGGAGAAGCAGATGTGAATTCGACACCTGGGTTGGAAGATACCCTGGGGTAGGAAATGGCAGCCCACTTCAGTATTCTTGCCTGGAAAATTCCATGGAAAGGAGGGCCTGGCGGGCTGCTGTTGATGGGATTGCAACGGGTCAGACACAACTAAGCAAGCATGCACACAGGTCAAAGGAACTGACAGCTGAATTCAGCAGGTTTCAGAACTGGGATGGGCAGTTGACTCCAGGTCTTTCCCTTTCCCCATGTTTTTGAACAAAGGTATCTAATGGGTTTCCTCTGCCTGTCCAGTCTTTGTATGCCAGCTTTCCCCTAGTTCACATGTCTTCAGATTGAGGGGAACTGAGTCTAGGCAGCTCAGCTGAAGGAAATATAACTTGAGAAACGTCATTTGCAAAAGGAATAGGACCTCGAACCTGAACCTGGTGTCAAATTGATGAGACCTTCTGGAAGATTTTAGAAAGAGGAAGTATCTTTTGCACTTAGGAGGAATTATATAATTATTGTCCAGGAATGGATTTTGCTGGTTTGCATATTTCCAAATTTTTTGGCACTCCCCGCTGCAGCAGAGGAGGGATCTATGTCTCTTTTCCTTAAATCTAGGCGGAACTAATTTGTACCAAGTGGACACCATGTTAAGTGATGCTATGAAACAGATTAGGTTTGAAGAAGCCCTGAAACTTCTGTGTACTTCTCTTGGGACCCACACTTTTAAACCTGAGGACACCGTGCAGTGACGAAGCCCAAGCCACAGACAGGTGAGTGAAGACAGAGTCTATGGATTTCAGCTCCAGACACTGAACAGCCCTAGCCTGCCTGTCTTCCACAGTGAGATCCTAGATGTTATGGTGCAGAGACAGGATGTCTTAGCTGTGCCTCATCTGTATTTTTGGCCCACAGTATCTGTGATCATCATAAAATTATTTGGGGGATAGCAATAGTAATGGGGACACTGACACTATTGTGTAAGAGTGTAAGGAATTGGTTTTATTGCACATAAATCTATAGAAAATAATGCAATGAAAACCCTATAACTGCCTTCCAACGTTATCTGTCATTTTTACTTCAGGGTATTACTTTTCTTAAGTAATAAAATACTATAAACATTGTTGCAGATTTCATGTCCTATCTTTTTCCTTGGAGGGAATAGACTTTTGTATTTGCTATTTCCATTCAGTTTTTGTGTTATTATTACATACAAAGGTGTCAAAAATAATTTGGAAAATTTTACTTGCGTTTGAACTTTACATAAATGGCATCATAAAGTATTTGGCATTTTGTAACTATCTTTTTACACTCAGTATTATCTTTTTGGAGCTACCCATGTTTACATATTTAACTCCTACTTATTCATTTTCATTGCTGCTGCTGCTGAGTCAATTCAGTTGTGTCCGACTGTGTGACCCCATAGACAGCAGCCCACTAGGCTCCTCTGTCCCTGGGATTCTCCAGGCAAGAACACTGGAGTGGGTTGCCATTTCCTTCTCCAATGCATGAAAGTGAAAAGTGAAAGTGAAATCACTCAGTCGTGCCTGACTCTTAGAGACCCCATGGACTGCAGCCTACCAGGCTCCTCTGTCCACGGGATTTTCCGGGCAAGAGTACTGGAGTGGGTTGCCATTGCCTTCTCTGATTTTCATTGTTGGATAATATTTAATCATCTGTACATATGATAATAAGAGGATCAAAAGAATCAAACAGCAATAACAACAAAAACTTGACCTTGAAAGAAATGGGCTAATTTCTGTAGAGAATATAAAATAGCTTCAAAATAAATGTTGTTCCTAGAGATTCAATAAGTTACTGCACTCACAAAATGAGCGGGAGAAGGATTTTAAAAAATTAGACAGAGGGCTTAACAAAAATTGATCGCTAAAAGAAGAGAAATTCAGTATAAAGTTTGGGAGATAAAGTAAAAATCTCCTAGAATGTAGACCCAAATATCAAGAGATGAGACAAATAAAAGATTAAGAGATTTGGAAATGGCTCAACATTCCACTACTAACATTTCCAGAAAGAGATAACAAAGAAAACAGATACATTATCAGGGAAATAACACAAGAAAACCCCTAAGCAGAAGAGAGACCATATTTCCCAATTGAAAGTCATATAAGTGAAAAAGATTCACATCTAGAAACATCATTGCAAAATCCCAGGACACAAAGAGTAAAGATAAGATCATAAAAGCCTTGAAAAAGAGAGAAGAAAAAAAAAAAGATATGTTCTTATACTTCGATTGCAGAGAAATGAGAATCAAATTGACATTTGCTATAAGAGACTGCATGGAATCAAGATTGGCATTAAAAAACTACAGGAACGAAATGATGACCAACTGTATATGAAATATAGGGGCTAAACATGGTGTAATTTTCAGCAAATCATGACTAGTAGGGAAAGAAACTCCTTTTGAATACTGTTGACACTAGATGTTGACATTGGAAAGGAGGAGATGTG
Source organism: Cervus canadensis (assembly GCF_019320065.1). Classification (NCBI taxonomy): domain Eukaryota; kingdom Metazoa; phylum Chordata; class Mammalia; order Artiodactyla; family Cervidae; genus Cervus; species Cervus canadensis. Next base: position 88,240,145 of record NC_057393.1, on the reverse strand, counting down.
TGTGTAAAATAAAACTGTGCAAACTATTTCACCAAGCAAGTGCCATTCAGAAGCCCAGACTGAGGTTCCAGGGACAGTCTCCTGTCACAGCAGGCCTCAAGGAGGAGGCAGAGTTGGGGCTGTGACTGTAAGTCTCTCCTGACACTACCGTTCCCTTCCGTGGGCACCTGGGAGGGGTAAGCTCTGCTGGTAGTCATGCTATGTATCTTGTGCTGGTGCTGAGAGCCAACACAAAGGGCTGCTCTCCTCTCCTCTGGGTTCAGCTACTAGGGAACAACGTTAAAGCTGGTCCTCTCTGAGGCCATCAGGATGGTGAAGGGGATAATGAAAGGTCAGGGGGCAGAGTGTATCTCAGAAAGAGAAGCACAATTCACCCGCCTCTCCCCCAGGGATGTTCTCTCTCCATGGTCAGTCACGAGAGTATAGGTTTTCATGGGTTTTACTCATTTATCCAACCAACATCTATTAATAAGTGCTGGTTGGTGAACAAGTCAAAATCCCTACTCTAGTGGATTAAAGGAGACAAACAATATCATTATCTCAAGTATATGAGATGAAATTCAAAGTTCATTTATCATAAATTTCTTTGCAGACTAAAAGTGGAAGAGACCTACTCAGTTTGTGGACGCCGTGACTTAATTGAATCTCCAGGAATTACATTTATTTTGAAGCTATTTTCTCTTTTCTACAGAAATTAGCCTATTTCTTCCAAGTGAAAGTGAAGTGAAAATGTGAGTTACTCAGTCGTGTCCGACTCTTTGCGACCCCATGGACTATAGCCTGCCATGCTCCTCTGCCCGTGGAATTCCTCAGACAAGAATATTGGAGTGGGTAGCCATTTCCTTCCCCAGGGAATCTTCTTGACCCAGGGATTGAACTCGGGTCTCCCACATTGCGGGCCGATTCATTACCATCTGAGCCACCAGGGACGTCCAAGTCAGGTTTTTGTTGTTATTGTTTGTTGGCTCAGACGGTAAAGAATCTGCCTGCAGTGCAGGAGATCTGGGACGATCCCCTGGAGAAGGGAATGGCTACTCACTCCAGTGTTCTTGCCTGGACAATCCCATGGACAGAGGAGCCTGGTGGGCTACAGTCCACAGGGTCCCAAAGAGTCAGAAACGACTGAAGCACCTGAGCATGCACGCACGCACATCAAGCCACGAAAAGACATGGAGGAAACTTAGATCCATATTACTAAGTGAAAAAAGCCAATTGGAAAAGGCTACATACTGTGTGATTACAACTTTGTGATGTTATGGAAAATGCAAGACAATGGAGACAGTGAAGGGATCAGTGGTTGCCAAGGGTTGGGAGTGGAAGGAGGAACCGTAAACAGAGCTCAGAGGCTTTTCAGGGAAATGAGACTACTCTGTAGGAGACTACACTGGTGGATAGATGTCATTACACATTTGTTCAGACTCATGGAATGTACGGTACCAAGAGTGAGCCCTAATGTAGCTCTTCTTTTTTTTTTCCCCCCATTTATTTTTTTATTAGTTGGAGGCTAATTACTTTACAATATTGTAGTGGTTTTTGCCATACATTGACGTGAATCAGCCATGTAGCTTTTCTTCAAAAGATTCAAGTTCTGTGTTTCATATCTGGTCTTTAATATATCTAGAATTGCATGGTGTGAGATAGGAAATCTAAATTTATTTTAGTCCACATGGATAATCAATTGTCACAGCACCTTTATGGAAAATGTTCTTCCTCACCTATAAATTACAATGCTGCCTCTACGCTCAGTCATGTTTCGTTGTGCGTGTAGGTCAGTTTCTGTGTTCCCTACTGTGTGGTGTCAGACTATAAACTGGGCTGTGCCTGTGGGATAAATGGATAAATAATGCCCACTTTATGAAACATGAAAGGATCAAAGCACATTGCCTAAGAATGGACTAGCATGGTAGTACCTATTCCTGAAATGGAGAGACATCAACTCTTCTTCTTGGTATTTTTCAGAGGAGAGTTCCAGAGTGGGCTTCAACCTCTTGCCTGGGATGCTGGAATGAAGGTTTCATTGTAGAAGAGGATTTGTATCCTGGTCTTCTGTTTAGATTGTAGTTATAATGCCAAACACATTGTAAAGAGGATAGTCACATCTGTGTTTACATCCTTGAATTCTGGTTTCTCTCATTTATCAATTCCCTCACATGCTATTTGCCATGGCACACTCACAGTTATTCCAAATTGTGCTGTGACTTTAGTAGGGCCCAAAGGGAATGCAGTTGTGGGGTATAGAGTCACTGAGTGGAGATGGGTTAGTGGAAGTTTTGAGCTGTATTTGAAGCAGAGGCCAATTGCATTTTCTTTGAGCCAATAATTTCACAGGGGTCTTGTCTAAGTTACCAGAATATAACAGAAGCATTTCCATGGGAAGTCTAGGATATTGGGATGAAGGACTTTCCTCTTGAGTATTTATTAGGTACTTATGTGTATGTAGACTAGACCTAGAAAGGTGGACCTAAAAGAGCAGGGAGAATGTCTGCCCTCATGCAGATTCATTGGAAGGACTGATGCTGAAGCTGAAACTCCAATATTTTGTCCACTTGAAGCGAAAAGCCGGCTCATTGGAAAAGGCCCTGACCCTGAGAAAGATAGAAGGCGGGAGAAGAAAGGGGTGACAGAGAATGAGATGGTTGGATGACATCACTGACTCAACAGCCTGACTTTGAGCAAACTCTGGGGGACAGTGAAGGACAGGGAGGCCTGACATGCTGCAATCCATGGAGTCACAAAGAGTGGGACAAGATAGAGCATGCACGCCGAGAGTTAAGATCACACATACCTTCCAGACATAAAACGAGAACATAAACAACAGAAGTAATATTGTTGCATATTCAATAAAGACTTTAAAAAGTCATCCACATCAGAAAAAAGTCACTTTGCTGTACACACAAAACTAACACAATATTGTAAATCAATTATAATCCAATATAAAATTTAAAAAGACTGTCTCATTACTAGCTCTAAAAGATGTCTTCATCTCAGCTAGTATTTGTTATGTACCAAGCATCCAACATGCTTTTTTAAGGCAATCAAAAGAAGAACAAGATGCAGTTCCTGGAATCAAGAACGTAATCATGCCTTTGGGACTTTGACATTTACTCTTATGAAACAAGTAAACAAACGGTTCAAGATGGAGTGTTCAATTTGGAGGGAGACAGTGAGTAAAGACAGCAGGTCTAGAAAGGCCATGGTTTTATCGCTGCTTCAACAGTGAAGGTCATATTATGTCAAGTGGTGGCAACTGTTATTGCTTTACTTTATGTCAGCTAGCTTTTTAAATATTAATAAAAGGAGAGCAAACATTTCCCATGGCCTCTTTGGTGGATTCTTGATGGCTATTGGACTCTTAGGTAGTTTGACAGATGTGAGTAGGAGGGGTGGCTTTTCTCCAAGGTTAAGTATCCAGGAAGAAATGGGTTGTCATAAATTGCTTTCTCTTGTGTGAAAAATACTGAAAATTTTATATTAGAGGAATAAAGATTTAAGTCTTCAACATAAGTTATAAGAGGAGGAGCACATTCTCCTGGTACGTGGCTCTGGGCAGTCATACATTGTGTAACTGGGAGGCACTCCAATCTGGTGGCTGAAGCAAGGGATAAGTCAGCTCCTCTGGGTCATTGCTGGTCAAGGACAGTAATGCTTAGAAAATTGACTGTGGGTCTCTATTTTCTTTTCAAGCATTTTTTTGTTTTCTAAACTTGAAACTGCAATGAAGTTACCACTAGCAATATTTAAATACCATTCTACATATCTAACAGATGGCAAGAAATTCCTGGGAGCAGTTCCTGGAGTTAGATACAGTCCACTCCCTTCTGATGCGTTGGTAGAGTTCAAATTCCACAAAGCCCCTTATCCAATGCCATGATGGTTCACTGTTTTCACAAGAAAACTTTTCAGTCAGCTGGTCCCCTGGACCAGCCTATAGTTTTATCAACAATCTTGCTTAAAAAATGATACAAATGACCAATACAGAAACAGACTCCCAGACTTCAAAAATAAATTTATGGTTACCAAAGAGGAAAGGGTGACATAAATTAGAAGTTTGGGATTAACATAAACATACTACTATATATAAAATGGATAAATAAGAAGAACCTATTATACAGCACACGAAATTCCACTCAATATTCTGTAATAAGCTAAATGGGAAAAGAATTTGAAAAAGAATGGATATATGTATAACTGAATCACTTTGCTGTATACCTAAAACTAATATAACATTGTAAATCAAGTACACTTCAATATAAAACAAAGAAACTAAATTAAAAAATCTTTCTGTCTTGGAGGAAGCAGATAAGAGTCAGCATTATTTGGGATCCCATACTTTTTAATTTTAAAGCTCATCTACCCCCACCTCATCCCCCAAACTCCAGCATAACTTGCCCAACAAAAAAGAGAGCCTCAAAGAGATGGATGGACTTGCCCAGAGTCACACAGACGGTGGCAGATTCCAGGAGAAAGTCTGACCTTTAGATGTCTCAGGCATCAAAAAGTTTGAGTGCCACCTACCAGCACTCCACTCCCCAGACCACAAGTAAACATCAATGCAATGCATAACCATAAAATAAATATGAAGAAGTGCAATGCAATTTTAATTCTTTCCCCTGGTGTAAACTTTCTTTTATTTTTTGAGATTTCAACAGTCAGATTCTTAACAGTCTTTGATTTTTGCTTTGCAGATGCATTTAGCAAACACAGGGACTGCTGACATCAACTCGGACCCAGTTCTTTTGTCTCTTGGTCCATACCATACCTACTGCAATCCACCCCCTCCTGCCATCCACAACTGGCATACCCTTCATTATTTCTGGTCGCTGTTCTTTGTGACCCTTTGTGATATTTTCCACAAAGGTGGCTTGCTTACCTTTGCTTCGTCCATCACAATAATCCAAGCCAACTTCCTCCAGGCAGTCTCCCCAGACTTTAGATGACTGTCCTTTCGTAAAACATGTGGCCCTCTGTCATTGAGGACTTCCCTGATAGCTCAGCTGGCAAAGAATCCACCTGCCAATTCAGGAGACCCAAGGGACGTGGGTTCAATCCCTGAGTCAGAAAGATCTCCTGGAGAAGGAAATGGCAACCCGCTCCAGTATTTTTGCCTGGAAAATCCCATAGATAAAGGAGACTGGTGGGCTACAGTCCATGAGGTCACAGAGTCGGACACGACTGAGCATATATACATGCACATACGCTGTCACTGAATGTCCTAACTAGCAAAAAGAGCATTAGAACTCTGTTTTTACTGGAAAAATTATTTCTTTAAGCTTCTTTCCCTTCTCTGCTCCTCCTCAAATGTGTGAGGGATGGAAGAGAGACAACTAACGTGGGGGCATCAGAAACCCTGAGGAATCTGCTTCTTGGTAGTATTATTATATCCAGGCAAAGTAATAAACAAAAAGCGAAAGTGAAAGAGTTGCTCAGTTGTGTCCAACTCTGCGAACCCATGGACTATAGCCCACCAGGCTCCTGTGTCCATGGGATTCTCCAGGCAATACTGGAGTGGGTTGCCATTCCCTTCTCCAAGGTATCTCCCAGAACCAGAGATCGAACCAGGGTTTCCTACATTACAGGCAGATTCTTTACCATCTGAGCCATCAGGGAAGCAACAGGATAAACAAAAGGTTTTACATAGCTCAAAATTTCAGGCACCGTCCTTCTTTCCTTCTGCTGCAGCCCAGCGGACGCGGGGACAGTTTGGCCTGGGGCAGGTGCTGAACACAAAGTCCGTCTGGGGCTGCAAGAAAGTGAGGCCCTAATCAGGGAGAGAAGAGATAATCCATCTAAAACCTCCGTGATCTTAACCACAGAAAGAGCAGGCGAAAAGAAGCTTGAAGTCTAGACATCTGAGGGGATGTTGCCCTTTGAAGATCCTTTCAAGTACAAAGCGCAGGGGCTCATATGATTCTGACACAAGCAGGGAAATAAATATCTACAAACACACACACATCAGGCAGAGCCGGGCACATGAGGTGCCCAGCAGGGTGAGTTTTCCGAGGCTTAAGCTTTTCTATTCCTCACCTCCAACCTCCAGGCCTTGAACCATGAAAATCCAAGTAAATAAACTCTCTCTCGCTTTGTGTCTGACTTCCAGAACTCTTTTGTCACTGGTAACAAAAGAAAGCATTATGATGGCATAGGAAACTCGGTCTAAGGAACGGTGCTATTGATGCGTGGCTGGGAAGATTTCTGACTCCTTCTCTGCCCTTCACCTGGAGGGCAGGTGGGGCTACGGAGTCATGTGCCTCCACTGAGAGTTGAGTCCTGCAGCTTTGTCTAGCAATTTACAATAGCAGTGGGTACAATGATTGCACACTAGCCTCCTATTCTGGCCCTGTCACCACCTGGGTGATCTTGGGCAAAGTCAGTTTCCTCACATGTAAGATGGGTATAAGGAAGTGCCTACCTCACAGAGTCAGGATAAGGATGGAAGGGAATCTGACGGTGCTCAAGAACCACAGGACACACAGCAGACACTGGGATGCTCGTCGCTTTCATGTTTAATACCTTCTTCCCTCCAAATCAACTGCATTGATTTAGTTAATGCCAACAAGATAACCGAACAACCTACCGATCTGGTCAAGTCACTGAAAACAGTCAAGCTGGTTGCTTGACGTTTAGTAGATGAACATCAATCTTTCCTTTCTCCCATTTGTAGTTATGATGTCATCTAGCTAACTGTTTTCGAATCCACGATTTCACCTAAGATCAAATGGCGTAATTGATCTGCGTGTTGTGGGTGGTAAGGAAGGTTGGACAAGTGGAGTGTATAGTCCTAGGTACCAGGCACCATGGAGAAGATGCTTCGAGGAAATGGTCAACAATTGAGCAAGTGTGCCTGCTAAGACCCCACCCCGTACTCGTTATCCCAGGCCAGAGGATCAAGGTTGCAGAGGTTCAGCTGTGAATAAAGTCTATTTCCTTCTAAAAATAGCATCCAGTTCTTGGCTTCTGCTCCAGACAGCCAGTTTGAACTACTTTTAGGCACATATCTGTGTAGCAGGCAAAACTGTAGAGAAAATGCTGAAGGGAATTTATGAGATTTTGAAAGACTTTGCAGGTTGGAGCTCAAGCTGATGGAGGATTAGGAGAGACTGGGCTGTAGGCTGGTCACTGACTGCCTAATTTAGGGCAAATTTGCTCTACAAAGGAATGCAAGATACAAAAAGTTTGAATCCTTGCTTATAAAGAAGCTTTCACACTTAATAGAACTTTGGGGTTGGAATGAATTATATGACTATAAATTATTTTCCAGCTACAGGATTTCATGATTGCTTATGATGATTGTTAATGCAATGGGTTGAGTTTGAAAGGTCATGCATATGTTGGATTGGAATCTGTTCAGTTATTTGTAGCTCCATTACTTTAAGCAAGGGGATTAGCCCCCTAAACCTTAGTTTCCACATCTATTAAATAAAATGAGAGTATCTACCACAATGAGTTATTGTAAAGTTGCTATGTGTTGAAATTAGTTAAGGCTATCTCAGATTGCAATCTAATACATTTATAGTCAAAATGATAAATATAGGTAGAAATGCTTTTAAAAAAATCATGATACCTAAATATGATTAAGAGACCTATTAAATATATTAGGTATACCAGAAAATGGAATAGTGCCCTCATCAAGGGTGAAAATGGGGTTTATTTATATAGTTTGACATAAAAATGTTTATAACACACTAACTGAAATAAAAGTAGGTTACAAAGCAGTACTTTTGTTTTCCTTCAAACTTTAAATTTTTTGTTGGGGTATAGCCGATTAACAATGTTCTGGTGGTTTGAGGTGAACAGTGAAGGGACTCAGTCATGCATATGCAGGTATCTATTCTCCCACAAACCCCCGTCCCATCCAGGCTGACACGTAACGTTCAGCAGAGGACCAGGCCTTTGCAGTAGTGTGCGTCTTCATGTCCACACCTCCAGTTTCCCTTGACAGGTCGTTTATTGGAAGTGTAAGTGGGATCACATTACTGCCCAGCTTTAAGTCGGATCAGGGGTTCCCCTGAGTGGCCTTAGCGCCTTCTCTACCTGCCCTCCCCCTCCACAACTCCTCACAGAGTTCTATGCCTTTGCTTGCAGTATCATCCTTCTTTGTTAGTCTATGGATTTGTACCCATCTTTCCAGGCCATGGTTTTCCCAGTGGTCATGTATGGATGTAAGAGTTGGACTGTGAAGAAAGCTGAGTGCCAAAGAATTGATGCTTTTGAACAGTAATGTTGGAGAAGACTCTTGAGAGTCCCTTGGACTGCAAGGAGATCCAACCAGTCCAACCTAAAGGAGATCAGTCCTGGGTGTTCATTGGAAGGCCTGATGCTGAAGCTGAAACTCCAATACCTTGGCCACCTGATGCGAAGCATTGACTCATTGGAAAAGACCCTGATGCTGGGAGGGATTCAGGGCAGGAGGAGAAGGGGACGACAGAGGATGAGATGGCTGGATGGAATTACCGACTCGATGGACATGAGTCTGAGTAAACTCCAGGAGTTGGTGATGGATAGGGAGGCCTGGCGTGCTGCGATTCATGGGGTCGCAAAGAGTCAGACACGACTGAGCAACTGAACTGAACTGAACTGAGCTTTCAGTCTCAGCTGGTAAATTTCCTCTCCGACGTCTCAGATCGATCTTCTGTCTACTCCCATTCCCAGCCTTCCAACACCCATGTGCTTCGTCACTCAGTCATGTGTGACTCTTTGTGGCCCCATGGACTGAGGCCCTCCAAGCTCCTCTGTCCATGGCATTTTTCAGGCAAGAATACTGGAGTGGGTTGCCATTTCCTTCTCCAGGGGATCTTCCTGACCCAGGGATGAATCTGTGTCTCCTGTGTCTCCTGCACTTCAGGTGGATTCTTTACCCGCTGAGCCATTGGGGAAGCCTCCAACACCTATACCTCACTCCAAAAGAGTTAGGGATTCATATCTCTGAATCCACACACACTGCTCTCTAAACACCTATCTCAGTGTCCTTCACTTATGGGTTTACAAATCTGCTTCATTAGTTTAAATAGGTATTTCTTTTTAAATGTAAAGTATTTATTTGTTGTATTTAAGCCATTGTTTAGCGCCAGGGTCCTAAAGATTAAATCAATCTTGTTTTTCGGTCTCATCACACATGGGACTTTCATTCCCCAACCAGCGATCAAATTCTGACTCCCTGCAGTGAAAGTGTGGCGTCTCCTTTCTTTTAATGAATTAATTTATTGTGCTCCAGTTTAGTTGCTTTATAGTGTGGTGTTAGTTTCTGCTGCACAACAGTGTGGCTCGTTCTAACTACACATAAATCCCCTTCCTCTTGAGTCTCCCTCTCGCCTCTGCCTCCACCCCTCTAGATCATCACAGAGCATCGAGCTGAACTCCTGTGCTTCCCACTAGCTATTTTACACACGCTATTGTGTATATGTGACTACTACTTTCTCAATCTGTCCCCCCTTCTCCACCCCACCATGTCCACAAGTCCATTCTCCATGTCTAACCAAGTAGTCTTAACCATTGGACTCCCTTAACTGGGAATTTCTTGATATTAGAGAATCTATTGTGTTTACCCACCGCCCCCCCTTTTTTGCATCCCCAGCATTTAGTAAGTGCTGAACAAATATTTCTTTAACAAATGAATGAATGAATTCATTAATGAATTTTAATTGAATTCCAGAGCTATAAGGCATTTTTAAGGCCATCTGTTTTATCCCCCACCCCCCCAACACATGTGTTAGATAGCATCATCGACTCAATGGACATGAGTTTGAGCAAACTCCAGGAGATAGCAAAGCACAGGGAAGCCTGGCGTGCAACCCCCTCCAGTATTCTTGCCTGGGATAACCCACAGACAGAAGAGCCTGGCAGGCTACAGTCCACAGGGTTGCAAAAGGTCAGACATGACTCAGTGATGGAACAAAAACAACAAACAAGGGTGTGAAAAAGGAGAATTACAAACTCTCAATGGCTGAGGCTGTCAAAAGTCTTTCAAAAATTGATCATTCATCCAAAGTGTTATGCTGGCTGCTGCGTATAGACAACAGGAGATCAGGGAACAAACAGGAAGCCTGGTTAGGAGGCTACGGTCAGTAATCCAAGCCAGAGATGGTGCATCTCAGATCAGTGAACGGCAGTGGGAGTGGTGAGAAGGAGTGATTGTTTATTCGATCAGTTGTGTCCAACTCTTTGCCACCCCATGGACTGTAGCCTGCTAGGCTCTGCTGTCCATGGGTTATCACAGGCAAGAATACTGGAGTGTGTTGCTATTCCTTTCTTCAGGGGATCTTCCCAAATCAGGGATTGAATCCACACCTCCTGCATTTCCAGGTGGGTTCTTTACCATTGAGCCACGAGGGAAGCCCAAGAAGGAGTTAGTGTGTGTATGTGTGTGTGTATTGGAGCCAACAAGATTTCTGCCCAACTTAGTGTGGAACAAGAAGGAAAGAATATGTAGTAGAAACACATGTTTTGTACTTAAGTGAATTATCTCTGTTAATTCTTGAAATACTTGAAGAGCTAGGACAAATCAGAGTCTCTTCATTCCATGCAATCATGGCCTCTTATTTCAGTGTTTCTTTGAGGACATTTTTGTTTTAGTTTGCAGGTTTTGGGACCATAGGTTTCAATAAGCAACTTTGACTTAGAGTTGTAAGTGATGTTAGATAAACTTCCTTTTGAGTAAAAAAGAGTTAGAAACTAATAGGCACCATTTTTTGAGTGTTAATGCATGCTTCCTTTAAGCCCTTGAGCAAAAATGTGGGGTGCACATTGCTTCCTCCCATTTCACAGATGAGAAAACTGAGGATAGTCAGGATTAAGTAATCTGCCCTGAATCACACGGGTAGCACGTGACAAAGTGGAGATCTGGACAAAGTTTTGACTCTCAGCCTTTGCCTTCTGTGCCTTTTCTACAAGCCCAGGGATGTTTCTGACCCCTGGGGTGGAGATGGGGGACTGAAGATGGTGAGTGTATAGAAACAAGGAGGAAAGGCCTTGAAAGTAGGAGTTCTAAGAAAATGAAATGGATGTGAATGTGAAGTTGCTCAGTCGGGTCTGACTCATTGTGACACCATGGACTATAGCTTATCAGGCTCCTCCGTCCATGGGATTTTCCAGGCAAGAGTACTGGAGTGGGTTGCCATCCCCTTCTCCAGGGGATCTTCCCGACACACAGATTGAACCCAGGTCTCCCATATTGTAGGCAGACGCTTTACCGTCTGAGCCACCAGGAAGTCAATAGAGGATCTCAAGAAAATGAAGATTACTGCTTTAACTCTTAGGTTACTGTAGTTGCCATTGTCCACAGAGGGGAGGAGAAGACTCATCTGCTGGTCATGCTTGCAGAGGGATTGCGAGTCAATTAAAATTATTTTTCTTCCCACCTTCTTGTTGAGTTGATCATATAAGCAATTGACCAACTCAAGGATCTTAGCAATTCCAGCCCTGGGTTCTTCCCTACTGCTCTTCATCTACCCTGTGTCAAGCCCTTAGAATTCCTTTTGGCCTTTTTCTTTTTTCTTCACTGTTTGACTTGAGTAACCTAAACTCCCTTATGAACTCTTTTCCCAACTCCCAGGGCACCCAACACAAGAGCATGGAGTGCTAAAGAATGCATGTAAATAACCACCTGGAGGCTGAAGTCATTTTCCTACCCACCTGAAGTTTCCAGAAAAAAAGAAATTCCCTTTGGCCATATACATCTGGATCCCATATGGGATGAAACAATGGCGCCCACAGTTCAGGTCTAGCAATACTAGATGCAATCAACAAAGGAAGAAACTTGACCCTAAGACTGAATAAGACTCACCATTGCCCCCACTCACTAACCTGGCTTGAGTATGAGAATCAGTCAACCAGTTCATCCTAAAGGAAATCAGTCCTGAATATTCATTGGAAGGACTGATCCTGAAGCTAAAACTCCAATACTTTGGCCACCTGATGCGAAGAACTGACTCACTGGAAAAGACCGTGGGGAAAGACTCATTGGAAAAGATGCTGGGAAAGATTGAAGGCAGGAGAAGAAGGGGATGACAGAAGATGAGATGGTTGGATGGCATCACTGACCCGATGGACGTGAGCTTGAGTAAGCTCTTGGAGTTGGTGATGGACAGGGAAGCCTGGTGTTCTGCAAGCCATGGGGTCGCAAAGAGTTGGACATGACTGAGCGACTGAACTGAACTGAACTGAAAAGAATCAGACTGGCAGCTGTGATCTCTTCCCTCGGGTGTCAATGCCACCCCATCTCCCCTCCAAAGGCAACAACGCCAATACTCTTCCCCACCACCAAGCAGCCACTCTCCCACAGTTGTACCTCTGACCAGGTGGTCTGCGTGGTTACCCAGCCTCAGTAAATGTTGACTCTGTCTCCCACAATCACCAGTGGAGTTCAGTATTGGTGTGAGAGCCCAGAGAGGGGAAACAGGGGGAGGGGCATGGAATGTGGACATCTGGGAACCACTCCTCCAATACTACCCCGCCCTTTTGCCTCCTGGCCATCTGAGCAATTTGTAACCTCAGACCCCAGCTGTGAGTCACTCTTGTCTCTCTGCATACAAAGCCAGAAACCAGGTGGGGGGGTGGTGAGAAAGGAAAGATACTGTCATCGACTCCACACCACACTGAGTTTGTGTTTATAAAAAGGGCAGGTTTGGGGAGGGGAGGATAAACAGCAGTACCCAGACTGACCTAATGGTTTGGGCTTTGGGGCTTTTGAAGGCACTGAAATTCTGCCCCCTGCCTCTTGTTCACACAGTGCAAGCAATGGACCTAGGAGAAACCCTTCAGATAAGTTCATCTGGCAATCGAGAGGTGGAGATGACAAATATGTTAACCCAAGTGCTCTGCTAGGAGGTCAGCCTGAATTGAATGATAATTATGGAGGCAGATGAATCAGGGGTGGTTAAGGCTTGACTTCTTTTGTTGTCCTGTTTCTGGGGGGACATTTAGCCCAGAAGGCTATGCAGAAGGTAGTAAGGATCATCAGAGACTTTGCAAGGTGATTAGAAAAGGTGGAGTTCACTTCCAAAGGGAATATGCTAAGAGGCTGGCCCTCTTCCTGTCTTAACCTTGATTTAAATCTATATGACTTAAAACTCAAACTCCTTTTTCCAGGCAGACTTGAGGGAAAGAACTTGAAAAAATTTTTTGTCTTGTTTTTTTATTGAAGTTTGCAACATGATGTTAGTTGCAGACGTACAGCAAAGTGATTCTGCTGTATGTGTGTGTGTGTGTGTGTGTGTGCACACAAATATATATGTGCATATATACATACATACATATATAAGGTTGTCCAAATGTTCACTCAAGATTTTCTATAACATCTTATGCAATTTAAGGTGGATTATGCATACCATATATATATATACACATCTAAGTGAAGTCAGACAGAAAAAAGACAAATATCATGATCTCTATATTAAAACATATAAAAACAATATAAATGATCTTATTTACAAAACAGAAATAGACTCACAGACATAGAAGACAAATATATGGTTACCAAGGGGGAAATGTGGTGAGGGATAGATTAGGAATATGAGACTAACAGATACACACTACTATATATAAAATAGATAAACAAAAGGACCAGGGAGTTATATTAAGTATCTTGTAATAACCTATAATGTAAAAGAATCAGAAAGGACCTTGAACTGTTAACAAAATAAGGAAGTCGACTGAGGGTGCCGTATGTAAACACTTGAGTTTGATGATTGATGATCATGAAAGATGCTTCTAAATTTTTCCTGGGCACTTTGTTTCAGGTTGAATTTGTTTCTGTTACCATAAGAAAGAAATCTTAAAAACATGCAGGTTACTTGTCTCAGACATCGTCCATTGCTAATTTTTTAAAATTAATTTATTTTTAAATTGAAGGATAATTACTTTAAAGAATTTTGTTGTTTTCTGTCAAACCTCAACAGGAATCAGCCATAGGTATACGAACATCCCCTCCCCTTTGAGCCTCCCTCCCGTCTCCCTCCCCACCCCACCCCTCTAGGCTGATACAGAGCCCCTGCTTGAGTTTCCTGAGCCACACAGCAGATTCCCATTGGCTATCTATTTTACACATGGTGATGTAAGTTTCCATGTTACTCTCTCCATACATCTCACCCTCTCCTCTCCTCTCCCCATGTCCATATGTCTATTCTCTATGTCTGTTTCTCCATTGCTGCCCTGTAAATAAATTCTTCAGTACCATTTTCTAGATTCCGTATATATGTGTTAGAATATGATATTTATCTTTCTCTTTCTGACTTGCTTCACTCTGCATAATAGGTTCTAGGTTCATCCACCTCATTAGAACTGGTTCAAATGTGTTCCTTTTTATGGCTGAGTAATATTCCACAGTGTATATGTACCACAGCTTCTTTATCCATTCATCTGTTGATGGACCTCTAGGTTGCTTCCATGTTCTAGCTATTGTCAATAGTGCTGCAATGAACAATGGGATACATGTGTCTTTTTCAATTTTTATTTCCTTGGGCTATGCCTAGGAGTGGGATTGCTGGTTCATATGGTGGTTTTATTCCTAGTTATTTTTAAGGAATCTCCATACTGTCTTCCATAGTGGCTATACTAATTTACATTCCCACCAACAGTGCAAGAGTGTTCCCTTTTCTCCACACCCTCTTTAGCATTTATTGTTTGCAGACATTTTGATGATGGCCATTCTGACTGGTGTGAGGTGATATAAATAAAAGGAATACAGATCAGAAAAGAAGAAGTAAAGTTCTCACTCTTTGCCGATGACATTACACTGCACATAGAAAACCCTAAAGATAGTATCAGAAAATTACTAGAGCTAATTAGTGAATTTAGCAAAGTTGCAGGATAAAAAAATCAATACACAGACATTACTTACATTTCTATATACTAACAATGAAAAATCAGAAAGTGAAACTAAGGAGTCAATCCCATTCACCATTGCAACTAAAAGAACTAAATATCTAGAAATAGAATCTGCAGCCATGCTGGTCTCTAGGGGCAGCTGGACATGGACTGCTCTCACATGGAAGCACCTTCAGCACATCATTCTTGGGGCGGTGTGGAAGCTGAGATGAGCTCCAGGAGACTAAGCCCAGGCAGGGACCCTAGAACACATGTCCTTTTACTCATCCACCCCTACATGAGGAATAAACAGGACAAACATGAGGGGAAGCCACAAGTCCTGAAAATGCAGAGGGAGAGAGTTCATGTCTCACCCATCACCTGATGCTCACTGCAAGAACTTGGTCTCCAGTTTCAAGTGACTATGAGAGTTTTGTGGCCTCTAGGGTATGGACATCATCCAGGAATTTAAAGATGAAGCCAAACTCCCTTGTGCATAATACCCTGCAGGTACTAACCAGAAGCCAAGCTTCCATATTTGGCAGTGAAAGGACAAGGAAAGAATAGTCTTGTGAGAAAGGATATTTCTAAATGGAAAAGCAAGAAGAGATGACTGTAAGCACAGCACAATAAAGCACATGATAACCCTATATGCAAAACAGAAAAAGAGACACAGATGTACAGAACAAACTTTTGGACTCTGTGGGAGAAGGCGAGGGTGGGATGTTTCGAGAGAACAGCATTGAAACATGTATATTATCTATGGTGAAACAGATCACCAGCCCAGGTTGGATGCATGAGACAAGTGCTCAGGCCTGGTGCACTGGGAGTGGGTAGAGAGGGAGGTGGGAGGGGGAATACATGTAAATCCATGGCTGATTCATGCCAATGTATGGCAAAACCCACTACAATATGGTAAAGTAATTAGCCTCCAACTAATAAAAATAAATGAAAAAAAAAGAACTAAATATCTAGAAATAAACTTACATAAGGAGGCACAAGAACTGTACACAGAAAATTATAAGGCACTATAAAGAAAACTGAGCGCCAAAAAATTGATGCTTTTGAACTGTGGTGTTGAAGAAGACTCTTGAGAGTCCCTTGGACTGCAAGGAGATCCAACCAGTCCATCCTAAAGGGGATCAGTCCTGGGTGTTCATTGGAAGGACTCAGTTGAAGCTGAAACTCCAATACTTTGGCCACCTGATGTGAAGCGTTGACTCATTTGAAAAGACCCTGATGCTGGGAAAGATTGAGGGCAGGAGGAGAAGGGGATGACAGAGGATGAGATGGTTGGATGGCATCACTGACTCAGTGGACATGGGTTTGGGTGAACTCCGGGAGTTGGTGATGGACAGGGAGACCTGGCATGCTGTGGTTCATGGGGCTGCAAAGAGTTGGACATGACTGAGTGACCGAACTGAACTTAACTGAATGAAAGAAATCAAAGATGACATAAACAGATGGAGAGATATTCCTTGTTCCTGGGTAGGAAGAATCAATATTGTGAAAATGATTGTACTACCAAATTCAAACTACAGATTCAATGTGATCCCTATCAAATTACCAATGGTGTTTTTCACAGAACTGGAACAAAAAATTTCACAATTCATATGGAAACACAAAAGACCCTGAATAGCCAAAGCAGTCTTGAGAAAGAATGGAGCTGAAGGAATCAACCTTCCTGACTTCAGATTATACTACAAAACTACAGTCATCAAGACAGTATGGTTCTGGGACAAAAATAGAAATATAGACCAATGGAACAAGATAGAAAGCCTAGAAATAAACCCATGCACCTATGGGTACCTTATTTTTGACAAAGGAGGGAAGAATATACAATGGGGCAAAGAAAGCCTCTTCAATAAATGGTGCTGGGAAAACTGGGTAGCTATGTGTAAAAGAATGAAATTAGAACACTTCCTAACACCATACACAAAGATAAACTCAAAATCAATTAAATGTAAGACCAGAAACATAAAACTCTTAGAGGAAAACATATGCAGAACACTCAACTCAATCAAAGCAAGATCCTCTATGACCCACCTCCTAGAGTAATGGAAATAAAAACAAAAGTAAACAGGTGGGAGCTGAATAAACTTAAAAGCTTTTGCACAGCAAAGAAGACTATAAGTAAGGTGAAAAGACAACCCTCAGAACGGGAGAAAATAATAGCAAGTGAAACAACTGACAAAGGATTAATTTCCAAAATATACAAGCAGCTCATACAACTCAGTGGCTTCCCTCATGGCTCAGTCGGTAAAGAATCTGCCTGCAATGCAGAAGACCTGGATTTGATTCCTTGGTTGGGAAGATCCCCTAGAGAAGGAAATGGCAACCCACTCCAGTATTCTTGCTTGGAGAATCTCATGAACAGAGGAGCCTGGCAGGCTACAGTCCATGGGGTTGCAAGAGTTGGACACGACTAGTGACTAAACTACCACCATACAACTCAATACCAGTAAAACAAACAACTCAATTAAAAAGTGGGAAAAAGACATAAATAGTCATTTCTACAAAGAAGACATACAAATGGCTAACAGACACAAGAAAAGATGCTCAGATGTCAACATTTCTGATTATTAGAGAATTGCAAATCAAAACTCCATTGCTAAATTAACTTACAAGTCAGAGACTTTTTATCCCAATAAAAGCTTTGGACTCTCTACTAATCCTAATTGTCAATAAAAAACTGGTTAAATGGTAATGAGGCAGGAAGCTGTAGATGGCTGTGACATCCCAGGAGGGTATCACCCTCTCTGCCAAATACGTGGATCAACAGCCAGCCATCAGCTGCAGTGTGATGTAATTATGTTGGAAGAGCTTTGTACAGATGGCTGAGATGTTTCTGTTTACAGTGCAATTCTTCCCCTTACTCCAAGTGATGTCTCTCAGGTTAAGCATTTTGAAAGAATAACCTGTTCACTTTTTTCCCTCTGCTGAACTCCCCTTTTTTAAAATACCTCTTTTCCCTGAGTTTCTGGTACAAGAACATGGAAAGATGAAAAGTCTTGAAAGTTGACTTTAAACCGACCGGTAAACCCTATAAGCCAACCTGTATAAAGCAAGAGGGCACCAGAGCTCTGTCGGCTGTGACAAGATAATCTCAGAAACAGATCCTGTTCAAGTTCAAATTCAATGCATGTGGAGATTTTAAAAATAAAGTGGGCTGGGAAGGAGAATGACCCTAGTTGACCTAACTCCAAAGCAAAAGGCACGATCTGGCCCAAATTTCAAAAATAGAGGACAGTCCAAGAATAATAATAGTATCTTGCTGGGAAAGACTTTTTATCTTAGCTTAGGCAGAAAAAATAGAACGTAAAGCTTTTCCCAGTCTCTCCAGCCCCACGGTGGGAACCCTGGGTGTTTACTAGTCCACTCCTAAGCCATGAGTGGGTATGAATGGTTGTGGGTAGCTTGCCAAGGAGGGACTGGGGATAGGTAGAGACACAGATGTGGCAGAAGGTAGATGGAAATCAGTGGGTGAGGGCCACGGGGACAGGATCCTTGCCAGAACTGCTTACAGTCTCCTGAACAGCCCTGCCACGCTTTCGCAGTATGCCCTTGCGCTCTCTCTGATGACCATTGTTTCCTTGTCTGATTTATCCCACGGAACTCAGCTGGTGAGGGCCTTTTCTGGAATCCCTCCTTTTTTTCATGATTGACTCAACAACCTCAGACCATCTCCCAGAGTGGAATTGACTCTCTGTCTTGGACACTACCCGGTGATTTCTTTGGGTGCAGGGACATTTTGCATCTGTCTGTGTCCCATGTGATGTCAAAGGAACCAGTGGATGTTTACTGAATTGGATTGAATTGGAATGGAGTTGAATTGAATTGACAATTAGATTCCCATTTTCAGTGGCTTCTAGCTTCTAGAATGTTAAGAGTGATATGTTGATGTTGAAACTATTCTTTACCTGGTGGGAGTAAGGCCAGAGAGAGAGATGACTTGGAGCTGTACCTAAAACCCCAAACTCAAGTGAAGCTCTCTCTTTTCAACCAACATAAACCCCTTGATCCCAAACTGGCAGGTAGTGGTTCAAAAGTGACTGCAAATAACGACTGTGGACATTTTAAACACAAACACCTGACAAATGTGAGACTCAATCAACAATGGATGCTAAAGATTTTGTTTTTTCCTTTATACATACACTGTTAAGATCTTGGTGAAAAAAAAAAAAAGATCTTGGTGAGGAATCTTAGAGATATTAAAAAAAATTCTAGCCAGTTGCACAAAGCCCACTTTAAGCTCCTAACCATCTTTCATTAAATCAAATTGAAATTAGCCAAAGAGAGAATCTCACTTGACTTTTTGTGTGTTCTCTTGGGGTTAAGAGAAACATTATGGTGTGAAAGGCTCTAGAAAAATGATGATAGTTTAGCAGTCAGGTCGACCTGAGTTCAGATAAAAGTACCACGTAAAAGTAGAATATTTAGCCTTTCTATTTATTTCTTTTTAAAGTGGAATTATATAGAGTAAATCATTTAGTACAGGGCCTAGCACATAGTAAGACATTAATACATGGTCATTACTGTTATTATTATCTGCCACCAGATGTTCTAAGCCAAGGTGATGAGATCAGGCAATTTTCTGAGCACTTTTATTCATCACCATCTTCTGAGTAATCACTTTCAACTCCTGATGTAATGTTTGCAGTATATAAATAACACAATTTGAACTTAGCATCTTGGCTACCAAGTCAATTTTTTTCCAGCATATTGAATTTGATTATGGCAATTAATAAGGAAACAATTAGAGGAGACTTGTTTTATAAAGAGATTAAAAGCTATCACTTAAAAAGATCTAATTCATACCTTGCTTGGCAACAGCATTAATTCAGCTCTCAATACACATAGCAGAGTAGGTTCAGAACAAGTTGACAGGATACCAAAGATTTGAGCATCCATTTGAGCATGCAAGGTCTTCCCCCTGTAACTCATTCTACTTTGCATCATACCAGTTACAATAATGTTCATACAGCTCTCTGTTGACAATGAGTAACAAACACATAAGTTAGTACAATAAAGTTGAGAGAGCACATGCAAGAAGATGGACACAAGAGCCGAATTCACAAAAGACTTCAGTAGAAATGAAAAGGCATGTGGTTAGTGCATTTGTCTAGTTTTGGATAATTATTTTGACTTACAGATTATGCTTATTCTCTGCCTGATCCAGGCCTACTGAATTATGAAATAAATAAATAACATGATGGAATAGCTCCTGTCTAAACAGCATTGTGGAACTAATGTAAGTATCAGCAAAACCCATACATATGGGAACTTGATTAATGGCAAGATTTGGCTAAGATCAGGGTTACCTGGTTATTAATCAAAATTACTAACTAGACTTTCAAATAATATCAGGAAAAATACATCCTCCAAATAACCGGATAATGTCCTCATTGACTCATTTTCAATTATTTGGGAGTATATGCATAAGATCTACATTATACATAAGATCTATGTGTTGTATCTGCTACTGTGGGCAAGAATCCCTTAGAAGAAATGGAGTAGCCATTATAATCAACAAAAGAGTCTGGAGTGCAGTACTTGGATGCAATCTCAAAAATGGCAGAATGATCTCTGTTGGTTCCCAAGGCAAACCATTCAATATCACAATATTCCAAGTCTAAGCCCCGACCAATAATGCTGAAGAAGCTGAAGTTGAATGGTTCTATGAAGACCTACAACACCTTTTAGAACTAACACCCCAAAAATATGTCCTCTCATTATAGGGGATTGGAATGCAAACGTAGGAAGTCAAGAAACACCTGGAGTAACAGGCAAATTTGGCCTTGGAGCACAGAATGAAGCAGGGCAAAGGCTAATAGAGTTTTGCCAAGAGAACACACTGGTCATAGCAAACACCCCCTTCCAAAAACACAAGAGAAGATTCTATATATGGACATCACCAGATGGTCAAATACTGAAATCAGATTGATTATATTCTTTGCAGCCAAAGATGGAGAAGCTCTATACAGTCAGCAAAAATAAGACCAGGAGCTGACTATGGCTCAGATCATGAACTCCTTAATGCCAAATTCAGACTTAAATTGAAGAAAGTAGGGGAAATCACTAGACCATTCAGGTATGACCTAACTCAAATCCCTTACAATTATACAGTGGAAGTGAGAAATAGATTCAAGGGATTAGATCTGATAGACAAAGTGCCTGATGAACTATGGACAGAGGTTCATGACATTGTACAGGAGAAAGGAATCAAGACCATCCCCAAGAAAAGAAATGCAAAAAGGCAAAATGGCTGTCTGAGGAGGCCTTACAAATAGCTGTGAAAAGAAGAGAAGTGAAAAGCAAAGGAGAAAAGGAAAGATATTCCCATTTGAATGCAGAGTTCCAAAGAATAGCAAGGAGAGATAAGAAAGCCTTCCTCAGCAATCAATGCAAAGAAATAGAGGAAAATAACAGAATGGGAAAGACTGGAAATCTCTTGCAAGAAAATTAGAGATACCAAGGGAACATTTCAGGCAGAGATAGGCTCAATAAAGGACAGAAATGGTAGGGACCTAACAGAAGCAGAAGATATTAAGAAGAGGTGGCAAGATTACACAGAAGAATAGAAAAAAGATCTTCATGACCCAGATAATCACTAGGTGCTAGTGAGCACTAGGTGCTCACTCACCTAGAGCCAGAAACCCTGGAATGTGAAGTCAAGTTGGCCTTAGGAAGCATCACTACAAACAAACCTAGTGGAGGTGATGGAATTCCAGTGGAGCTATTTCAAATTCTAAAAGATGATGCTGTGAAAGTGCTGCACTCAATATGCCAGCAAATTTGGAAAACTCAGCAGTGGCCACAGGACTGGAAAAGGTCAGTTTTCATTCTAATTCCAAAGAAAGGCAATGCCAAAGAATGCTCAAAGTACTGTACAATTGCACTCATCTCACTCACTAGCAAAGTAATGCTCAAAATTCTCCAAACCAGGCTGCAACAGTACGTGAACCATGAACTTCCAGATGTTCAAGCTGGTTTTAGAAAAGGCAGAGGAACCAGAGATCAAATTTCCAACATGTGTTGGATTATCAAAAAAGCAAGAGAGTTCCAGAAAAACATCTATTTCTGCTTTATTGACTATGCCAAAGCCTTTGACTATGTAGATTGCCACAAACTGGAAAATTCTGAAAGAGATGGGAATACCAGACCTCCTGACCTGCCTCTTGAGAAATCTGTATGCAGGTCAAGAAGCAACAATTAGAACTGGATACGGAACAACAGACTGGTTCCAAATAGGGAAAGGAGTATGTCAAGGCTGTATATTGTCACTGTGCTTATTTAACTTATACGCAGTGTACATCATGAGAAACACTGGGCTGGATGAAGCACAAGCTGGAATCAAGATTGCTGGGAGAAATATCAATAACCTCAGATATGCAGGTGACACCACCCTTATAGCAGAAAGAGAAGAAAAACTAAAGAGCCTCTTGATGAAAGTGAAAGAGAATAGTGAAAAAGTTGGCTTAAAGCTCAACATTCAGCAAACTAAGATCATGGCCTCCAGTCCCACCACTTCATGGCAAATAGATGGAGAAACAATGCAAACAGTGGCAGACTTTACTTTTCTGGGCTCCAAAATCACTGCAGATGGTGACTGCAGCCATGAAATTGAAAGATGCTTACTCCTTGGAAGGAAAGTTAGGGCCTACCTAGACATCATATTAAAAAGCAGAGACATTAATTTGCCAACAAAGGTCCATCTAGTCAAGGCTATGGTTGTTTCAATAATCATGTATGGATGTGAGAGTTGGGCTGTGGAGAAAGCTGAGTGCCAAAAAATTGATGGTTTTATACTGTGGTTTTGCAGAAGACCCTTGAGAGTTCCTTGGACTGTGAGGAGATCCAACCAGTCCATCCTAAAGGAAATCAGTCCTGAATATTCATTGGAAGGCCTGATGCTGAGGCTGAAACTCCAATACTTTGGCCACCTGATGCGAAGAAGTGACTCATTGGAAAAAACCCTGATGCTGGGAAAGATTGAAGGTGGGAGAAGGGGACAACAGAGAATGAGATGGTTGGATGTTATCACCGACTCAATGGACATGAGTTTGAATAAACTCTAGGAATTGGTGATGGACTGGGAGGCCTGGCTGCTGTAGTCCATGGGGTCGCAAAGAGTCAGACATGACTGAGTGACTGAATTGTACTGTTATGCATAAAAGTGGAAAATGGGTTATATGATAACTGTATATTTAAATTTTTGAGGAAGCCCCAATTAGTTGACATTAGCCAGCTTATTGCAAAATCATTGATTTCCTTCTGCAGACTATTTTCCACAGCAGATGCACTATTTTACATTCCCATTAGCAACATATTAGAATGCCATGTCTCCACATTCTTACCAATATTTGTTTCTCTCCCCCTCTGTATTCCTTTAAATTTATTAGAAGCATCTTAGTTGGTGTGAAGTGGTAATTCACTGTAATTCTGAGTTGTATATCCAACTAATGATGTTGAGTACTTTTTGTGTGCACTTATTTTCCTTTTGTATGTCTTCTTCAGAGAAATGTCTCCTTAAGTCCATTGCCCATTTTTCAGTTGGGTTGTCTTTTGCTGTTGAATTGTAGGAGTTCTTTGGACATTCTAAATATTAAGTACACCAGATAAATGATTTGCAAGTATTTCCTCCTCTTCTGTAGGTTGTCTTTTCACTTTCTTAATGTCATAAAAGGTTTTTTTATTTTATTTTGATGCGGTCCAATTTGTCTAGTTTTGTTGTGTTGATGATGTAGCTTGTGTTTTGGATGTCATACTTAAGAATCCATTGTCAAATCAAAGATCATGAATACCTAACCTAGTTTTCTTCCAAGAACTTTATGGTTCTAGCTCTTATATTCAGGTCATTGACCCAATTTGAGTTAAAATTTCAGTTCAGTTCAGTTCAGTCACTCAGTTGTATCTGACTGTTTGTGAGCCCATGGATTGCAGCACACCAGGTTTCCCTGTGCATCACTGGCTCCTGGAGCTTGCTTAAACTCATGTCCATCGAGTCAGTGATGCCATCCAACCATCTCCTCCTCTGTCATTCCCTTCTCCTCCTGCCCTCAATCTTTCCCAGCATCAGGGTCTTTTCCAGTGAGTCGGTCCTTTGTATCAGGTGGCCAAAATATTGGAAGCTCAACTTCAACATCAGGACTTCTAATGAATATTCAAGACCAATTTCCTTTAGGATTGACTGGCTTGAACTCCTTGCAGTCCAAGGGACTCTCAAGAATCTTCTCCAACATCATAGTTCAAAAGCATCAATCCTTCAGTGCTCAGCTTTCTTTATAGTCTAACTCTCACATCCATACATGACTACTAGAAAAACCATAGCTTTGACTAGACAGAGTTAAAATTTATGTATGGCCAAAGGCAGAAGTTCAAATTCACTCTCTAGCATGTGGATGAGAAGCTATCCAAGCATCATTTGTTGAAGAGACAATTCTTTTTCCATTAAGTGGTTTTGCCACACTTGTTGAAAATCAAATGGTCATAGGTTTATGGGTTATTCCTGGTCTCTCAATTCTATTTAATTGGTCCACATGTCTATCCTTACATTATTGCCACACTCTTTCCATGACTGTAGCTTTGCCGTAAGTTTGAAAACCAGCAAATGTAAACCCTTCAACTTTGTTTTTCTTTTTCAAGATTATTTTGATTATTCTAAATATCTTACATTTCCATATGAGTTTGAGGATCATCTTTTCCATTTCTGTGAAAAATGCAGCTGTAAGTTTGAGGATTGCATTGGCAACTTTGTATAGATTGCTTGGGGTTTGTACAGACTGATTGCATTGTATAGATTCCTTTGGATAATAATGGTTTTTAAAAATATTAAGTCTTCTATGAACACAGGATGTCTTTCCATTATTTTAGATTTTCTTAATTTTCAACTATATTTTGTAGTTGCATGAGTGAGGAGGAACAAAGAGTCTCTTGATGAGGGTAAAATAGGAGAGTGAAAAAGCTGGCTTAAAACTCAACATTCAAAGAACAAAGATCGTGGCATCTGGTCCCATCACTTCATGGCTAATAGATGGGAAAAAAGTGGAAATAGTGGCAGATTTTATTTTCCTGGGCTCCAAAATCACTGCAGATGGTTACTGCAGCCATGAAATTAAAAGATTCTTGCTCCTTAGAAGAAAGCTATAACAAACCTAGACAGCATGTTAAAAAGCAGAGATATCACTTTACTGACAAAAAATCATAAAGTCAAAGCTATGGTTTTTCCTATAAACATGTACAGATGTGATATCTGAGCCATAAAGAAGGCTGAGCACTGAAAAATTGATGCTTTGGAATTGTGGTGCTGGACAAGACTCTTGAGAGTCCCTTGGACTGCAAGGAGATCAAACCAGTCAATCCTAAAGGAAGCCAACCCTGAATATTCATTGGAAAGACTGATGCTGAAGCTAAAGCTCCAATGCTTTGGCTGCCTGATGTGAAGAGCTGACTTAATGGAAAACACCTTGATGCTGGGAAAGATTGAGGGCAGGAGGAGTAGGGAGCAACAGAGGATGAGATGTTTGGATGGCATCACTGATTCAATGGACATGAGTTTGAGCTAACGCCAGGAAAAATGAAGGACATGGAAGCCTGGCATGCTGCAGTCCACAGGGTCTCAAAGAGTCAGAAACAACTTTGTGACTGAACAACAACAACAACATATTAATATAGATGGGGTTCACATGTGGCACAGTGTTAAAGAATCTGCCTGCCAATGAAGGAGATGAATGAGACATGAGTTCAGTCTCTGAGTTAGGGAGATATCCTGGTGAAGGAAATGGTAACCCATTCCAGTATTCTTGCCAGAAAAATCCCATAAGTAGAGAAGCCTGGTGGGCTACAGTCCATGGGGTCACAAAGGGTCAGACACGACTGAGCAACTGAGCATGCACACACACACACACACACACATACACATGTATATATATATATATGTGTGTGTATATACATAAACTCTTTGGTTAAATTTAATCCTAGTATTTCATTCTTTTGATGATATTACAAATAGAATTTTTCCTTAATTTCCCTTTCAGATTCTTTATGTCAGTTATCCAGAATTGCAATTGATTTTCACGTTTTGCTCTTAAACTTTGTTGAATTCATATATTAGCCCCAGTAGTTCTTTTGTGGATCCTTTGGGAATTTCTGTATAAAAGATCATGTCGTTTGTCATTTCCTACTTCAGGAGATCTTCCACATTGAGAGATTGAAACTGCATCCCCCACACTGCAGGTGGATTCTTTATCACTGAGCCACTTGGAAGCCCGACTGACTTCTAGCTTCATTTTATGATTGTCAGAAAGATACTTTTCATGATTTCAATTATTTTAATTATGTGAAAATTGTTTTGTGCATAATACCTGGTCCTTCATGAAGAATTTTCCATTTGTATCGCAGAAGAATTAATCTGCTGCTATTGCTGGATATAATCTCATATAAATATATATATCTGTTAGGTGTGTTGTGTGTGTTAGTCACTCAGTTGTGTCTGACTCTTTTATGAATCCATGGACTGTAGCCTGCCAGGCTCCTCTGTCTATGGAATTCTCTAGGCAAGAATACTGGAGTGGGTAGCCATTCCTTCTTCAGGGGATCTTCCTGACCCAGGGATAGAACCTGGGTCTCCTGCATTGCAGGCAGATTCTCTACTGTCTGAGCTGCCAAGTAGTTGGGTTAGAATGTTTTAAAAGTGCTCTTTTTCCTTATTATCTTCTGTCTATGCTCTACCCTTTACTGAAACTGTTATATTGAAGTCTCCAGCCGTTGTTGTAAAACTTGGTATTCTTGCCTTCAATTATATCAATATTTGCTATATATATGTATACAAAATGCATCATCTTATGCAAACTGAAAAATCCTGACTAATCAAAAGTCTCTAGTGGATTTTTATTTTAGTTATTTGACTTTTCAGCTCTAGAATTTCTATATGGCCCATTTTTCTGATTTCTACACATTTTTTTGATATCCTCACTTTGCTTCTATACTATTTTCATATTCTTCTTTAGTTCTTAGTCCATGATTTCCTACAGCTCTTTTAAAATAATCAAGATACTTGATTTAAAGTCTTTGTGTACTAAGTCCAATGACTGAACTTCCTCTTCCTCAGAGAATGTTTGTCTCCATGTTTTATTTTTCAAATGAGCCTTATTTTCCAGTTTCCTTATATGCTTTTCATTTTTTTATTGAAACCTGAATGTTTGAACATTATAATATTATAACCCTTAAAACCACATTCTTTCCCTTCTCCAGGATTTACTCTTTTGATTATTGGAGCCTCAGACATTTGTTTCTTTAGTGACAGTTTCAAGCTCCTTTAACCAAAACTGTATTCTGTGTTGTGTGCAGTCCTGGAAATTCCTTTAGCTTGAGCTCAGCTAGGGTTTTGACTATGATTTCCTTTTTTTTTTTTTTTTTTTTTTTTTTTTGTGATACTAAAACATGACATGTTAGGAATCAAAAGAACACAAGGGCCAAAGACCATGATATGAGGCAGTCAGTAGTGTTGCTTATATGCACGTCGCCCCACCTCGTCCTTCCCAGAGGCAAGCTCACACAGCCATGAGCAGCTACTGCAAGGCCTCGCCAAGGCTGTACAGGTCATCACTGGCCAATAGTCAAGCTTGAAATAGCAACCTAAACCAAAACAAAGCACTGGGTTGTTCTATCCAAAGGAAGGCCAAGTGTCTTCTGCCACAGAATTTCTGTGCGAGTCAGCCCTAGACCCTGAGCGAGGGGCACTGGGCTGGGATGTGACGTAGCTCCCCAGCAGCAGTGCTGTCTAGAGACTAATATTGGAAGCTGCGCTTGGTCTGGATGTCATCAAGGATCTGCTGTAGCTCCTCGTCTTCAAACCACCCCTCCAGGCTTGGGATCAGAGCCTTGGACTCCTCAGCAGTCTCTGGACAAAGGTTGGCTAAACAGGCCAACTCAAACTTATGAAGCTTCTTCTGGAGCAGCAAGCTACGGACACTGGCAATGGTCTCTCTGTTTTTGAAACGACTGAAACGGGCAGTGTAATTTAAAGTTTTCATGAAGACCTCGGAAAGTTCCTGCTCATCCTCTGCACTCTCATTCTGCTGCTTTCGATGCTCAAGAAGCATATGAACTTCCGAATTCAGAAGCGTCTCAGCTGTTTCAAACTCTTTGGGAAAGATGAGTTGTGATGCGTCCTCCTCTACATCTCCAGAGCGCGGATCGCTACCGCCTGCCGCCATCCTCTCGCAGAGAACCTGTATTCCTATGATTTCCTTTAATATCAAGAACTAAAAACAAAAAAGCAAAAAACTAAACAAAACCAAAACAAAACCCAAGCACACTTTTCCTGGCTTACAGATGGCTCTGTGTTGATGAACTTTTTCAACACTTAGTAAGGCTCTTACAACTTTGCCTCAACTTTCATTTCCTGGTTCCACTGAGCTTAAAAATAAACTGAAGTTGAAAGTTTAGGATTGCCTCAAGTCTTTTCTGAGCATATGTCCTTCCTTTGGCATGCATGTAGCTTTCTAGATTTCTTGGTGTACTTAACTGCTTTTGAATGACCTATATCCTAAAAGAAACTCTCTCCAGTTTTTCCTTCCAAAATTTGGTGGTGGTTTAGTCACCAAATTGTGTCTGACTGTTGTGACCCCATGGACTGTAGCCTGCCAGGTTCCTCTGTCCATGGGATTCTCCAGGCAAGAATACTGGAATGGGTTGCCATTTCCTTCTCTAGGGGATTTTCCTGATTCAGGAATTGAACCTGGGTCCCTGCATTGCAGGCGGATTCTGTACC
Organism: Cervus canadensis; assembly: GCF_019320065.1. NCBI lineage: Eukaryota > Metazoa > Chordata > Mammalia > Artiodactyla > Cervidae > Cervus > Cervus canadensis. Next base: position 88,211,572 of record NC_057393.1, on the reverse strand, counting down.
AACTGAGCTACAAGGGAAGTCTACCAAAATTTAGGTGTTCTATTTTTTGGTCCCAACTACAATATTTTGCAGCTGCAAGTTTTTCATTCACTTTACTATATTGTTGAGCAATGCCTGCTGCTTTTCAGGCCCCAAAAAGTGAAAATATTAGTTGCTCAGCTGTGTCTGACTCTTTGCAACCTCATGGGCTATAGCCTGTTGGGCTCCTCTGTCTGTGGGATTCTCTAGGCAAGAATACTGGAGTGGGTAGCCATTCCCTTCTCCAGGGGAAATTCCTGACCCAAGGATTAAACCTGGGTCTCTTGCATTGCAGGCAAATTCTATACAGTCTGAGCCATCAGGGAAGTCCTGAGTGAGTTCCAAAACAGAGACAGGCAAAAAAACAATGAACAGCTTGTGTCAGTTCTTCAAGTAGCCTCCATACAGAATATAAGAGACAAACACAATAATTTTTTTAAAAAAATATCTGCTCAGTTATCTCCAAAAGCAGAAACTAGGTTCCCACACTGGGAATGTAAGTTGCTATTCTCAAGACCTCTACTGAACTAGTGGAGCAAGGGCAAGTAAAAAGACCACGAAGCTTTCCTACTGTTTTTAACTTGCCTTTTCTTGATTCATCATTTACTGGCTTCTATAAGCCTTTGACGGTCTTCCAGAGTTCTGTCAGTGTTGGTCCTGGCAGTTCTGCTTGTTGTTTTAACGTTTCTGTGGAAGGATGCAAGTTTGGAGCTACCTACTCTCCCATTTTGCTGATACCGCTGTAATTTTTTCTTGATAAATTTTTTCTCTATTCTATGTGTTGACACCGATAAGCTTCGATTGCCAAGTGTACTATTTTATACTGTCTATGGTAACTTACCCATGTGATTGCTGAAATGCTTGGAAAGTATTCCACTAAATTAAAAACAAGCTAAAGGAGTCAAGTGTGAAGCAATTCGCTTGTTTACAGTTTCAACTTTGCTCTACAAAAAATAAGCAATCACAGATGAAGTCAGGGGAATAAAAGAATTTAAATAAGAACATAGCTGATGAAGGGGGAAGGCCTTCATAAGGATAGTGAGGGAGTTTGGGATGGATATGCACACATTGCTATGTTTAAAGTGGATAACAAAAAGGACCTACAATTTAGCACGTGCAGCTCCATTCAACGTTAGGTGGCAGCCTGGATGGGAAGGGACTTTGAGGGAGAATGGATACATTTTTTATCTATGGCTGAGTCCCTGCAATGTTTACCTCAAACTATCACATTGTTAATTGGCTATATATCCTGATACAGAATAAAAAGTTTTTTGAAAAAAATGATTAAGTAAACACTCTAAAAATAAAAAGAACACAGCTTATGACAGTTGCTTAGATGTGGAAGAGTATAAGAAACTCAAGTAATGATGAACAGTTAGCTATGAACTGAGAGTCCAGAGCCACAGGGCCTCATTCCAGTTTTACCTTTAACCAGTAGGGTAACTGAGGCACATCCTAGTTACCTCTCTATGGCTTGTCCTCTTCTGGCAAATGAATGGGATGGACCTCATCATTAGTTTCCAAACTGAGTTCCAAAGAGGTTGGAAGAGGTTCACAGGGAAAAGGGCTACTGGAGAGATTTCCAGGCTGTCTTTCCAATCTGAGGTGTTCCACTTGTGTTATTTATTTGAGTTCTATGTAAGATTTTATGTGACAATGTGACTCTTCAATTTGAAAAGCCTGAAGCCATAGAATTAGATAATCTCTAGGATTTTTTCAGATACAAAAATCTTTTCTGTATTCTATCAAGGGCATAGCCTAATTTAGGAGAGGATTAGAAATTAGAATACATAGACTGGCTCTTCTGTTTACAGCCCTGGAATTTTAATCATGTTTATCATCATTCTGTCTTCATTTTCTTCACCTACAAAAAAGAGGTACTGATAATTCTCTATGTACTTCCTGGAGCTATAGAGCAAATAATAAAAGAAAACAGATGTGAAGTGCCTTGAGAAGTTAAAAGTACTAGGCAAGTGTAAGCTTATTACCAATTGTTTTTAAAGCCCTTGACTGTACCAACCATAATGAGTCTGAGATCTTGGAAGACTGGACTGAGTCTTATAAAAAACAACAAGAAATAAGTTCTCGTTTTGCAAGGATGACTCTATGTAATATACTACATCAGCCTAGCTCTAGTACATAATGGCCCAGCCCCTGACGTCCCATTCAGGCTGTTTGATATCATGTCCTTGAGGAAGAGAAGAAAGAAGGAAGAGCCAGTGAGAAGCCTTGATGTGGAAGTGTTTAATGCTGTCTCTGACTGCGGGGTCTCTGACATCTTAGGCACACCTGGCCCATGTCTGACCTTGACTCTCATTCCCTCTCCACCTTGACTAATCATGCCCCAAACTTTCTGATCTTGCTTTAGACTTGCAATATGTTGACATCACTCACAGCTGAGTGGCCTCATGAGATTCCCCCAAATCAGCTTCTCTCTTCTATCCTCACCTATTTGAGCTTTCTCTGATTTTGGCAGGAAACTAATTGTATTTGTAATCCCAAAAATAGAGTAGGCAACTCATTCTGATTTCCTTAGAAATTTCACAGCTTTAAAACTGGAAATCCTATGTCCTGGGGACCTCTTCAGTTTCAGGCAAACCAGGAAAGTTGGTCACCTGGCTTGTCAAGATATTAAAAGAAAAATATTAAAAAGAGAGATACAGATCTACAGATCAAAGGCTTCTGACCCTGCTTATAAAGACCCTGCTTTTTAAATAAAAGCTTTCTGGCTGAATCTAGTTGATGTAGACATAGCAATTGAAGTCTGATTCACTACAAATATTATACCTATTTCTTTGAGTGGCCAGGAGCTAAAATAATCAATGCTATAGCCTTTGGTATGCCCTTTCTTAGTCAGGGTATATCATACCACGGTATTTTTCAACACACATCTGAGCCTGCTGTGAAAAGTGTACATGTTAGAATGCTTGGTGGATTTCTTAAGCAATACATGTAAGCACTTGAAGAATTTCAAGTCTATTCATTTTTTTCTTGGGATTTCTTTTTATCTAAGGTCCTCATTGATCACTGAATGAAAAAAAGGTACAAATTAAGCTTAAAGGTGGGTAAATTATGGTCTGTTAAGAAAATGTAAGAAAAATTTTTAAAGTGGTTTTTAAAATGTGTACATTTTGTAGGACTTTCCTGGTGGTCCTATGGATAAGAATCTACCTGCAATACAGGGGACATGGGTTTGATCCATAGTCTGGGAAAAACCCACATGCTGAGGGGCTAAAAACTAAAAAAAAAAAAAAAAAATGATGAATACATGTGAAAAAAGTAAGCCATGTATATTTACTATATTTATTATTTTCTAACATTAATTTTTTGTTTCAGGTAGAGCTGAGTGAGTGATTAGCAAGTAAGAATCCCATCGTGTGTTTTTGCTTTTATTCTGATTGGGAAGAAAGTATCTTTGGGATTAATATATATATTTTTAAAAGCTAAAGATATTTTTCCTTCAAATTTGCCTAAACCATGAGGACAAGAATAAACTAGAATATGTCAAAGGGCCATTTACGGGCAAGGATGAGACAAAGATCAAGCCGTGCAGTTTGAGAACTGGGAAGACTAGTGTCTCAAAGTCCAAGGGTTGTGTGGCTACAGCTATAGAAGGAGACATTGACAGACACTCCAGAAGTGAATCTCTGAAGAGCTGTGTATAGTTATAAGATCCAGGTCCTGCAAGTGTTAGATGTGACAGGGAGAATGGAGAGGTAAGGACATTTTCTTAAAGCTGAGAGGATGGAAAGATAAGTGTTAGTGACACAGTTGTGGATAAGAGTTGGAAGTAACAGCCTGGGTATCAAACGTTGTACAGTTTCAAATATGTAGACACTGTATCTTGACAGAAATTTATGTAATAAAAGGTAGCAGTTAACTTGGTAATGTTTCCTATCATTATTTAGTAGAACTTTGGAGTTTCACGAACTCATGTGCATTTCTTTCTTACTTTTCCAAAAATTTTGGACACCTAACAGGCTGCTATGAATAGACATTGACCTTGCAGAAAATTCATGGAAAAGAGAATTACCAGTGCTACCCCTTCAGAGAAAAATTTGACAGTAGTTATATAAATTTTAATTGTGCTTAATTTCAGGCCCAGCAAACTCTTGCTTCATGACTATACCAAGAGCAGTCTGGCATATCTGCCTGAGAGACACACAGAAGAATTTTCATCACAGAAATAGTAAGGAATTGTCTAAGCAAGTGTGGCAATTCATATGATGGAATACAATATAATCATTAAAAAATACTGAAAGAGATGATATTAACAGAGCTTTAAAAACTAAACAAGATTCAGGTTTCTGCTCATAGTATGAAACCATCTATGCAAAAGTTTAAAGCACAATACTTTTCTAGCTCAGGGATTCATGTGTACACAATGCCAAGTTATAAAAAAAGTGGACTAGAAAAACATATATCAAATTGATAACAATAGTTAGTTTTAGGAAAAAGGCAGATGACTAGCCTGGAATAGAAGATGAAGGAATCTGTAGTTTTTTACTTGTCATGTTTCATTTTATTTATTTAAAAAAAAAAGACAAAACAAACATTATGAATGAGGATTGCTAATCTGGGAAGGAGACACAGATGTGTATTTCAGGATTTTCTTGACTTTTCTAAAAACTTTTGAGTTTTTTAAAATTAAAAATATTAGAAAGATAAATAATGTGAAGGAGGGAGGGAGGAAAGGAGACGATCTCTGTAGAGCTGGTTTTGTAAACCTGAAGCTCAAATAAGGGAGACCATGGCAGATATTGCAGGGTTGCCTGAGTATACTTAAAAACACCCAAAGCAGCAGTAATAGACCAGACAGCAAACTCACATAAATAAATTTTAAAAAATCATGACAAGTCTTTTTATTAATAATGAAAGACTTTTGGAATAGTTTGCTTGGAAGCCCAGGGCCATCAAGAACAGTTTGGGCCTCACAAATAAAACAGGGACCCTGGAACTTCCCTAGTGGTCCTTGGGATGGGACTCTGCCTTCCAATGAAGGGGCTGCAGGTTCGATCCCTGGTCAGGGAGCTAGGATCTTCCATGCTTCTTGGCCAAAAACAACAACAACAAAAAAAAACAAAAACTGAAAACAAAGCATAAAACAGAAGCAATATTGTAACAAATTCAATAAAGACTTCAAAAATGGTCCACATCAAAAATATTTTAAAAACAAACAAATAAACAAGTAAAGCTCTTGCAGCAGAAACCACATGACCCTCTGGGGCTGGATGCTGAAGTGCAGGCGAGCTGGCCTAGCCCCTCCCCAACCTCCCATGGAAATGAGACCCTGATGACCGGCCCAGGTTTCCTTGTCCCAGCACTGACCCTCTTGGTGCCATATGCCTAGACTAGACTCAGTTCTTGTGGAAATACCACCATGATCCTTAGGGACACACCTGGGCTGATATTTATTCTAAAACGTAATGTATTAATTTGAAAGAAGCAAAGTATAATAAGGCCAGGGCTTCCTTGGCGGCTCAGTGGTAAAGAATCTTCATGCCAAGTAGGAGACTCGGGTTCAGTCTCTGCATTGGGAAGATCCCCTGGAGAAGGAAATGGCAACCCACTCCAGTATTCTTGCCTGGAGAATCCCATGGAAAGAGGAGTCTGGTGGGTTACACTCCATGGGTTTGCAAAGAATCAGACATGACATCTACTAAACAACAACAACATAGTAAGGCCAACAGATCAGGAGACAGCCGCCAATGAAAAGAGAGTTTGTCACCCTTGGCTCCCAAGAGGAAGGGCAGTTATGCTACTCAGGGCACAAGGGAAGCACCAGGGTGGTCAGGAGGCAGGGGGAGGGGGAACACAGAAGGGGGTCTTTACTGTGGCTTCTGGGGTGAGGGAGTGTCAGCAGGCTCAGGACTGGCCAGTTTGAATCACTTCAGTGGACTCTGGGTGTAAGGGCTGGCCCTGGATTTCCGGTCCTGGCCCCGGGGGCCACTAGGGTGGAGGAATAGTGATCCTGAGTGTGAGACCCCCATGGAGGAGGTGGTCAGGTTGTAGATGGTGGGCTGATATTTTGTATTTAAAAGCTGTGCTCCCAGATCAGTTGGTCACCTTCTCCAGCAACTCCCTAACCCTGGGACAGGTCAGCAAGGCCCCAGATGTCAAATCACTGGAATATAAAAAATAGCTAATACAATATAAAACTTTAGAAAATAATGACCGCCATTAAAAAGGTCTCTGTTACCTTGCTTGGCACCAGTGCATCTTATGGAATCGGTTTCTGGGACCTGGGATCCCACTGCCCGCAGTGTCAGTCACTCCAGGGGGACCTGCAGTCTGCTGTTCTGCAGTGGGAGATGAACTGCCAATGTGGAGCTGAAATGCCAACGTGACCAAGGCTTCATTCCTCCTGTTTAGCCAAACCCAAGTTCTATTGGCTGGCAAGTGTCCGTGAGAATGCGGAGACAAGCACTGGGCTGTTAATGATGTTTAATAAAATCACTTTCCATTATTTTGGGAGAAAAGGGAGGACGGGGAAGCAGGGAGATGGTTCGCTGTACCAGCCACCTACATCAGTCACTCTCCCTCCAAGGAACTTCTCCCTAATTACGATCCCTGGGGGGCCGTGCTGCTGCTGAGGCCCACCTCGCTCCCTCTCGTGTGGGCTCTTGCCTCCCAAATCTGCTATTTTCAGCTCTGGCCACAAAGAGCAGTGCCTAATCATTATGATTTGATCAAAAGCTGCACAGAAGTGCTACCATGTTTGTTTTTCCCCCGTGCCAGCCTGGAGGGGAGAGGGCTTTTGTCTGGTTCTGTTGTTCCTCTGTCTCCTGGTGAGCATAAATCCTAAGCAAAGTCTAGCGATGAAAGAGCAAGGCAAAACCCACGTCCAGGCATAAGCAGGCCCAGGACGCGAGAGGGCTTGAGAAAACAAACACTTCTTCCTTCTTGCTGGGATGTAGGTGAAGTCCTCCCGTTAAAGGAACAGGAGAGAGAGTATCAAGTTAAAGCTACAGCAGTGAAGGGTCCATAAAGTGAGACAAGAGCTTTCATATGCATCTTTTGATCTGCAGTGAACATGGCTAACCACTCAGAGCCCTTCAGTTCAGCTTTCAGTAGGACATTATGAGTTTCTTTGTGGATTATGGTTTCCTAAAGATTGTTGCTATAGAGATAAAAGACCTGACTATTTAATTTCACTTATTAAATTTCATTCCCTCATATCTTAGTTGGTAAATAATCTGCCTGCAATACAGGAGACCCCAGTTTGATTCCTGGATCGGAAAGATCTGCTGGAGAAGGGATAGTCTACCCACTCTGATATTCTTGGGTTTCTCCTGTGGCTTAGCTGGTAAAGAATTCGCCTGCAATGTGGGAAACCTGGATTTGATTCCTGGGTTGGGAAGATCCTCTGGAGAAGGGAAAGTCTACCCACTCTAGTATTCTGGCCTGGAGAATTCCATGGACTGTATAGTCCTTGGGGTCACAAAGAGTTGGACATGGATGAGCGACTTTCACTTTCAATTAAATTTCACTAATTTCTTTAAATTAACGTCATTAAGCTCTTTTTCATGAAATGTCATTTAACTTCTTCTTTTTTTTTTTTGTCTTGAATAAAGCCTTGATCCATTTGTGATCTATTGGGTAAGTTAGTTTGGGTTTTTCATAACATCTTACAGAAAAACCAGAACAAACTTTTTGGCCAGCCCAATATTAAAGAAATAATGCTTGATGTTGTGGTTTAGTCACTCAGTCATGTGCAAGTCTTTCAGGCCACATGGACTGCAGCACGCCAGATTTCCCCATCCTTCACTGTCTCCCGAAGTTTGCTCAAACTCATGTCCATTGAGTTATGGTGCCATCCAACCATCTCATCCTCTGTCACTCACCTCTATTCTTGCCTTCAATCTTTCCCACCATCAGGGTCTTTTCCAATAAGTCAGCTCTTCGCATCAGGTGACAAGTCTACAAGTAAACTTTTCCAAATTGCCTTTAGCCGTTTACTTGGGGAAATGTGAGTTGCTCTGAAATGGAGCAAAGATTAATGGGTACAGAAGCTTCCAGAGTCTTTTCTATTTCTCTTTCATGTCATTGCTGTGAGGATGTGCCAGTTAACATCCAAACACAACTGGCTGGACTGCAACAGAGTGGGTTGCCCCAAAAGTTCTGTTTTGGGCACCTGGCAATTCCACAGAATCCTGGGCTCTGCTCCCTGCACTGTGCCTGCTCCTCAATCCCGTCTCAGTTCAGTGATGCAAGGCCATCAATAACACAAGGCAGCTATCTTGAGTACTTTGCAGAATCTTCCCCAATATCCAAGTCACAGGGGGAGAGTGAGTACCTATCTGCACAGACCTAGCTGAGGGAGAAGGGCCTCTGCTAAGGCAGCTTTTTTTTGTGGTGTTTGGCAGATTCATACCCAGCTGTTCTGTCTACTCCCTGCCTAACATAAGCTGGGCAACCTCAGAGCACTTGTGGACCTTGAAAACCATTTTCTTCTTACTTTCTAGATGTCTTTTCTATTGAAGTTCTAAATAAAAACTTCTAATTTCATCTAGGAAGTTATTAATTTCCTTTAGCCTATACCCTTCACAAAAGTCATTCTTTGTTCATTTTCCTGAAAGAATGGCCACCATTTCTTCTAAGAAAACTTTATATAATAGATTAAAATGGTAACTAGAAAAAAATTTTTTTAAAGAACAGGAAACCATCTGTGAGGAAATGCGATGTAATTGTATACTGTGTTTGGCACCAGATATATTTCTGAAAGAAAAAAATAAAAACACCAAACTTGTAAGTAAACTACATGAAGTGATGTGCTGGGAGGTTCTTTTCTATTGACATCCTTTATAGATCAGTTTTAGTGAAATATTGTAGCTCCTTTAAAGTATTCTGTTTTGACAAAAAGTCCGTGGAGGAAAGCCTGTGGCTTTAAATATGGAGATTCTTACCCAGTGTCAGAATAATAAGTTTTGTGGTTTGTAACACGGCTTGTTAGGCATTTCATCCCTTTCTTCAGCAAATGGTTATCTGGTACCTGCCTGCTCTGTGCCAGGTGCGGCTCAAAGCCTCAATTGTTCACTCAGCCTAATGTACCTTGTCTATTTCCAGGTGCCTTTAAAAAGACTTACGAGGCATTACCTGTAGGAAAGCTTGACATTTAAGGACAACAAAAATAATGTCAATAGTACCCTATTTCTATTCAGTTATTGCTGAAAATAATTTTCTTTGCTTTATTTGAAAGTTAGATTTATTGGTTTGTATAAGCAACAGCTGGAATACATTTGTACTTTGCTTTCCATCTCACTTTTGCCAATTATTAGTCTGACCATGAGATGGAATTGGGAGTTTGGGGGCAGTAAGAAGGGATTGTGATTCTGTGTTCCATATGTTCTTTATCCATTCATCCATCGATGGACATTTAGGTTGCTTCCATGTAAATAGTGCTGCAACAAATGTAGAGAATGGACTTGTGGACCCCAGGGGAAAGGAGAGGGTGCGGCAAATTGAGAGAGCAGCATTAATGTATATACACTACCAAGTGTAAGGCAGACAGCTGGTGGGACGCCGCTGTGTGGCGCGGGGAGCTCGGCTCGGCGCTCTGTGATGGCCTCGAAGGGTGGGTGGCGGGGGTGGGAGCGAGACTCCAGAGGGAGGGAATGAATACTTACAGCTGATTCATGTTGTTGTTCCACAGAAACTAACACAATGTTGTCAGGCAATTATACTCCAATTTAAGAAAATATTTCATGTTCTATATGGGAGGAAAGTTTTATTTTTAAAAAATCAACAGACTTATTCAGATAAAAATTCCACTGCGAATTTGACAAAATGAATTCCAAATTTAACCTGACAAAGTCATGGAAGTGTTAGTTACTCAGTTGTGTCTAGCTCTTTGTGATCCCAAAGACTGTACATCCAACAGACTCCTCTGTCATTGAATTCTCCAGGCAAGAATACTGGAGTGGGTTGCCATGCCCTTATTCCAGGGGATCTCCCCCAGCCAGGGATCAAACCTGGGTCTCCTACATTGGAAGCAGATTATTTACCATCTGAGCCACCAGGAAATCCCAGGTCAAGGGGTAGTTTAAACTTACAACATCTCTCTGAATACAGGCAATTGGCTGGAGATCTCATTGCAGATACTTTGACTGCAGTTCTTAAATCTCTTTGCAATGTTTCATGAAAATTAAGAAAGAAATGCATAAACATATGATACCAGAAGAATCGTGCCATTCAATGTTCTCTTCTGAGTATTAGCAATGGCCCAAATGCCTTCCTCTAACTGGCTGACAGGGCTGGTACTCACCACTTGGGCTGTGGTTGAAACTGGAATCCTCTAGTTCAGTGAGGAGGGTGGTGACAGCACCTCCCCTGTGAAGGAATTTTCCAAAATATTTGTGTAGGAAAAGGGCAAAGCATAATTACCCTCTCATTTATGAGGGGAAGCAGGGGACTATACACCTATGACTACAGAGTATGCTTTTCTTAAACTTCTCCATTTAAAATTATATTACTGAAGTGTCAGAAAATTTGTGATGAAATGGATATTAAAATACCTTAAATAAGTGCCCATGGGTGGATGAATGGATACACAAAATGTGGCATATCCATACAATTGAATATTATTCAGCCTTCAAAAGGAAGGAAATTCTGACAGCTGCTACCACATGGATGAAACTTGAGGACATGATGCTGAAGATAAGCCAGTCACTAAAGGACAAATACATGATTCCACTCATATGATGCACCTAGAGGAAATAAATTCATAGAGACAGCAAGTAGAATGATGTTTACTAGGGCCTGTGGGCAGGGAGAATGGGGAGTTATTATTTAATAGATACAGTTTGAATTTTACAAGATGAATTCCAAGGATGGATGGTGGTGAGTACATTCACTCAACAATGTGAATGTATGTAATGCCATTGAATAATACATATAAAAACAGTTAAGGTGGTAAATTTCAGGTTATGTGTATTTAAATACAATCTAAAAAATTTTAAAGTCCATTAAACATCATTTTCATTGCTGATGGGAATGGGATTATTAAGGTGAAATTCTCTCCAAGTGTGTTTGGGTGATGTTTAGCCAATCTACAACTCACATGTTAATGATCCCGTGACTAGAAATTTACCAATTTGCTGAGATTGCTAAGTGTGTGAATGTTTCATATTGTATATTGAAAACCTGTAACAACTCAAATTTCCATTAATGTAAGGCAATTAAATAAATTATAGTGCTTCTATAAAAGAAAGACTATACAACCATTATAAGGGCAGTTGTGTCAGTGTGGAAAGAAATGCAAAGTTAAATGTGTAAAATAGAGAATGCAGATCAGTGAGCATAGTATGATTCCATTAAGAAGGGGAAAACAAAAATAAATATAATAAATACATAAATATATGTTTTATATATATGTGTATGCTTGGAAAATCTCTCAAAACATATCTCAAAAAATGGTAATAGTGGTTACCTCACCAATCTTAAAATATGGCTTAAGAAACTCACATAAAAAGGAAAATCAGAAAAACCCAAATAGTGACTAACGTGAGGAAAGTGTTGTCTGTTTTGGGACTTGATTTTTCATTTTTCATGCCTTTATATTGCTTAATTTTTTATACTTTATTTTATGAAGAGCAAGTAAAAATAATTGAAGTGTTCAAAAATAAAAATAAATTTATGAATATTTTTATTTTCTTAATATATTTGCATAATAAAAATAAAAGAAAAAAGTAATACAAATAAATGTGAGGACAAGGAACTGCCAGAAAACAATGTGTGAGGAAGTGATTCCTTCCAAATGCCCGGGGAGCAGATTCAGAACCCTCAGTGGTTTCCTGTGCTTGTGAATGTGATTCGGACAGGAGCCTGGGAAACACAAGAGTGTTTGACCAATAGCCAGCTGAAAACAGGCTCTTGTTTGCCATTGTCGTGGAATTTGTGGACTCTGGTTCTTGGCCTCACAGAGGGCTTTGTGAACCCCTGGGCATGAAAAGTGACATTTATAACTCCCGCTGGAATTTCCATGCACCCAGGATCCTGCCAAGCCAAAGGATGAATCACAGCTTCTTAGAATTGTGGAAGCCATTTTGGAAACAGCTGCCAAGTAACTCATGCTCTTAAAAATAGCTCTCACTCCCTAAAAAATGAATTGCTTATTTTAAGAAGACAAGAGTGGCTTGAGTCTGTCCTGCTTGTGTTTTTCATCTCCTTGGGCATAGTGCCAGTGGGTCCAAGAAAGCCTTGTTTGTCTGATGGGAATGCCATCTGTGCCCATGATGCCAAGTCTGGGAGAGAGCCTGGCATTTCTGGGCCGGGGTGACTGGGGTAGAGTCTGAGTCACCCTGTCTGGAATCTACCTCTTATGGGGTTAGGACTGTGGGGCATGAATTTTAACTTGGCTCCCCTGCCTAGAAGTTTGCTCTTCAGATCAGGGGTCCTAAAACTATGATGTGCGCATCAGGGCATGGGTAAGGAAAAAAAAATACTAGAAGGTCAATCAACACTTTTTTTTTTTTGGTCTAATGAAAAACCCCTGGAGTAGGAAATGGCACCCCACTCCAGTATTCTTGCCTGGAAAATTCCACGGGCAGAGGAGATTGGGGAGTTCCTGTCCTTGGGGCCACAAAGAGTCGGACATGACTGAGCATGCACTAATGAAAAATAAGGAAAAATTTAAACTTTATTGATATTTAATATGGAGATTGATGCTGGCATCTTGATAAAGTCTGTATCGGGCAATTGCCCTTCCCTGGAAATTCCACAAGGCCTTGGGGTTAACAACAGCAAGGTCTCATGTTTGATTATTTTGTCTATGCTGTGATCTACTGCAGTTAACCAATTTTTGGCTTAAATAGTGTCGAATGTTAATAAAGCTGGACACTAATGTGGTAAGGACAGGTTTTAATCAGTAACATACTATTGTAAAAGGAAACTGAACTCAACCTTGATTTGTACCCATGTGACTGGGTCTCCTAAAGGGGAAATGAGGAAACAGGTGTAGTCAGGGAAAGGAAAATCACAAAATACCAGAAGGAGAGGGTGGATCCATATGAAACCATCCGGGTTTGTAATTGGCATTAGCAAGATAAGCTCCTACCCTTCCACAGAGCTGGACAATAGGAGCTCTATCTTCAGGTATTGGCTGGAACAAGTGGTAAATTCTTTTGCAGTCTTGAGCAGACTCTTTAAGGAGATGTGTGTGGGTCACCCTATGGATGTGGCCTTGAGCTGTTAGAAAGTATGTTTTTCTTCAAGTCTTTATAGACATAAATGATCACTGGGCTCAGAGAAGCCTGGCTAGAGTTTGGGCAAGGAGGAAACCTTTGTCAATAGTCCTATAGATGTTATCTTAGAAAAGGGAATCATTGTAAAATTTTGTAATAATATGAGGGAATGACCATGAAAATAATTTATACCTCTTAATCCCAGGGCAAATAAATTGGAGTGGTAAAGTTTAAATTAGAATGAATTAAATTATTAATTTAATTAGGCGGTTTTCATTTACAAAAAACCAAATGTCCCAAGTTTGGAGACTGTTTGGTGATGACATCATTGTGAATAGGATGTTTTTGAAAACCAGACAGAACATGCATCCAGGAAGAGCACACGCCCATGCAACACACAACACAGAGGCGACAAGTGAAGAGTGAGATGGGAGGCTTCTCAGAAGCATCTCATGCAAATATTTCCAATGGTCATTTGATTTATTTTTCCAAAAATGATGTATCTTTACTTTCCCAAACCCTACTATCTGTGTTGATACAAGACCCAGATCATTGCATCAGCACTCCCTCTCGGCCCTGCCCCTTGGAGAGCCTGGCGGCCACCTGCCCTCATTTCCAATCTACCTGCTATCCCTCCTACCCCAGGGGCCAAATGTCAAACCTCAGATAGCCTCACCCAACATGTGAGAGCCACAGCAGAGACCTGGTCCAGCCCTATGGCTCTCCCTAAGCCTCTCCCCGGAAGTCTCTGCCTGCATCTGAGAAAGGACATAACCCAGGAGTTGCAGGAGTTCTACCAGTTCATTTCGTCTTTTCCCATTGTTACGTTTTCTGTTTCTGAGCAAGTGTGCATAATGCAATATATTTGTTTATATTCGTAATAATACCCAGGAAGCCCATGCTCCAGTGTTTTTCACTAATAGGGCTTTGCAATCAGAAAAGTTAAAAGTCCATTGCTTTAGACTGTGTGCTTGGAAATACACTCATTCCTGGGTGGGGGCAGGGGAAGCGAGGACCTTCTCACCTGCCATACACCTGTAGGTGGAAGAATAGCCTCCTGGAGAGACTACAGAAGAAGATGGAGTGATCTTGATAGATGTCAAGCCTTTAGAGGACCCAACTCATAATATCACCCAGACAATTTTCTGTGGGGATCTTCCCATTAGATGTAATGTACAGAGCATGCTCAGTGCCTTTTGGAGCAACAATCATCTCCTAAGTATTCACTCACACCTTGGCCATCATCAGCTCTGCCCCTCTTTTTGTTCTGGCATTCTTTTTGTCCTCCTTAGGGCCAGGTTAAGTCTCTGTAAGTTCTATACACAGAAAATAAGGTGACTTGAACCTATCCCCCAAGTTGTAATTAAAACAGTGTAGGAACACAGTTCTGACAATTTGAAGACTTTGAGGGTTCTTTTTTTCCCATATCCTGTATCAAACTTTATTCCAAAAAAGTTTTTTTATTTTTTATTCCAAAAATATTGACTCACTATTTTCAGTGTCTCTGATTTGGTATGCTTCATCTGCCTACGATGAATCTAACACAGGGTCTCCTCCTCAAGTTGGAGCCTTGGAAAGTAAGCAAAGACTGATGCTGATTAGGTGGAGAGAGTTCATGAGATCCTGATACTGTTTGTGAGAAGCAGAGCTATTATTAAGCAAGTTGTGATGACATGAAGGCTCACAGATGGGCCAATGCATGGACACATAGGCCACTAGCTTAAAAAGTTCTGTAAGCTAGGCACCTGGTTTGAGCTTCTGCAAAGCTTCTAGAACAAACACCCCAAAAATGTGTCCTTTTCATTATAGGGGACTGGAATGCAAAAGTAGGAAGTCAAGAAACGCTTGGAATAACAGGCTAATTTAGCCTTGGGGTACAGAATGATGCAGGGCAGAGGCTAATAGAATTTTGCCAGGAGAACGCACCGGTCACAGCAAACACCCTCTTCCAACAACACAAGAGAAGAATCTACACATGGACATCACCAGATGGTCAATATAGAAATCTTTGCAGGCAAATATGGAGAAGTTCTACACAGTCAGCAAAAACAAGACTGGGAGTGGACTGTGGCTCAGATCATGAATTCTTTATTGCCAAATTCAGACTTAAATTGAAGAAAGTAGGGAAAATCACTAGACCATTCAGGTATGACCTAACTCAAATCCTTTACAATTATACAGTGGAAGTGAAAAATAGATTCAAGGGATTAGATCTGATAGACAGAGTGCCTGATGAACTATGGACAGAGGTCCATGACATTGTACAGGAGACAGGGATCAAGACCATCCCCAAGAAAAAGAAATGCAAAAAAGCAAAATGGCTGTCTGAGGAGGCCTTACAAATAGCTGTGAAAAGAAGGGAAGTGAAAAGCAAAGGAGAAAAGGAAAGATATACCCATTTGAATGCACAGTTCCAAAGAATAGCAAGAAAGCCTTTCTCAGTGATCAATGCAAAGAAATAGGGGAAAACAATAGAATGGGAAAGACTAGAAATCTCTTCAAGAAAATTAGATACCAAATGAACATTTCATGCAAACATGGGCTCAATAAAGGACAGAAATGGTAGGGACCTAACAGAAGCAGAAAATATTAAGAAGAGATGGCAAGATTACACAGAAGAACTGTACAGAAAAGATCTTCATGACCCAGATAATCACGATGGTGTGATCACTCACCTAGAGCCAGACATCCTGGAATGTGAAGTCAAGTGGGCCTTAGGAAGCATCACTATGAACAAAACCAGTGGAGGTGATGGAATTCCAGTGGAGCTATTTCAAATCCTAAAAGGTGATGCTGTGAAAGTGTTGTACTCAATATGCTAGCAAATTTGGAAAACTTGGCAGTGGCTACAGGACTGAAAAGATCAGTTTTCATTCCAATCCCAAAGAAAGGCAATGCCAAAGAATGCTCAAACTACCATACAATTGCGCTCATCTCACATGCTAGCAAAGTAATACTCAAAATTCTCCAAGCCAGCCTGCGACGGTATGTGAACCATGAACTTCCAGATGTTCAAGCTGGTTTCAGAAAAGGCAAAGGGACCAGAGATCAAATTGCCAACATCTGTTGGATCATTGAAAAAGCAAGAGAGTTCCAGAAAAGCATCTATTTCTGCTTTATTGACTATGCCAAAGCCTTTGACTGTGGATCACAATAAACTGTGGAAAATTCTGAAAGAGATGGGAACACCAGACTACCTGACCTGCCTCTTGAGAAAACTGTATGCAGGTTAGGAAGCAACAGTTGGAAGTGGACAACAGATTGGTTCCAAATCGGGAAAGGAATACGTCAAGACTGTGTATTGTCACCCTGCTTATTTAACTTATATGCAGAGTACATCATGAGACATACTGGGCTGGAAGAAGCACAAGCTGGAATCAAGATTGCCTGGAGAAATGTCAATAACCTCAGATGTACAGATATGCAGACACCATCCTTATGTCAGAAAGAGAAGGAGAACTAAAGAGCCTCTTGATGAAAGTGAAAGAGGAGAGTGAAAAAGTTGGATTAAAACTCAACATTCAGAAAACTAAGATCATGGCATCTGGTCCCATCACTTCATGGCAAATAGATGTTTAAACAGTGGAAACAGTGGCTGACTTTATTTTTTGAGGCTCCAAAATCATTGCAGATGGTGACTGCAGCCATGAAATTAAAGGACACTTGCTCCTTGGAAGAAAAGCTATGACCAATCTAGACATCATTTTAAAAAGCAGAGACATTACTTTGCCAACAAAGTTCCATCTAGTCAAAGCCGTGGTTTTTCCAGTAGTCATGTATGGAAGTGAGAGTTGGACTATATAGAAAGCTGAGAGCCGACGAGTTGATGCTTTTGAATTGTGGTGTTGGAGAAGACTCTTGAGAGTCCCTTGGATCACAAGGAGATCCAACCAGTCCATCCTAAAGGAAATCAGTCCTGAATATTCATTGGAAGCACTGATACTGAAGCTGAAATTCCAATCCTTTGCCCACTTGATGCAAAGAACTGACCCATTGGAAAAGACCCTGATGCTGGGAAAGATTGAAGGCAGGAGGAGAAGGGGACGACGGAGGATGAGATGGTTGAATAGCATCACCGACTCAATGAACATGAGTTTGGGTATACTCTGGGAGTTGGTGATGGACAGAGAGGCCTGGCGTGCTGCAGTCCATGGGGTCGCAAAGAGTCGGACATGACTGAGCATCTGAACTGAAGTAAGGGCAGTGCTCAGGAGACTTCTGGTTGGAGCGCCGCCTTGCTCTGTCTGGGAGTTCCTGCTGGCTTTGTGCTATAGCCCACTTCCTGCTCTCATGTGCTGGCTCTTTCCCTGGTTTACTCTCATTTGCCTTGTCCCCCTTAATCTTGTCTTCCTACGCTGACTCTTGGCCATTTTCAATCCAGTTTCCATGCTGCCATAACAGATCTTACTAAATGCAGTTTTGAACCTGTGTCTTCCTTTGTTTAAACTACTCTGTGCTATCCATTGTGCCATGGATCCACCTCTGAAAAAGGGCCAAGGATCTGAATAGATATCTCTCCAAAAAAGTTAAAGAACAAGTGTATGAAAATAAGCTCAACATCACTAGCCACTATGTGCATGCGTGTGTCATGAGCTCAGTCGCTTCAGTTGTGTCCAACTCTTTGCAACCCTATGGACATAGCCTGCCAGGCTCTTCTGTCCATGGGGATCTCCAGGCAAGAATATTGGAGTGGGCTGCAATGCCCTCTTCCAGGGCAAATTCTTTACCATCTGAGCCATGAGGGAAGCCCAATCAATCAGTACAGTTGCTCAGTCATGTCCAACTCTTTGTGACCCCATGGCTTCCCTGTCCATCACCAACTCCTAGAGTTTACTCAGACTCATGTCCATGGAGTCGGTGATGCCATCCAACCATCTCATCCCCGGTTGTCCCCTGCTCCTCCCACCTTCAATCTTTCTCAGCATCAGGGTCTTTTCCAGTGAGTCAGTTCTTTGCATCAAGTGGCCAAAGGATTGGAGTTTCAGCTTCAGTATCAATCCTTCCAATGAATATTCAGGACTGATCTCCTTTAGGATGGACTGGTTGGATCTTCTTGCAGTCTAAGGGACTCCCAAGAGTCTTCTCCAACACCACAGTTCATAAGCATCAATTCCTTGGCACTCAGCTTTCTTTATAGTCCAACTCTCACGTCCATACATGACTACTGGAAAAACCATAGCTTTGACTAGGTGGAACTTTGTTGGCAAAGTAATGTCTCTGTTTTTTAATATGCTGTCTAGGTTGATCATAGCTTTTCTTCCAAGGGGCAAGCATCTTTTAATTTCATGGCTGCAGTCACCATCTGCAGTGATTTTGGGGTCCAAGAAAATAAAGTCAGCCACTGTTTCCACTGTTTCCCCATCTATTTGCCATGAAGTGATGGGACTGCATGCCATGACCTTAGTTTTCTGAATGTTGAGTTTTAAGCCAACTTTTTCACTCTCAGTCACTATGTAAATACAAATAAAACCAGAATGACATACCAACTCACATCCAATAGTGCAGCTATAATCAAAAAGACAATAAGAAGTGTTGGCACAGATGTGGGAAAATTGGAATCCTTGCACATTGTTGATGGAAATGTTAAATGATGCAGCTACTTTGAAAAGCAGTTTGTGTGTGTGTGTTAGTCGCTTAGTCGTGTCTGACCCTTTGTGACCCCATGAACTGTAGCCTGCCAGGCTTCCCTGTCCATGGGATTCTCCAGGCAAGAATCTGGAGTGTGTTGCCATTTCCTCCTCTAGGGGATCTTCCCAATCCAGGGATTGAAACTGAGCCTCTTCTGTCTCCTGCATTGGCAGGCAGGTTCCTTATGTCTAGTGGCACCTGGTAAGCACTGAAAAACATTTTGGCTGTTCTTAAAAATGTTACACATACAATGACCAGATGACCCATCAAGTCTATGTATACTAGGTATATAGTATTATTCACAATAGATGAAATGTGGAAACAGCCTAAATGTCCACCAGTGGATGAATGGCTGAACTAAAGTGGTTTATCCACACAATGGACTATTATTCAGCTCTGAAAAGGAATAACATATTGATACAGTTTACAACATGAATTAAACTTGAAAACTCTGTGTTAAAAGTGAATAAAACCAATCTCAAAGACCAGGTATTGTACGATTATATTTAGATGAAATATCCAGAATGAACAAATCTACAGAGACAGAAGGTTGCTGTCATGACTGTGTGTGGTACTGGGAGAGGAGGTTGCGAGACACAGGTGGCAACTGCTAATGGGTATAGGATTTCTTTTCAGGGTGATGAAAATATTGTAAAATTGTAGGTACAGTTGCACAACTTTATGAATAAGCTACAACCCATTAAGTTTTACACTCTTAAAAATTAAAAAAAAAAAAACCTCTTTGGACAGTGAAACTTTGTATGATACTATAATGACAGATATATGTCCTACATTTGTCAAAATCCATAGACCGCTCAACTCCAAGAGTGAATCCCAGTGTAAACTGTGGACTCTGGGGAACGGTGATGCGTCAGTATAGGCTCATCCATTGTAATGAGGGCACCCCTCTGGTGGGGAATGTTGATATTTTGGGGAAGTCTGAGTGTACATGATGTGGAGGGTATATGGAACTCTGTACTTTCTGCTCATATTTGCTGTGAACCTGAAGATGCTCTAAAAAAATAAACCTATCAAAACAATGACAATGACAAGGACTCTGGATGTCTTCCCACCATACCAGAGATAAATGCATCTTCATTGTCATTACCATGGGGGACAGGGCCCTGGGCCCTTGGGCACACTGCTTCCCTTTCTTAGAATGCTTTCCTCACTCCTCCCACTTCCACCTCTAATTCCTACTCAGCTCAGCATGCATGCCTAAGAAAGCTTCCTTTGATTCCCTGGACCTGGCCAGTTGAGGTCTTGAAGTGAAAAGCTTATTGTTTATTGTCCATCTCATTAAGTGAAGTTTTGAATTTGTGTTTCTCCTTATTTAAACTACTCTGAGCTATCCACAGTGCCATGGAGCTGCCTTTACAAACGGGCCAAGGTATACCAAGGATAGAGTCCATCAGTGTAGGATAAATTCTTATTCATGACTGTGTGCCTAGAATGCAATGCAGAGGCACTCAGTACATATTTGAGGAACGCCTGAGCAAAGCTGCTTAATATTTACAGAGTGACTGCATTCATTCCCTATTTAAACTGCTCAAACTTGGAAGATAGGCATATTTACTTCATTTGATAAATAAAGAAAGCTGAGACTCAAACAAGTTAGATGACACTTTTAAAAAGCAGCAGAGTTAGGATTAGAATGTGTATATTGTAAATTCAAGTCCAATATTCCCTCCACTATTCCACAGTGCTGATCTCCAACATTTAAAATGTATCAGTCATTTAAATATATTAGACATATTTGTTCTAATTGAAGCTTTTGTGAGTGTTGGGGATTTTCCTACTCATATTATTATCTAAGACACTATGCTTTCAGCAAAGTGTCTATTTCATCTATGCAAACTTCAGTCACTTTATTCCTAGTTGCATATAAACACTGAGAATTGCATACACAGTGTACCTATGCATGAGTAAATGCAAGTGGTATATCTACTATACAGTTTATAATATACTAAAATATCTTAAACATCCTGTATATATCCTACAGATGAACAGTTGGTTTGCAGACCTTGCTTAAGTATATTCAATGTGGCAGAGGGCTCCTTTTCACAAGGTAAATGATAGTGTACATATGTACATATGTTTAGACGTAGTGGAGAAAAAGTAGGGTCTGCAACCCTGGCCCCATCCAGGAGAGTTCAAGGAAAGGCCAGGCAGGCAAGACCTCCCCAGCGGTCCCTCCCTGGAGGCTGCAGTAACTGAGTATTATCAAGAGAAAAACAAGACTATTGTTCTCTTAAAATCAAAAAGAGACTATTTTTCAAAGAAGATGAATTTCTTCTGATGACCAGATATTTGTTCCAATAGGGACAATACAAACCAAGGCAGAAGGGAAACAAAACAAATATATAAGTAGTCAATGTATAGGCAAATATTCCAAAACAAAAGAGCTTTGAGGGTCAACAGTATTAAATCATTTAAAAATCTGTTTGAGAACCTGTGATGAGTTGAGTGTATACAAGATAGCTTGGGCAAAATATGTCATTGGAGTCCCTTCCCTCAGGGATAGGATCAAATTATTATCATTTCACTAATTTTGTATTTTATTGTGCTTGAACCTAGAAAATATTTTCTCATGCCTCAAAAAATAGTGCTTATTCTTCTTACAGTGTTTATTCTTTTGAGCTATGCCAGATTTCTATTGATAAATATCCAGTACTCTGGATATTATTGATTCCAACTCTTCGAACCATAGCAGCCAAGTTGCAAAAAATAAAATGGAACAACTGCATCAAAATAGCTGCATTGATTGTGCATTTCAATACAACTATAAAATACATAATGTCAAGAATGGTTTTCTGGGAGATGGTACTAAAATTTTTAAGTATAAAACTAAAAAACATATTTCAAACCAAAAAATACTCTCTTTTCTAACATAATATTCCCTGGGGTACCCTTGGGATATGTAAGAAACCTCCTTTCCTTGGTCTTCTGAAAGGGCTCTTACCTGATCTACAGCCCTCATTCAAATTTCACCGATTATCCTATGAGCTTTTCTAGCCCAGGACCCAATTTAGGGTCACACATGGCCTTTAGTCTTCACGTTTCCTGTATCTGTTACTCTGGAATCATCTTCTAGTCTTTCTTTTCTCCTTGATGACCTTGACACTTTTCAAGAATCCTGCCCAGGTACTTTGGATCGTGTTCCTCAGTGTGGGTTTGTCTGCTGTGTACTTGTACTTAGATTCAGATTATGCATCTTGGGCAGACACACCGCAGAAGTCCTGTGGGTGTCTCAGTGCTTCACGCAAAGTGTCACATAGCCTCAACTCATCTGTCCATCTGTCCCACTCCTGGTGGTGGTAACTCTGATGGCTCAGCCGGTTTCCTTCTGTAAACTGATGACCTTCCTCTCTGTGGGTAACAAGCATCTTGTGAGAGATACCTTGAGATGAGTATCCTATTTCTCACCACAATTTGCCCTTTAATTTTAGCCTCCATTGATGATTCTTGCTGGGAATCTGTGTGTGTGTGCACGTGTGTGCATGCGTGTGTGTGCGTGTGTGTGCTCAGTCACTCGGTCATGTCCAACTCTTTGAGACCCATGGACTGTAGGCTTTGTCTACAGCATTTTCCAGGCAAATTCTTGCCTGCAAATTCTTACTGGAGTGCGTTGCCATTTTCTACTCCAGGGGACCTGCTCGACCCAAGGATCAAAACCGAGTCTTGGGACTCCTGCACTGACAGATGGATTCTTTACCACTGCATCACCTGAGAAGCCCAATGATCTCTGTACTATTTGCCAAATGGTGATTTTATATGTCTCTTACTGAGCAAAGAGCTCCCCCTCCTCCACTGATTTCTTTATTCAATTACATATTTACATCGGTATGGAAACATGAATATGCTTCTAGTTCTGTTCACTGAAAGGGTCTAGGAGCAATGGCACCTGATACCAATAAACTCGCCTGGTGTCCAAAACTTCTATCCCATTCTGATTCCAGGTCAGGGCCAAAGTACTACAGAAGCCTGGGACATCTTACGGTGACAAGGAAGTAAGGAAGATCTCAAAAAATCATGAGAATGTATCAAATGTAGTACACTGTTGATACTATTTATAAAGTAAATAACTAATGAGAACCTACTGCATAATACAAGGTGTGTGTGTGCTGGTGTGTGTACGCTCAGTCGTGTCCGATTCTTTGCGACCGCTTAGACTGCAGTCCACCAGGCTCCTCTGTCCATGCAATTTTCCAGACAAGAATACTGGAGTGGGTTGCCATTTCCTACTCCAAGGGATCTTCCCAACCCACGGGTCAAACCTGAGCCTCTTTCAGCCC
Source organism: Cervus canadensis (assembly GCF_019320065.1). Classification (NCBI taxonomy): domain Eukaryota; kingdom Metazoa; phylum Chordata; class Mammalia; order Artiodactyla; family Cervidae; genus Cervus; species Cervus canadensis. Next base: position 88,188,450 of record NC_057393.1, on the reverse strand, counting down.
CTGCATCGGCAGGCAGCTCCTTATCACTGCGCCACCTGCGAAGCCCATAGCACAAGGAACTCTACTCACTTCTACTCAGTGCTCTGTGTGACCTAAATGGGAAGGAAATCCCAAAAAACAGGGATATATGCAAACATACTGCTCATTCACCTCGCTGTAGAGCAGAAACTAACACAGCGTTGTGAAGCAACTAGACTCCAATAACAGCAAAACAAAAGAAGGTGCAAGGATGAACCCATCCTGAATGCACTCCTAATGGCCAGACCTGAAACCATCTGGGAAAAACAAGAAACAACCAGTTTCAGCCCTTAATAAGAATCCAATAGATACAAAAAAATAACTGGATATGCTTTTAAATGACATCTCACTGATTTATGTTTTCAGTAGCCATAGCTCTAGTGATAAATATCTGAATTCCAAGCATGTGGATCTTCTTGACAGCACTGGCAGAAAGCTGCTTCTGATGCTTCAAGTATGAAAGGCAGATGGAGCTCCTCCAACATGCCCATACCAGGAGAGTGGCCAGCATGTAGCAAGTCCTCTAGAAGTTTTAAGATTTTCTTCTTTTATCTTTCTTTATTAAAAATTTTTTCTAAGCTCTTTTAAGTACTATTTTTCCTTCTTGGTTGACTTGACTATTTCACTGCTACATATCTCTTTATACCACTGAGGATTCTAAGACAAAAGTTGCATTTTTTTCATGAAAACAAACAAAAGCTATATAAAGAGCCAGACAGAAAGGAACGTACGAAAGCTGCATTTAGACAGTGCCTGTTAGAGGTTGGGCATCGTGGTGGGTGTCTTACATTTGGTGTCTCTTTTAGGACAGGTCAGATGATATCCCCCATATCTCACCAGTCTTTATCGGATAGATTCAGCTATGAAAGTGCCTAAAGATATATCTCACCAGAGGAACAAGGAGATCAATGAAACATGCCTTTCAGTGGCATCTCCCAATCCAACTCTACTCCTGCATGGTTAGATTGTTTGTGCTCCCACCTGGATGTCATTTTGAGAGTCCCAGGGTCACTGCACATGATGAAATATTTAGATCTTCTCAACCTCAGAATGATATTCTCACAGGGTGCTCACCTGCGTGGCTATGGTTAAGAAAAGATTACACCGAAGCCTGAATTCAATTTCTGATCGCTAATGTGAATGCAGAGAGAACAGGAAATAAGTTACTAACACACAAGCCTCAAGGAGCTGGGGCTCTGTGACTCCTCAAAACTGGGCCTTGGGTGCTAGGATGCAGTTTTGGGCTGGGCCCTCACAAAAACTCCAGTTCTCCAAATAGTGTTTCAGGAACAGGTGTAGGTGTGCTGAGGTATTGATCCTCTGAGCCCTTGGGGTTGCCAGATAGACTCTGGGGCAACTGGACCTCCAGAATCAGTTGCCTCCAGCCAGAAGCTTCTTTGTCAGCATCACAGAGCACAGTCTGCCCAGTATACAACATGAAAGACATGAATGAAACTGGGAGGCAGTCCCCCAGCGACTACTGATTTCCTCCCCTGATGAACCCTCTCCCTGAAGTCTGCAACCCCAGCCTTAGTTCTCCACTCTTGGATCGTGTCAAAGATCTGGTATCTTTGGTGAAGAAGTGAGCCTGGGAGGGGCAAGTAAGAGAGAAGCCCTGCCTTTAGCATCACATTGAAGGCTTTCATTTGACTAAAGATTAGTTAGCCCAGAGAAAATACAGTGTTTATGATTGTCAAAAATCTTTCAACGACATATGCTCTAGTGCAGAAAACCTATTCTCCAAATATTTTCCCCTAAAATGTGCCATCATGCTGCTGTTAACTATGGGACTGTTACCTATGGGACCATGGACAGGGTCATTAGCAGATGGAGCTTCTGTTTCCCTGTCTGTAATAACTTTGGACTATATGACTTCAATGGCTATTTCTCGTTCTAAAATTCCATGAATCCACATGAAAGCATAAAGATATTGTCCATGTGCTAAAACTGGATGGAAGAATGGCTTTTAAAATGGCACCAGGACCTCTAATTGAATTAATTGGATTGAATTGGCCTCAGTGAGACCCCGGGAGAAAACAGTGACTTTCTGCTGACCCCGAGTGAAGTCCTCATTATAAAAACTATTAATATATTTTCTTTCCTTCAATTTCCTTCTGGAACAATTGTGAGAAATGAAGGGTTCACTTTTATCAATCAGAACCATGTTTATCACATTACTCATTTTGTATTTAGCATCTAAATTAAATGAATGCATTATCACAGGTAAATGCATTTGTTTTATAAGGTATATGACATACGGTGGAGTTAGCACTGTAAAAAATGAAGAGCAAGGATGTTAGTGGTATTTTCCTGAGCTGGGAGGTAGAGATGGTAAGATGGGATTTCAGCACACAGAGAGACCACCTGCCCAAACGGGGAGCTCTCGTTGTTGTGAGGCTTGAGGCCGAGTTTGATAAGATTAGCAAGAGCTTCTGAATTTGTGGGAGAATGACCAACAGACTCATGTGGGGAAATCCAGGCTGAGACCATAGGTTTCCCTTCCAGGCACTAGAACTGAGGGGGAGCTCAGGATCAGCAGGACGGATCCTCTGATTTCTTAAGTCCCCATTTGCCATTCCAAGGACAGTGGACTTCCAGGCTGTCTCCAAGAGACACTGTGCACTCAATATGAAATTATGGGGGCTTCGTTTCTTTCCTATTGAACAACCACTCTCCTGGCATCTAATATGTGCTACAAAGATGAGTAAGAGGAGCTCCCTCCACGGGAAAATATCAAGGTCTAGTTGAATAGGAAAGTGACCTGAGGGCAGGGTAAGGAGAAGTTAAAAATGTAAATCAAGATCAAAATGTAACAATGCCTCAAATCCAAGGTCAGTCATTAGGACACATTATCATCTACGAAAATCAGGCACCAGTGAACATTTTTAGCAATTGAGTGCAGTTTTAGAGGTAGATAACCAGAAATGCTGGGTTTATGGGTCATCAGCTTCCATCCACCACAGGATCCTCTCCTTCTCTGTTCCTGGAGCCGAAGGAAGGCTGGGGGTGGGGGAAGTGTAGGCCTGTAATTGATTGCAAAGGCATAAAACCATAACAACGACACAAACAGCTGTAGGACAGAGTAGCTGCCGCTGCTTCTGGGTCTGTCTGTTTGTTAGTGTAGATCCGAGGTGATGGATTAGGCAGCTTGTCTGGTTTACATCCAGCTTTGAAGGTGTGCACCGCTCAGGCAGCTGCACATACCAGAGATCAATTTCAGTAAATCTGAAAAATAAACATCAGTAAGAGAAATCATAAACCAAGCTGTAACCCTCCGGGGCCGGAGCTGGGGCAGTGGGCGGGAAATCTGCTGGGTTCGTGTTTGAGGTCATTTGGATAAGGTCCCTCCCTTATCCTCATGCAAATTCATCAATCCCCTGCAATGCAGGGGGCCAGGGAGGTGGCCCTGGATGCTCATGTGACTGATATGGTAAGTTCCTGGGTGTGGAAGTGGAAGCCATCTCTTGGGGAAGTGATAAAAAGAGAAGAGATACAGGGACCGTCAAAAAACCCTGCTTCCCTTAGATACAAAGAAGACAGCATTTTCCTTCTGGTTCCCAGGGTCTTTGCTCTTTCTGCTGCTATCATTGTTTTTCTGACTCAGCTACTTTGCAAATGTCACCTCTAAGATTTAATCTTTTAAGCATAAAAAAGTCTGATGATGTGTGGTAGAGAGAGACAGCCCTCCTGCTGGAAGGAGAGAAGGCATTCATGGTGCACAGAGTCCCCTGCACCACCCAAGTGTCCCCTGATGGAGACAATCTGTGTCCAGGACTATGACCCCAACAGGGAGACGGTATCCCTTGCTCAGAGTAGCATTTAATCAAGGCTGAAATATTTCTGCATAACATTTTGTTCTTGTAGAAGCGAGAACTTATGTTTAGTGTCAGCCACCCAGAGTCTAGTTCTGAGAACCAGAAAGAAAAGGCACTTTACAGAGGAGGAGACTGAGCTCCTGACTTTTCCCAGGGTTGCTCCCCAGTTAGCAAGCTGTGAATTCAGGGTGAGACTCCCAGCCTGACTGCCATCTTCACACAACTGAAGGACCCACGAAGCCTCAGCTTCCTTACGCAGGAAGAAAATGATTGCAAAAGCATCTCACCTTGAACTTGGCATTGAGTTTTTGCAAAAACTTACCCTTCCCCCCCTCTGTAACCCTCTCCAAGGGCAAAGGAGAGAGTGGATTGATAAAAAGTAAGACAAGGAGTATTTAGAGGCCAAGGAAGAAGGAAGAAACACTAGGGAATTAAAAGCTTTTGCACTACAAAGGAAACTATAAGCAAGGTGAAAAGACAGCCCTCAGATTGGGAGAAAACAACAGCAAATGAAGAAACAGACAAAGGATTAATCTCAAAAATATACAAGCAACTCCTGCAACTCAATTCCAGAAAAATAAATGACCCAATCAAAAAATGGGCCAAAGAACTAAACAGACATTTCTCCAAAGAAGACATACAGATGGCTAACAAACACATGAAAAGATGCTCAACATCACTCATTATCAGAGAAATGCAAATCAAATCACAATGAGGTACCATTACACGCCAGTCAGGATGGCTGCTATCCAAAAGTCTACAAGCAATAAATGCTGGAGAGGGTGTGGAGAAAATGGAACCCTCTTACACTGTTGGTGGGAATGCAAACTAGTACAGCCACTATGGAGAACAGTGTGGAGATTCTTAAAAAACTGGAAATAGAACTGCCATATGACCCAGCAATCCCACTTCTGGGCATACACACTGAGGAAACCAGATCTGAAAGAGACACGTGCACCCCAATGTTCATCGCAGCACTGTTTATAATAGCCAGGACATGGAAGCAACCTAGATGCCCATCAGCAGATGAATGGATAAGGAAGCTGTGGTACATATACACCATGGAATATTACTCAGCCATTAAAAAGAATTCATTTGAATCAGTTCTAATGAGATGGATGAAACTGGAGCCCATTATACAGAGTGAAGTAAGCCAGAAAGATAAAGAACATTACAGCATACTAACACATATATATGGAATTTAGAAAGATGGTAACGATAACCCTATATGCAAAACAGAAAAAGAGACACAGAAGTACAGAACAGACTTTTGAACTCTGTGGGAGAAGGTGAGGGTGGGATGTTTCGAAAGAACAGCATGTATATTATCTATGGTGAAACAGATCACCAGCCCAGGTGGGATGCATGAGACAAGTGCTCGGGCCTGGTGCACTGGGAAAACCCAGAGGAATCGGGTGGAGAGGGAGGTGGGAGGGGGGATCGGGATGGGGAATACGTGTAAATCTATGGCTGATTCATATCAATATATGACAAAACCCACTGAAATGTTGTGAAGTAATTAGCCTCCAACTAATAAAAATAAATAAATAAATAAATTTTAAAAAAAGAAAAAGAAACACTAGGGAAAATGGCACCAGACTGGCTTTCTTTGAGTTCCAGGCTTTGGTTCAACAACTGTGGAAAACAGTACAGTTGTTCCTCAAAACGATAGGCATAGCGTTACCGATGATCCAGCAATTCCTCTTCTGCATATATTTGGAAAATATCTGAAAGCAAAAAGTCTAACTTACATTCCACATCCATGTCCAAAGCAGCATTATTCACAATAGCCAAAAGGTGATCAAGTGTCCATCAGCAGGTGAATGGATGCACACACACACACACACACACACACGTATATAAGAAAAGAAAGAGATGTCGCTTAGTCATGTCTGACTCTTTGCAACCGCATGGACTGTAGCCTACCGGGTTCCTACATCCATGGGATTTTCCAGGCAAGGACACTGGAGTGGGTTGCCATTTCCTTCTCCAGGGGATCTTCCCGACCCAGGGATCGAACCCAGGTCTCCCGGATTGCAGACAGATGCTTTACTGTCTGAGCCACCAGGAGGACTCACGTATGTGTATATATACATGTATATATTTACAGACACACAATGAGCTATTATTCAGCCTTCAAAAAGAAATAAATTCTGACACATGGATGAAAACCGAAGACATTATGCTAAGTTAAATAAGCCAGACAAAAGGGCAAACACTATGATTCCACTTATATGAAAGTCTTAGAATAAGCTCATTGTTTATGAGACAGAAAGTAGAATGGTGGGTACCAGGGATGGGGGGAGGGGGGTGGGAATTAAGATTTAAAAGTGGACAGAGTTTCAGTTTGGGAGGAAAAGAAGGTTATGGAGATGGAAGGAGGGGATTGTTGCACAAAAATATGAGCGTATTTAATACCACTGAATCTTGTACTTGCATGTGCATATGCTCAGTTGTGTCAGACTCTTTGCAACCCCATGAGCTATAGCCCACCAGGCTCCTCTGTCCATGGGATTCTCCAGGCAAGAATACTGGAGTGGGTTGCCATTTCTTACTCCAGGAGATCTTCCTGACCCAGGGATCAAACCCTCATCTCTTGCATCTCCTGCATTGGCAGGTTGATTCTTCACTACCTGGGAAGCCCTTGAATCTTATACCTAAAAATGGTTAAATGGTAGATTTCATGTTATGTATTTTTTGCTACAGTAAAGAAAAAAATGTCAAAAATTGCTGGGCCATGGACTAAGATCAAATCAGTGTTGTTCTGGGGAGAATCAATTATTCCAGCACAAGAATCTCAGGATGCTTGCTGTTAGACCCTGCTGGATGATAACTGTGCCCTCCCCATGAGACTGGTGATGGGGGTATGCATGTGAGGTACGCCAGCTGGGGCACACGCAGTACTTGGTAAAATTAGCTTCTTTATTGTTCTGGGGGCTGTGTTATTGCTATAATTTTTCCTTGGAAGGTGAACTGCATTTGGTCCTTCATATTTAGACTCCTATTTTAAAAATACATTTTTTTTTAATTAAAAAATACATGGTTGTTAGAGAAAATTTTGAAAATACAGATTGGCAAAAAGAATAAAGCCAAAATCACCCACATTCTACCAACTGACCAGTTATCATATTTTGTTTTAAAAAATACAATTATATGGTATGCATTGTTTATCATTTGTCTTTTTCACTTCATTCATTCATTCACAATTGAGCAGTTTCTATGTTTTGGGTTTTCTAAACAGAAAGAGGAACATTTACAATGGCCTTGGTGCAGGCATTATATTGTGGATTTTTTAATATTTCTATGCATTTGTAAGCTTTTCTGTTTAATCCATTAGTATCACATTGTATTCCCCTGCATGGACAAAACATCATCTTTTTAATAATCTCTTATTTGGGGACATCTAAGTTGTTCTCAGATCTTTCTTTGCACAAACAGTATAACAATGAAATTCTTATTTACAAATCATTGATCACATCTGTTTTTTCACTATTGTTTACTAGTGCCTATCAGAGTGTCTGGTTCAATCAGATGGTCAAATGGCAGATGGTCAGTGGTCCCTAGTGTTTGTTGAGTAATTTTAGAAAGCTATGATTTCAATCTTAGAGTAATACCAGTAGTGAAATTGTAAGCTCAAATAAAAGTTAACTTCTCTAGTACCTTGAAGCTTAGCTGTGTTCTAAACTCTTTATAAAGATTAACTCACTTAATCATCCCCACAACCCTTTGAACTATATACTATGAGTATACTTATTGTATGGGTGAGAAAACAGGCAGAGTAATTCAGTAACTGGCTCAAGGTCACAGAGCTCGAGGTCACCCTTCCAAAACATTAAAGGCAACAGATTTACCAAATATTTGCCATATTTACAGAGCTTGCTAACCATCCAGCCTACTCCATCAATTTTCTTCTCTACCTGCCACTCAATTGCTAAGCTCTTGGTATATTAAAGCTTTTCATTATGGCAGCTGGCTTCCAGCATTTTCAAAAAGATCCCTGACAGCAGTGCTCATTAGCTAATATTACAATGAACTCCATCCTTAGTGGTTTAGCACAGAAGAATTTTACTCCTTGTCCATGAAGAACAAAACGGCAGGAGGTTGGTGAGAGGGCGCTTGTTGCACTCAGAATTTTTCTATCTGGTGGCTTCCTAGGACCTTGGTCCTCTCTTGGGTCCTCTGCCTGTGGTCAGCAGTCAAGCGGAAAGCAGCTAAGAGGATCACCTGCCTGGCATCCACGGGCACGCCTGGAAGTCGTGGGCTTCACTGCGGCCGACGTTAGTCAGGCCAACGTTTCATTGTATGGCCACACCTCTTTTCAAAGGCGGCTGGGAAATGTAGTCCAGCTGAAACCCGGAAGGAAGGGAAACGGGTTTGGCAAACAGCTGGCTAGTCCCCACACCAGGGGACCAGCATAATCTGCATGAACTCTACCCAGGGGATTTAACACCCCGCATGCAATACACAACCCGTAGACAGCAGATTCATGCTTCCCTCAAGTCTTCACAGACACTGAATACCATTCAAAGTAAAGGCTTTGACAGGCTAAAGAGGTATTTCAAATGTTCTAATTTGCGTTTTCTTGGACTTCTTTATGAGGTTGAACATGTTTTCGTCTGTTTACTGGCCAATTTTATGTCTCAGTTTATGAGTTGACTTCTTCTGTTCTACATTTCCTTTTTCTTTCGAAATTCCTCTTTTATTATTTATAAGCAGAATTTGTATGTTAAAGATAATAAGCTTTGTCTCCAGAAATAACTCAAAAGTTTTCTTCCAGTTTGCCATTTTTTTCGCTTAAATATTTAATGCTTTTGGAATTTCTTTTGGCATAGGATGTAAAATAAGGAATCTAATTTTTTATCTAAGTGCTTGATTCTTTCTCTCCTAAATCTTAAGATCACTTAGAGAATAATCTATCTTACCCCCAAAAGATTAATTGCTAGATGTGTCTCCTTCATCAAGGGGAATGGAGTGACATGAGGAACTTGGTTCAGTTAGCCACTGATGCTGAAATACTGCTCTGAAAATAGTCCTCAAAACCACTGGCTGGCCTTGTCATTTGGATTTCAAAAAATAAGAAATTACCATACAACATCTGCAATTCTAATAAGTGAGGCCTATGCCAAAACAACCAGCCTGGAATGGCTTAAAGGGGAAACCCAGGACACACCCATCACTTTCGGTCTCAGTTCTGGTCTGTACTCCTGGGTCGTTTCTCAAGCCTGAAGTCTTCTGCTTGGAGTCTCCAATTACCGACCTATGACCCAGGTTTGCCCTTGAATCACAAGTTTTGGTTTGCTGCTGAGTGCCGATTTTCTCATCAGAGCCTTGGCCTCCCTTGACAGTAATTCTAGTTTTCCCCCATTTGCCAGTCTTCCTGATTTAGCTTGTCCCCAAGATACTCCTGCTGTGGCCAGATGGCTCTCTTACTCAGCTCTTCTGATCGCACACAAGGAACTCAGTGACATTTGCCACGACCAATTTCTCTACTTCCTCGACTATTAGAACCTCCAGGTTACAGGCACATAAAATGTTAGAGCTGTAAAGTGTTTTGGAGACCCAAAGGGGTGTTATCCCCTCATTTGCCAAATGAGGAAATTGAGATGACCTTGTCCAGGGTCACAGAGCTACTTAATGGTAGATCTGGGATTCCAGCCTGGGACTCTGGTCCCTTAATTCAGTTTTCTTTCTGAGTCTCTGTCATAGTCCATATTCTGAACTGTCTTTTTGGTACAAGAACTTAGCTGATCCAGCAGGAGATGCTGTATAAACATCTAAGTGCCACTGTTATGACCCAGCACTCCTACTTCGTTAGACTCACCCATCATATAAAGGAGCCAACACACATTAGAGTATAATCAATACATGCACCTAAAAAAGGAAATAGCAGTGGCGGTCCTAGGATTCTCCACTGTTATTATATCTTAGGTATTTTAGATTGAGGAGAGACTGTTGGGAAGAAAGGACCAAATTCAGTGCCTATGAAATATAGATGAGGTAACTTATAAATCAATTACATGCCATCCATTTTGATCCATTTAGAATAACATTAACATTTTAACTCTCTCCTACAAATAAAGGCACCAATTCAACAACTTATGAACAAAAATCTGATTAACTCTCCTGCTCTCATATTCAGAATGCCACAGTAGAAGCGTCGGGTGATCTTTCTGGATGCTTGAGTGATAAGGGGAAGCATCTCTCTTCCTGCTCTGTGGATTATGGAACCCCAGGCTTGTTCTTTGTGCTGGTTTCAGAGGGTCAGTTAGAGCTGGCTGTTGGTGATCTTTCTCTGGTGCAGCCACAGCCTGAGACGCAGAGTAAGTTAGCATCCCTCTACATCATTTCACGCCTCTCTTCCCTGGGTGGGCCTCTGCTTCTGCTATTTCCCTTAACTTTGAGCATCTCTGCTGATGAATATTGTGATCATACTTTTCAAATCTCGAATCAGGGTATATAAAAGGAAAGCTTCCTGAGTTTCGTACCACTGGCATAAGGAATGGGCTGTTGGAAGCTGTGATGACCAATATAGGGGCAATATAGTGGACAAGAAAGAGCTGGGAGATGTTTGAGGAGATGGCTGACCCAACCAGGATGGCCTTCTGTGGCACTGAATGAGAAATAGCATGTGGAGAAGTTTTTTACTTAATTTAGTGGCAAGAGATCATCTTTCAAGGGCCTAAAAGACCCCTAGTTCATGATATTATAATTAAGAACCAGCCATTTCTCTCCCTTCCCCTACTGACGGCCTCAGTGTCACATAGTATTTCCTGTGAATTAAACATCTTAATTCTATGTTGAGAGTGTTCCTAAAACATTTTCTTATACAGCACTTACTGCCGGCCCAGAAATCACAGAGGTAAGTGCTTCATATTTTTAAGACTGGAAGCTCTTGGACCTGCTCATTAAACTAGCAATAGCACAAAGTAACAGTCAGTGACCTACAAAACCAGCAAGCCCAGATAATAAATAACAGGGCTGAAAGGCTCTGAAAGCCCCTGTTCAGGAAGCTGGGCAGGAAATTGCAGTCAAATCTATAAGGTTATGGTCCTCCCTCATCCCAGCCAAGCTGAACCAGCAGCGTTTCCGTCTGAAATGGTCCACTCAGGGCTCCCTGGTCCCACGCAAAATCAGAAAAAAAATAAGAATAATAATTTGCAGGAAAGGAATTGCTATAACAAAAAGACTCAGTGTGTTGAATCTTTCTCAGAAATAGAAGCACCTATTTTTTTTTAAAAATAATTACCCGCCATGGGCAGTAATACTGATATGTTTGCATAGTTGAGTCCCCAGGGAACATCCTTTCTATAGAAGTTCCAGGGGCAACTATACTGGCCTTTAGTGGGATCTGAATTGGTCATGGCTGCAGATTAGGGTGAAATCCAAAAAGATGCAAGACTTTGGGGAGAAAATTACCACTGGTTTAAGTATATGTCCCTAATACATATTGCATATGCCCACATATGCATGCATATATATACCATAAGGGACTTCCCAGGTGGTCCAGTGGTAAAGAACCTGCCTGCCTATGCAGGAACAAGAGATGTGGGAGGGATCCCTGGGTTGGGAAGCCCCCTGGAGTATGAAATGGCAACCCACTCCAGTATTCTTGCCTGGAAAATTCCATGGGCAGAGGAACCTGATGGACGACAGTCCATGGGGTCATAAAGAGTTGGACATGACTGAGCACACAGACCCATGTATTTAACTGTGTGTTTGAGTAGACTGTGCTATAAATAGCCATCTAAAGATTCTAAATTTAGGGGTGATGAATCATTTTATAAAGGACCCTTATGTTTAAATAGGTATCTTTATAGGCTTTCTTTAAATAGCAGAATTCTTTCCCTTAGTGCATTTTAAAGTGGTGTGCATTAATATTTACATATGACTTGTCAAGACCACATCTGTTTTAGAGAATAATTTTTTCATCAGTACATAAGCTCCAGTGTATGTATAGACTTTACACCAACACCTAATGATGTTTTGGCAAAACTAATTCATAAGTTATTGCCAAATAAATGTATTATCTAACATAATTTTTGTGATGACATGCAGAGATTCACATAAATGAGATTATTTCACTGCCACTTCTTTCTCTGAAGATCAGCTATGAGATCACTGACCTCCTACATAGGACTTAACAGGCATATTTAGCAGGCCTCCCCTGTGTCACTAATGTGTGTGTGTGGCCCCTGACTCAGAAACCACAGCCCTGCTCCTGGGTCCCTCATAAGTAACTTCTGTCCTTCAAGTAGGACCAACTCTAGTCCTGGGCACCCGTCTCCAGTGGGAATTAAGAGACAACTCTCACACTCTCTGTCCCTAACCCTCTCCATGACCTTACCCTAGAGCCTGAATCAGCACCAGGAGTTACTTCTCTGACCCAAAACTTTGTCAGTTAGGAAATTGCCTGGTGGTCCCATGGCTGGGAATCCTGGCTTCCAGAGCAGGCGGCCAGGTTTGATCCCTGGTCAGGGAACTAGGATCCCACATGCAACACGACTAGAAATAAAGAAAGAAAGAAAAATAAGCCCAGATTCTTGCACTTTCCCTTCAGAAAAGTGCTATATTCACTGGCTTCCTTTCATTAAAAACATTTTTTTTTTTTTTTTTGTCAGTTACAGGACCTTCCTGGGCTTCCCAGGTGGCATTAGTGGTATAAAACCTGCTTGCCAGTGCAGAAGATATAAGAGACGTGGGTTCGAGCTCTAGGTCGGGAAGATCCCCCGGAGAAGGGCATGGCAACCCACTCCAGTGTTCTTGCTTGGAGAATCCCGTGGACAGAGGAGCCTGGTGGGCTACAGTCCATGGGGTCACAAAGAGTCAGACACAGCTGCACGCACTCTCGCCAAGGGCTTTCCTAACACTGGCATTGGCCCACTCAGTAATTAGCATAACTTTCTTTGTCACCCCACGGCAAGTGAGGTCCCAAGACTGCGGAAAGGCCCAGTGTGGAGTGCCACACAGGAGCGTGAAGACAACGCTGAGGCCATCACTGGAGGGGGCACCTGAGCAGAGCAACCATGTGCCTGCACGTGGGGGAGGATGGGACGGGGGCACGGGGAGGTGACAGGAGCTCGGTACCGCCCTGCCCTCTGGGACTTGGAGGTGGCCGTGACAACAATGGGACAGTAGAGGGGGATTCCTTTCCTGGATTTCCCATGGGAGTGCATGGGCCCTTCTGGTATATTCTCTCCATGCCATGTCCTGTGGACGGTGTCAATACAGAGATGCTGAAAATGCCAACAGACCCAGTTAGCAGCCTTTTCTTCACCAGCTTGGCCTTCAGGGGTGTGGGGGGCAGGGGATGTTAAACTACTTTTTAAAAGACAACTTGATTCAAATCAATGTAATGGTTATTTAGCCTACTGAACTTTTAGGTGATCTTGAATGTGGTGTTGGGGTTTCCCCAGTGGCTTTGCGGTAAAGAATTCAGCTGCCAATTCAGGAAACAAAGTTCAACCCTGGGTCAGGAAGGTCCCCTGGGGGAGGAAGTGGCAACCCACTGCAGTATTCTTGCCTGGGAAACCCCATGGACAGAGGAGACTGGAGGGCCACAGTCCACGGGGTCACAGAGAGGCAGGCACCACCGAGCACACACGCACAATGTGGTCGCACTTTCCCTCGTAAATCCACCAGATTCTCCAAACAGGATCGCCGCTCCTCTGCGCTACTTCATTTTAACATTTCCACCCAGAATGTTGGACATCTTCTTTCAGAACCTCCTCTACCCTTACTCATTTAGAAGAACAATAATGGTGACAACATCATTTTTAACCACTGTTTAAATTGATCCAGTAGATACTAATCAATTTCCCATAATCCCCAAGAAACACATTTACTCCTGTGTGGTCCTTCCATGTTCCAAGGATCTCATATCTGCTTCTGCCAGTAGTTATTTTCAAAAAGATTCTATTGCCCCATCATTGTATTTTCCTTTTTATTTCTGTTGCTAAAGACAGTTTTGAAGAATGAGTTCAATATCTTGGCCATTTCAGACCCATCGTTAATTTCATGCCCAGCCTGATTTATTAGCAGACCTATTTTCACTTCAGTATCTCTTTTCCCTGGTGCATTAGTAAAAAACCCTCCTATTTCTTTAACCCTTTTTACTAGTATTATCTTTACAACCTTCCCACCAGTCACACATGATATTATTCTGTTCATCTTTCTTTCTCTCCCTCTAATTCTCTGCATGGCTTTTCCTGACCAGGAAATCTGTACAGAATCATTCTTCAAACCACAACAGGGCCTTTCAATGTTCTTTATTTTTTTCTCTCCTTGGTGGAATTGTGGTTTTTCTGATATTAATTATTCCAGTAGACAGTTTGGTTTTCTGTGACAGGCGTGGGTTGCTTTCTTTGCTCGTTTGCAAAGTGCTGCGTGCATGCCTGCTTCTGATTGGTGTCTGTTGTTAGAGAGCTGAGCCTGTGGGTCTGCCCTCTGCTCGGGCAGCCAGCCCTGCTCTGTCATTACAGATCCTCTTCCTTCCAACTCTGAGACAGACAAGACCCAGGCAGTATGGGCCCTTGTCTGCTGGTTATGAGGATCCAGTTTCACTTCAGGTGTCCCTAAGGCAAAACTGAGATGGGGTAGACAGACTCCACTACTGGCCTTCCCCCTTTTCCTCTTGGAGCATTTCCAGCTCACAGGGGTTCAGCATCTTGGTCTGGTCCCTGAGCGCCTTATGACTTTCCACATGCACATCCTGACCAGGTCTGCTCTCCCAGGAATGCATACCCTCAAGGACTGTCCCTGCTTTGCCCCCAGCACTGCTTGGAGGCAGCAGATGGAGCTGGGCTCAGCTGCCTCTCCAGAGACTGACAAGCCCCCAGTGATGCCGCCTAATGGCTCTGCTTCTTAGAGGAATCACACTGTCCTGAGCCCCTCTCCTTCTCCAGAATAACTGTACTCACATAGTGGCCTCTTCATTTACTTAAATAGGTTTAAAGAAATAAATCGAGCATCAGCAACGGGCCAGATTGGCTGGGGCAGCAGAGGGAAGTAATTACTCCTGTTGGACACATGCTGAGAACTCCAGTCCTCTGACTCAGTCCTCACACAGCTCAGAAATGAAGATGCACTCTTCAGGTTTGCCCAGCTGGATCAGCTGGTAAAGAGTAGTCAAGCCATTGCTTAGGACTCAGGAATGTGTGTGTCAAGGTTTGGGATGGTTCTATGGTCCCTTTCCTTTGGCATGTTTTGGTGTGATATCACCACTAGTAGGAGATGGGTCTGGCTGGTGTGGGCAGGACCGGGTCCCCATCAACAAGTCCACTCTGACCAGAGTCATTTAGTACTAATTCTACCTAGAGAGATCAAGACTTGGAAGGAGGAAATCAGAACTGACATGTAGGTGGCCTTCCAATCATAGACGTTAAGTTAGCAGCCTAAGATCTTTGCATGAAAGGTGGGGAACTTTGGTATCACTTGCAAGGAAGTCAGCTGTGGAGCTAGTAACCCTAGAAGGGGTAGGATCCTTGCACTGCAAGCCTCCTGGGGCCGCAATGTGCACATGCTTACTGGAATCCTCTGAAAAATTGAGAGAGATGGGGCCCATCGCCCCATCCTCCTCCAGCTGACAAAGGTTCAGAGAGGCTGAATTTCTTGCCAAAGCCATGCAAAGCCTGGATTTTGGCCAGGCAAGTTTAAATGGGGCTCCCCATTTAAATGGGTGGCTCAGAGGTGAAGAATTTGCCTGCAATGCAGGAGCCACAGGAGATGCAGACTCGATCCCTGGGCCGAGTAGAACCCCTCAAGGAGGGCATGGCAACCCACTCCAGTATTCTTACCTGGAGAATCCCATGGACAGAGAAGCCTGGCAGACTACAGTCTATAGGACCTCACAGAGTCAGACACGACTGAAGCTATTAGGCATGCATATGTGCACTCAAGCAAGTATGAATGGGTGAATGTTTTCTCCCTGGTGTAGCTATTAAAGTGCCAGGATTTGATTCAGAATTCACCCTGAGAAACATGTGGGCCACATAGTTGCCTAAGAACTGGAGGAAAGAAGCAGAAACTTGGGATGGGGGTGAGGCTAGGAGAGTGAGAGATGGAGGTGCTCATTGGAGCAGGAGTGCGGGTCCCTGTCAAGTAGCCAGAGCAGAGATGTGCCCCTGGGTAGCACACAAGGGCACAAAACTACCTCTGGAATAAACCTGGCTGATCTCGGCCCCCACATCCACCTCACCTAACTATGTCGGGCATGAACTCTGACATAGTGGGTTAAGTTGGAGTGGACACTGCAAGTAAACAAGCTAATAAAACAGCAATGAGAAAAAATGAAAAATCCAAAGAAAAAGAAAGAAGGAAGTAAGTACATTTCTCACCCAGGCAGACTCCCATCCTCTGCGGGTTCATCATGTTCATGAGCATTCATGGCAGCTAAAAACTGACAGTTTGAATTTTGTGAATGAACAAAGCATACTCTGGTGCCAGTATTAGCACCAGAATGCTAGAATGCATTCTGTTATTTAAAATTTAAACTCTTGTTTATGCCCCCTGAGAAGCTACTTCATTTCAGAAACTACTGAAAAAACTGAAAGGAGGAAAATGAACAGAAACAGTGAGACATCTTTTACCAGAAATCTAGATTTTTTAAAGCATCAGTTCCTTGGCTAGTAGAAACAAATGGTAAAAGGAGTTGGTTTTTCTCTAGTCATTAACAGAAAATCGTTTTCTCCTTGGCCCTACTAAATTTTTATTGAACAAATAGTTAAAGTGCATTATCTTGAAGGTGTGCCAAGTTCTGAGCCTGCCTAGGGTGCCCACATGCCTGTCTGACTCTAGTTTCAGATAGGAACTGGAGCCAGCACTGCAAATCTGGCTGGGAGGATAGAGGGAAGGTCAGAAAAGGTCAGCATAGGACTGAGCTGGAGGCTAGGCAACAGCCAAACCTATTCTAAAGGCTTGGGAGGCCAAGACGGAGTCTCATTCATAGCCTCTGTCACTTTTCCAGGACCTATCTGAGTGTGCCCAGATAGCCCTGCCCTGGGGAGCTAATGGGACCGTGTCCTTTGTGATGCTGAGTCTCCAAGAAGGGAGGGGCACCCAGGGGAGGCGGGGATGGCAGATAAGGACATGCAGGTCTCCTCAGCCAGATGAGTATCTGCCTGGGCGGCAGATTTGCTAGCTGAGCGGGTGGCAAGGAGAAGGGGGCCTAGAGCGCAGGGCAGAGAGGAGGGGCGGTCAGTGCTCCCACAGATGGGTACTTCGCAAGTGTGGGGGCCTCTCCGGCCCCAAGGCTGCAGAAAGTCCACTCTTCTGCCAGGGAGGTGGCACCTGCCTGACAACTAACCCCAGTCCCTCCTTCCTGAACAAATTCTATGGCAGATACACTCAGAAGACAGAGGAGGAAGGGTGAGAAGACTGGTTCCCTCCCCATTGCAGTCCCGCAGCTGGAGTGTGGTTGTGGGCAGGACAGGAGGAAGGCAATCATCATTAAACTGCATGTGAAATTGACGTGTGAAACTAGACTGCATTGTCTGGGTTACTGAAAGTGCCTAGAATGTTATGAAATCTGCACCAAATGTCGTTAAGTGATGGGAACGGGTGTAGTTGCAGGAAGTGATTAATTAAAAAAAACATAAAAATCACTTCCCACTTGAATCCATACTGGATTCAGACAGTTCAATAAATCAGCTACCCGTGTCACAAAGGGTCTGGCGCTCGGGAGCAGAGCTTTGCCTGTTTGGATAGACTTAGTGGTAAAGCTGGGAGGTCTGGGAACCTATAGCAGCAAACACATAGCCAGAAACCAGAGGGCAGACCTGTGGGCTAGAGAGCCAGAGGGGACAGAGATGGGGGAGACAAGACTGTGTGTGGAGAGGAGGCAGCCGTGGGGACAAGGATGTGCCAAACACACAAGGCACACGTGAGTGAAAAACGGCAGGGGCGTGGGGCAGCCAGCTGAAGGACCTACATTCAGAAATAACTTCTCTGCGTGGAGCTTTGTGCCTGAATTGCTTCTTAAACCCCTAGAACCCAGCCCCCGCATGTATCGGGATTCACTTTCATGCTGCAGCCTTTCAACTTTGGTAAATGATAGCAAGGTCTAGTTCTTAGCAGTCACAATAGCAGCGCTTGATTATTGTGTGATTACCATTGAACTTTCACACCGACCATAAGAGCCAGGTATTACTATTATCATCCCTGGTTCACTGAGGTATCAACTGTAGCACAGAGAGTGTGGCAGACAGGGAACCATCCTCACCAGCCTGTCCTCCCCTTCCATCATCGCCTTTCAGTGGCTGCTGAGACTTGGCTGCCCAGCTAGGATATTTCCCAACCCTCCTTGCAACAAAATGCACTTTTCCATTTTCTCCCATTCTTTCTGGACACTGACAATTCTGAGGGGATGATGGGGCTGCAAGACAGAGGGAGACAGGATCCCGGAATCAAAGTGTGGAGGGCAGCTGTGCTCCAGTTGGGAGCACTGCCATGGAGTGCAGACGTAAATGAAGAGTAAACTTCTCCCACGCAGAGCTCCTGTGATGTTGACATTTACATGCTACATAGCAGCTAGCATTATTCCAGCTAGAACAGAGACAGGGAGTACCTAAGCCAAGGTCACACAGCCAGGGAGTGGGAAGATGGGCAATAAACTCAGCTCTCCTGGACCACTCAGGTGTCTTTCCTTTCAAAACAGTTACCATTTAGGGCTCTGCGTCCCTATCTCCACAGCCAGTACTTATATTCATGTCAGGACAGATCTGGCTGAACCACAGGATGGACACAGGATAACTCTTGCATCTGTGGGGTCCACTCGGGGGCTAGAGACTCAGCTGAGCTTGGGCCATCCAGGGGGCTTCTGCTTTTGCATTTGCCAAAGACAGATGTGAACAGTGACAATAAATATTCTCGTTCAGATGGTGTGCTTGCTCATTTCATCTTTAGTCTTATGAGTGAGGGTCTTCTGTCAAGTGTCTGCTGCAAGTGAGGAAACAGGGGTGTTGAGAGGCTGAACACTGACCCAGGGTCACGCAAGCTGAGAGCGACAGAGCCAGGACTCACAGTAACTCTCTGACCCAGATACCTGCTCTGAATCACTAGTCCTCAGAGGTTCTGGATTGTGTACTCCATCAAAGAAAGATAAAACACAAGCCAAATTTTAAATGCGTTTCATACATTACTTTGCCAACAAAGGTCCGTATAGTCAAAGCTATGGTTTTTCCAGTAGTCATGTATGGATGTAAGAGTTGGACCATAAAGAAGGCTGAGCACTGAAGAATTGATGTTTCTGATTTGTGGTGTTGGATAAGACCCTTGAAAATCCCTTGGACTGCAAGGACATTAAACAAGTCAAGTCTGAAGGAAATCAACCCTGAATATTCATTGGAAGGACTGATTCTGAAGCTCCAATACTTTGGCCACTGAATACTTTGAAGAGCTGACTCATTGGAAAAGACCCTGATGCTGGGAAAGATTGAAGACAAAAGGAGAAGAGGGTCGTAGAGGATGAGATGGTTGGATGGCATCACTGACTCAATGGACATGAGGTTTAGCAAACTCTGGGAGGTGGTGAAGGACAGGGAAGCCTGGAGTGCTGTGGTCCATGGGGTCACAAAGAGTTGGACCTGACTTAATGACTAAACAACAGCAACAAACATAGTCACTGTGTACTTCAGTATCAGTAAAGTATGATTCATTTTCTATATCTTGAGACAGAAAAAATGGATGATTTCTCTATTCCTCCCGTCCTTCGGTGGATAATCCTGTCCCCCCAAGGATGGGCATGCTCCATTTAGAAACATAGTCTGGATCACGCTGTAGATTGCCTGTGGATGCCAAGCGAGGTGTGCTGTAGTGACAGGATCTTTATCCCGATGGGCGTCTCTGCTCTAGAAGCAGACCCAGGACATTCGGAAAGGGGGGACAACTCTGAGTCATACTCTTTCCCCAGTGTCATCTTCATCACGAGGGACTGCTGCTGTGGTTTCAAAGATTTCAGACCAGTAGAAAGTTCGCTTTTTCTGCAAAAATGTCCAGATTGGGCTGAGAGGTGGAGGTGGTGACTAAAGCCGGGAGACCCCAGGGGCTCTGGTTAGTGCTCTGTCAGCCAAAGGTGGAGACAGCCCAGTGGGAAACCAGGTAAATGTTCCACAGGGGGAGAAAAAGGCCTTCATCGCCCTCCTTCCATGAGGTCCAGAACCTGCAGTTGTCTAGCTTGGCAAGGAGCTGGTGCCGATGGAGGCCAGCCAGTGCCATCTGCACCTTCTCAGCAGGCACGGCCTCTTCCCCGGAGCACATCAGGATGTCAGCGCGGAAGGGGTCCCAGCCTGGGCCAGCCCATCTTGGATGGTGTCATTCATAAAATATTGAAGCAGCAAGGGTGCAGGGCACACACCAAATGGCCACGGCAGGTTACGTGCAGGGGAGCCTGTGACGGAACCCGACCCCCATTCATTCCTGACTCTTGTCTGGCTCAGGGCCTGCACGTCCTGGGGTCTTGGGGTGTGAACTCAGGCCAAGAGAGCCAGCCTGATGGTTCTGGAGTTAGCAAGCACTCATTGGTTGTGGATGGTCACTCTGTAAGGGTATCAAATGCACTTTTTAAATGTTTTTCCATTTTCTTGCTTTTATCTATATATATACATATATATGGGCTTCCCTGGAGGCTCAGAGGATAAAGCGTCTGCCTGCAATGCGGGAGACCCAGGTTCAATCCCTGAGTGGGGAAGATCCCCTGGAGAAGGAAATGGTACCCCAATCCAGTATTTTGCCTGGAAAATCCCATGGACAGAGGAGCCTGGTAGGCTACAGTACATGGGGTTGCTAAGAGTCGGACACGACTGAGTGACTTCGCTTTCTTTCTATACATATATGTGTATATATATATATATATGTTTCATAGGTGGTGCTCAGTTTAGTTCAGTTCAGTCCCTCAGTCGTGTCCGACTCTTTGGGACCCCATGGACTGCAGCACACCAGGCCTCCCTGTCCATCACCAATTCCCAGAGTTTACTCAAACTCATGTCCATTGACTCGGTGATGCCATCGAACCATCTCATCCTCTGTCTTCCCCTTCTCCTCCTGCCTTCAATCTTTCCCAGCATTAGGGTCTTTTCAAATGAGTCAGTTCTTCGCATCAGGTGGCCAAAATGTTGGAGTTTTGGCTTCAACACCAGTCCTTCCAATGAATATTCAAGATTGATTTCCTTTAGGATGGACTGGTTGGAACTCCTTGCAGTCCAAGGGACTCTCAAGAGTTTTCTCCAATACCACAGTTCAAAAGCATCAATTCTTTGGCATTCAGCTTTCTTTATAGTCCAACTCTCACATCCATACATGACCACTGGAAAAACCGTAGCCTTGACTAGACAGACCATTGTTGGCAAAGTAATGTCTCTGCTTTTTCACATGCTGTCTGGGTTGGTCATAACTTTCCTTCCAAGGAGTAAGTGTCTTTTAATTTCATGGCTGCAATCACCATCTGCAGTGATTTTGGAGCCCAGAAAAATTAAGTCAGCCACTGTGTCCACTGTTTACCCATCTATTTGCCATGAAGTGATAGGAACAGATGCCATGATCTTAGTTTTTGGAATGTTAAGCTTTAAGCCAACTTTTTCACTCTCCTCTTTCATTTTCATCAAGAGGCTCTAGTTCTTCAATTTCTACTATAAGGGTGATGTCATCTGCATATCTGAGGTTATTGATATTTCTCCCGGCAATCTTGATTCCAGCGTGTGCTTCCTCCAGCCCAGCATTTCTGATGATGTACTCTGCATATAAGTTAAATAAGCAGGGTGACAATACACAGCCTTGACGTACTCCTTTTCCTATTTGGAACCAGTCTGTTGTTTCAAGTCCAGTTCTAACTGTTGCTTCCTGACCTGCATACAGGTTTCTCAAGAGGCAAGTCAGGTGGTCTGGTATTCCCATCTCTTTCAGAATTTTCCACAGTTTATTGTGATCCACACAGTCAAAGGCTTTGGCATAGTCAATAAAGCAGAAGTAGATATTTCTCTGGAACTCTCTTGGTTTTTTGACGATCCAACAGATGTTGGCAATTTGACCTCTGGTTCCTTCGCCTTTGCTAAAACCAACTTGAACATCTGGAAGTTCATGGTTCACGTACTGTTGCAGCCTGGCTTGGAAAAAATTGAGCATTACTTTGCTAGTGTGTGAGATGAGTGCAATTGTGCAGTAGTTTGAGCATTCTTTGGCATTGCCTTTCTTTGGGATTGGAATGAAAACTGACATTTTCCAGTCCTGTGGCCACTGCTGAGTTTTCCAAATTTGCTGGCATATTGAGTGTAGCACTTTCACAGCATTATCTTTTAGGATTTGAAATAGCTCAACTGGAATTCCATCACCTCCACTAGCTTTGCCCACTTGACTTTGCATTCCAGGATGACTGGCTCTAGATGAGTGATCACACCATCATAATTCTCTGGGTTATGAAGATCTTTTTTGTACAGTTTTTCTGTGTATTTTTGCCACCTTTTCTTAATATCTTCTGCTTTTGTTAGGTCCATACGATTTCTGTCCTTTATTGTGCCCATCTTTGCATGAAATGTTCCCTTGGTATCTCTAATTTTCTTGAAGAGATCTCCAGTCTTTCCCATTCTGTTGTTTTCCTCTATTTCTTTGCAATGATCTCTGAGGCAGGTAGTGCTAGTGGCAAAGAATCCACCTGCCACTGCAGGAGATTCAAGAGACATAGGTTTGATCTCTGGGTCAGGAAGATTCCCTGGAGGAGGACATAGCAACCTACTCCAGTGTTCTTCCATGGAGAATCCCATGGACAGAGGAGCCTGGCAAGCTGTAATCCATAGGGTCACAGAGTCAGACACGATTGAGCATACATGCAAATCAATATATATTTATAAGCGTAAAATGCGAAAGGATAGCTGATAAACCTTTGTATTAGAGCTGTTTGCTATGAACTCTGAAAAATCACTGGGCACAGAAAAGGGTGCAGACCTTCCTTCTGACCGTGCCAAGGGTCTCGAGTAGCACATCAGCCCTATGGGGGAGGGGCAGGATGCAGGAAAGAGGGATATGACAGGACATTAGATTCTACGAGCGACAGGTCCTGACATCTGTGAATCCTGTAGTGAAGGGCCCTCCTCTGTGGAGTGTGCCGGGACAACCAGCGCTCTAGCGAGCTCCCTTGAGAGTCACTTCCCTACGTGAATGATGGGGAGACAGTGTGCACTTTCTCAGGCAGGCGCCACCTCTGACTGCCTCTCCCCTCCTTACAGAACCCACCACAGCTCTGTTCAGGGAGCCCTTTGCAGCCCAGCCAGGGGGACAGAGGGAAAAGGGAATCTGTCGCCGCCAGTTGGTTGGACACTCGTTGGACACTCCACCCCTCCCTACCTCCACTAAGCTGGGCCTATTGCATCTTCTTTCCTTGAATTTGGAACCAGGGCCAGAAGACACTCAGAATTCCCTCTGGGATCTTGGAATACGAAGTGATTTAACACCGAGGCTGGGGCAGCCATGTCTGACCCACATGTGGAGGAAGGAGGAGAAACAGAGAGAAGAGGGGAATGGTAGTGGAGCAGACCTGGAGAATGCGGGCCAGGAAACCTCTGGTTTCCAGTCCCCAGATCCCAGCTCTGCTTGTGCCCTGCCCGTGGGTTCTGTGAGCCTCTTTCTGGCTCCAATACATCCCCTTGGAGATTAGCTGGTAGGAACATTTCTCATGCCCAGGGGCCCTGGATGGGTGGGACAGTTAACCTTGTAACCCACATCTTACCTGTGTAGTCATGAGATGCTGACCCAACTTCCTCCTCTTTCACCCACTGCATGTTTATCAGGACCCCCTTGGGACACGGGGACGAGACACGGGATTACACTCAAGTCACCCACATGCTTTCTCTCAACACTCATTTAAGTTGCTTGAGAGAGGAAATGGCAGAGTCACTTCCCTTTCCTCAATTGCCATCTGTGCTCCTGCTTCAGTGACCCCATTCGCAGCTCCAACATCCTTCCCCAAGTAGGATGTGAGCTGGAAAGTGGCCGGAAGTGGCAACAACAGCATTTATTTCCATGCTTCTCCCTTAAGCAGGCGAATCTAGGGGAAATATTTTGTGAGCTCCACTTCATGCAGACCTAAAGGGGGGTAACTGCTTCCCTTCTTTCTGGGCGGAAGAGCTTGAGGTGAGAGCTTCACAGGCCCCCTGGGATGGCGCACACTTGGTGGCTGAAGCAGGAAACAAAATTCAGGATACCCACTCTCAGCAGGGCACTCACCTCTGTGCGGCCACAGCCTGGAAGGATGCGCAGAAGACGGAGACCCACACCCGGGCTGCGGCTCAATTTACCTGCTCCCCCGGCGGAGCCCCCCAGTCCTGGGGGCAGAGGAGTGTCAAATGCGCCTCATCATGCCCCTCCCAAGCCCAGAGCTTCCAGTTCAGTCAGGGCCCTGGTGATGCCGTGGCACTTTCACCGTCACACCCGGAGAAGCACGCAGTCATTCTGTCCTCCCTGTCCTCAAGAACTAGGCTAAAATCAGAGACCAGTTCAGACATCCAGTTTCTATGTCCAAAGTTCAGATTATGATCCCTTTGCTTCTCTGACCACAGCAGGAGAAGGGTAGGATGCAAACAGCCCCTGTCTCTCCAGCTGCAGATCGGGACCCCGTACCTGCAACCGTCCCACGTGGGCACCTTCTCAGCCTGCTCCTCACAAACAGAGCTGACGGGCAGGTCACAGACACTTATGGGTTTGGGTCTGCGGCACATCCACCCATGAGCAGGGGCGAGAGATGTGGTGGGTATGTCCTGGAACCTGCTTCTGTGGCCCTCTAAACTGTGTGGCTGGGGCCGCAGGGGCTCTGAGATTCGGGTGACGCACCCCACCTCTGTTTTACCTCTAGATAGGCCTGTTCTGACCTGGTCTTAGTTCAGCCAATGACTCCACCCCCATCTCCATGACCAAGCCCCATCCTGGGACTCGAGCCAGTGGGTCTCACTTTGTTTCCTATTCCCGAGTTTCTTTCTTGATAATCTGCTCCTGCCTTCATTTCCCAAAGCTGGGAGTTTATCTTCCTGTCTTCTGAGACCTCCTGTCAGGGGGGAGCTGCGGATCTCCCCCTTGTCCACTGACTGATCCTTTCACTGAAGTGACCCTCCTGGGGAGACCCCAGCGGAATCACTGGTCTGGAGCCCACAGCCTGCCTGCCTCTCCCCCCGCCATCTCCCTGCCCAGGGTGCCCGCTGGCCCAGCTAGGCAGGTCCTGGCCCCTCCTCACCAGCCAGGCTGAGGCCTAGACCTGACAGAATCCAAGCCCGTTGGAGACGTCACCTCACAGAGTATAATTATTATTTCTCATTTAACTTCTGAACTGGATTGAAGCTTCACAGTCAGGGCTCTTGGTTAGGAAACTGGCCGCACTGTGGCTTAAAAAGTAAGACCTTGTGAAGGAAAGAAATATGAGGGTGGGAGCAGGGAGGTGTGTGCAGAAGGCGGGAGACCCTGGTCTTTCCCCTTGTGATTTCTTTGTGTCCTGGACCGCGTTTCCTCTGAATAAACTGCTCACAAATATTCACGTGACTGTGGTCCTTGGACACAGGGTCATGACTCGTCACAGAAGAACTCAGTTAACTTGCCGGCCTGACGGGGAGATGAGGGCACCTGTCTTGCCTTTGAGCCCTTCCATGAAAGGCATTTCTTGTTTTATTTTGGAGACCTTTTGGATGAAGTGGAGGGACACTGAAGAGAAAGAACTTTTCTATATTCACTGTGTTCCAGCCCATACCAACATACTGCTCATTCCTCTGTTCAGCCCTAACATGTTCTTATGAGGGTGACTTACGCCTAATATGTGTCTATGCTATGCAGTCACTGAAGAATTAATAAAGGATCTCTAGCATCTATGACTGCTGTCACAATGAGTACAGAGTTAGTCACGTGAAACATGTCACATTACACCCGCAACAACTCCCCACATCACCTGGTGAGATCTGTGTTCCTCGGGGAGGATCTAAAGGGTAGTAACAAGTTCAAGGTCACCCGGCTTGTCGGGGTGGAGCCGGGAAGTGGGCTCCACATTCCTAACTCTGACTCGGTTCCCTTTCTGAGCTGCTCTGGTCATGATTAGATGGTTTTTCAACGGGGTATAAGACTCCGAGAGACAGAAAGAGTATTATCTATCTCATGTTACTGGAAAAGAAGTGACTTCTCCAGTCTCAGTTCCAGCCTGAGGAGGAGGAGGTGGCTGGTTTGGAAACGCTATCCTTACCTCATGAGCAGCCAATTCCAAGCTCAAGCTGATCTGAGTCCATGAGGCCACAAAGAGGGTCTGGGGTCCAGGCAGAACTGTGAATGTTGGCAAAGGGAAGGGAGTTTCTGGAGAGGGCCAGGAGGCACTGGGGGTGGCAGAGATGGCTAGCTACACTGTGTTCAGCCTCCTGAGGTCCAGTGTTTCATTTTATTTAAAAAAAGTTTTAAGGTCTTTCTTTCTTTTTGGGTACTCTGTGGGGCATGCAGGATCTTGGTTCCCTGACCAGGGATCAAACCCACACCCCGTTCCATGCAAGGGTGGAGTCTTAACCAATGGACCACCAGGGAAGTCCCTAGTGTTTCATTTTAAATTCCTTATGTTGTGGCTCCTGAAACCCCACCAGGTGAATTCATTTTCCACATGAAGGCACTGGCTGAGGGTCTTTGAATGATTCCAAGAAAGGATCTAGGAAACCCCCATATTTTTGTTGACACCAGGGTGTAAATAAAGAGCTAAATGTCACAAAGGGGATGGTTGGCATTCACGGGAGACAGACTTCCAGGGCCAGAGGTGTCTGAGGAGGAAAATTCCCAGGAAGTCACAGAAATCTTAGGCAGGCAAGCGGGTCTCTGTGGGGGATAGAAGAGGGTTTTGAGCTGATGTGTCTAAATCTTCAGAGGAGGCTTCACCTGTTCCCCAGGCACATCCTGGTGATGCTCAGACACCTTTGTGTGAAACACCTCCTTCCACATCTCTGCTGGGCCCTTTCAGCTTTGAAATGTTGATTTTTCCTTAAATGAGTATCCCTAGTAGTCCCAACACTTGAAAAAGATGGCAGTTTCTCAACCAGGACTCCCCTGCAAAAATGGGGCTCTGATGCCCAGACCAGGGCAGTCTTCGGATGTAGCAAGGGAACTAGACTGCTTCTAGATGGTGCAAGCTCTGTGCTGTTCTTGGGAGAAGCAAGTCAGGCTTCGCATCTTCCAGGTTCCATGTCTTTTTCAAGGACGTGGTCCTGGCAGAGGGTGGGAGACGACAGGGCAGCAGCCGCAGGTCCCCAGCTCTGTGAACCCGTCTGCGTGTGACTCATCTCAGCTCTTCCTCTTGTGAGCCGTGCCTGGTGCTCTGTCACTTTCCCCATCCTTATTCTGGCTGGCCGCCCACCTGAGATGAGAGTCCATTGTGAAATTCTACCTCCTAAGTGCAAGGGCTAAGGCGTGTCATCTGGCCACATCACTTCATGGCAAATAGATGGGGAAACAATGGAAACAGTGACAGACTTTATTTTCTTGGGGTCCAAATCACTGTAGATGGTGACTGCAGCCATGAAATTAAAAGACATTTGCTCCTTGGAAGGAAAGTTATGACCAATCTAGACAGCATATTAAAAAGTACAGACGTTACTTTGCCAACAAAAGTCCATCCAGTCAAGGCTATGGTTTTTCCAGTAGTCATGTATGGATATGAGAGTTGGACTATTAAGAAAGCTGAACACCGAAGAACTGATGCTTTGGAACTGCGGTGTTGGAGAAGATTCTTGAGAGTCCCTTGGACTGCAAGCAGATCAAACCAGCCAATCCTAAAGGAAATCAGTCCTGAATATTCATTGAAAGGACTGCTATTGAAGCTGAAACTCCAATATTTTGGCCACCTGATGCGAAGAATTGACTCATTTGAAAGGACCCTGATGCTGGGAAAGATTGAAGGCAGGCAGAGAAGGGGACAACAGAGGATGAGATGGTTGGATGGCATCACCAACTCAATGGACATGAGTGAGTAAATTCTGGGAGCTGGTGATGGACAGGGAAGCCTGGCGTGCTGCAGTCCATGGGGTCAAAAAGAGTCGGACATGACTGAGCGACTGAACTGAACTGAACTGAAGACAATCTAGGTTTCTCCATGCTTCCATCCTTTCTGCTCCTCCCATCTCTTTTCCAAGCCGTATGAATAAATTGGCATGTGGCATAAATTGGCAGTATGGCATGATTTCTGGAGGTAGACAGAGTCCACCATTTACTTACCGTGTGAAATCAGTGAGTTCCTTAACCTCATGCCCTCATCTCCAAAAGGGACTTAATATTGACATCTGCCTTGAAGCATTTGTGAAGTGGGAAGATGTGATACAGGTAAAGCCCTTAGAATTAGAATTAGCATTTAGATCTCCTTATATTTTAGCCATTATATTACCATCATGTCAAACCTTGATCTCCTCAGAACTCTGGTGAACTTTGTCCTAACCACTCCTTCTCTTCCTGCTGGTCCCCGCAACTGTTAGAATCCCATAGAGAGAAAGCAGCCAACCCAGGACAAGCTGCGGAGGCAGCTGTCAGTCACCAGCCCTGTTGACCCAACATCTGATTTCTTTCACCATCTTTCCTTTGTGCTTCTGGATCAGTGTTACACACCATTAACTTTCTTTCCTAGCATCTCAGTATTCCAGACCATCCCAACACACAGTCACTGGTATTTCTCCCATCAGGAGGGATTCTCCATAATGCAGGCTTTCCCAGAAGCCCAGTAAGAGGATCCTTTCCAGGGGGAATCGCGCCCCTGTCATGGTCCATGCCAGCAGCGCTGGCGCAGATGGAGCTGCTGTTTCCCATAATTGCAACACAACTGCTGTCAGAGTTCTCCTCCCAGGTAAAGGCTGACGACACAGTGTGAGCGCCTCTCATCACTGACTTCAGGAGACTATATCCTCCTACACTTGCCTGCAGTGGGATCTTCAGGGTGGGCTTTGGGAAATTTTTAGGTAAGTGTTTTTTGTGCTCCCCTGGGCATTATGCCATTTGCCCCTGCCTCACCTGCTCTAACCATATCCCTTCTTCTTTCTTTGTTCTCATGGTCTGCCTGTGGTAGGAGATCTTAGGTGAGTATTGTCTTTATTGAAAAGTGGGAGAAGGTAATAGATAGACACAGGATGTAGTCAAGATAAGATTTCATTTTGAAACATCTGATGCAGAGTCACCAGTCACTGTGACTCCAGGCACATGCGTTTGGGATACTTCTATTGTTTGTGAGGGAGGGAACTGACTGTGTCCACTTGGAGATCTCTAATCTAGAAGGGATCAAGGAACTTGATCATTTGACCTAGATTCAGCTGCATCTTTAATCCTCACCCAGACATAACCCGAGACACTTTTAGTGGCTTCCCATTGCCTACTCAATTAAGTTGAAACCTTTTATTTGTTATATAAGACCCTCACTCTCTCTCAACAATTTCTTTGTTTTGTTTTCTTTTATGTTTGCTTTATGTGTAGAGTTTTCTCAAACCAAACAGAATTGTCACTGATTTTCCAGAAACCGTGCTTACAATCCCCCATAGCACCTAGGACCACCACCTCAATACTTTTACTTGTGCTGTTCTTTCTGCTTTGAATAACTTCATTCACTATCACATCATGTTGAAATCAACTTATTTTCTTAAGTATACTTTATTTTTAGAGCAGTTTAATTTCAAAGAAAAATTGAGTGAGAAGTACAGAGCATTCCCATATACCTACCCTTCCCTCACCCCACACATACAGCTTCCCCACCAGAGTGTGACATTGGTTACAACAGATGAACCTATGCTAAAATATCTTTAACACGAAGAGGCCATGGTTTATATTAGGGTTCACCTTGGCTGTTGTATGTTCTATGGGCCATAATGCCATGTGTCTACCTTTATAGGATCATACAGAATAATTTCACTGCCCTAAAACTGACTTACTGTTCAAGGTCAAAAACAAATGCTTCTTGTTTTAATCCAGTATGTATTCAGTAAGCCTTTAATGAGTGTTTACTCTGTTGTAAGTACCAGGGACACAAAGCTGAGTAATTCCCAGACTTTGAGCTTAGGAGATAACAATACTACAAGAGAGACTTCCCTGGTG
This sequence comes from Cervus canadensis, assembly GCF_019320065.1. Classification (NCBI taxonomy): domain Eukaryota; kingdom Metazoa; phylum Chordata; class Mammalia; order Artiodactyla; family Cervidae; genus Cervus; species Cervus canadensis. Next base: position 88,158,565 of record NC_057393.1, on the reverse strand, counting down.
GCCCAGTGGTTAAGACTCTGTACTTCCACTGCAGGAGGCGTGGGTTCCATTCCTGGTCAGGGAGCTAAGATCTTGCATGCCACATGGCATGACCTAAAAACAAAATAAGTAAATAAAAATATAACAACAACACACACAAACCCATGAAAAAAATTAAAGGGGCAGAAAATGCAAGTATTTATTTATACTTAAATAAATATAGAAAAATAAGAAAGCAATATGACAAGAAAGATGGTGACTTCAATGGATAATGGTGACACAGTGTGTATCAGAGAATGCTGGGTGGAACAAATATCCTTCAGCAATTTCCATGTATTTTTAATCTTTTGTACACACTACCAATTTTGATCCATAATTTTATCTGTCTCTTGGGTATTCCACCTGAAAAATCAATGATGTCTCAGGTATATGACCAATATCAGGTCCTAAACTGATCTATCCAATATAAGTCAATAAATTTGTCCTTTAATATCAAAAGTGTTGGGCCCTCTTGACTGCTAAGTGCTATATCTTCTGGATTGAGACAGTAGTCTTGGAACTTGGCGATTCTGCAAACAAGCGTGGAGTCCCACAGGGAACCTCAGTTAAGCTACAGCACTTGCTGGAGGCAGTTCCTCCAGCAAGGGCCTAAGGAAGCCTTTGCAGTTTATTGCCATTAAAAGTCCCTAAGGGGCATGTACATATGCTATCGCCATGTGGATATGTGGAAAATGAAGGTTCTCCATCAACATGGAATGTTCTAGACACAGTCATCACAGACACCTTCTGTGATGAGAGCTGGAAAAATTCTGACATCATCAGCAAAGTGAAGAGGGCTTGTTAGCTCCTTAGGTTGGAGCTTAAAGAAAGGCAGTTTCATTAGTCTTTAGCTTGCCTCTCAGATCTCTGCATGAATCACAGCTCCGACAGAGCAAATTCCTGTAATTTCATTGCAGAGTGAGTGCCTGCCTTATTCAAGTCTTTTCTCAACCTGCTTAGCAGCTGCCCGCTGGCAAAAGTGCCGCAGCCCGCCACCACTTTACTCACATATTACGAAATCCAAGTTAAACTGATGGCCTGTTAACATTCTTGGTCTGGCAAGGGCTGCAGAAAAAAATACACCTAAAAAAGAAAAGAACTGATAGGCTGCCAAAAAATATTATCTCCCTGACTAAAGACCTAAATTATTAAAACACTGTGGCCTAAAGGAGAAATTCTGCTGAACTGATGTGAATGCAGTACTTTGAGAATAATCACACCTGAGGTTGTGGCTTTATTAAATCTCCCAACTTAACTTTGATCCGTAAAGCCTTCTGGCAAAGTGCCTGGAATTTTGGACGCTAGTAACCAGCTTAAGATGGGTTTGTTTCATTTACTTGGAATGATAGATTCTTCTGATGGGGCTCCTGACTGAGGACAGTGTTCCTCTTTTGTTTCACAATTCCATCATGCAGTCACACAATCACACACTAGAGAGTCCCCTATGTGATCCATCCTGACTATTGACCAGGCCATCTAGGCGGGATACAACCAAAGACTCCTGGCGAGTATGCTGTGAGGGTAGGACTGTGAGTACAGACCACCAGGCCCCTCAGGGCCACTGCACAGGGAACTGAGAAGCACAGATAAGCCTGGGGACAGCCTCTGTCTCCAAATCTGACAGGTCACACAGTACACGTCTGACCAATTGTCTTGTATAATGATTAAGGCTCACAGCTAAAATGACTACTCCCTGTTTGCTGTGTGTAAGATGTATTCTTAGAGGAGGGAGATCTAAAATTGAGCTGAAACTGAGGATGATATTGTGGTGTTATCAATGGAGGTCAAAGAGTTTCTGGACACGTTATGAGAATGTATGCAGACCAGACTGAGCTGTAAAGATGATGAGACAATTAGCTAGAGGAGAGAGTGATGATAACAGTAACTAACATTTATGTAGTTAACTGAATTTTCACAGCAGCCTTATATGCTATTCATATGCACTCCTTTTTAAGTTTTTTATTTTTATCTATTTTTTTAAGTTTTAATTTTATATTGGAGCACAGTTTCTTAACAGTGTTGAGTTAATTTCAGATGTACAGCAAAGTGATTCCGTTATAGACATACATTTGTCTATTCTTTGTCAAATTCCTTTCCTTTTTAGGTTGGTACAGAGTATTGAGCAGAGTTCCCTGCACTGTGCCCGCTGCCCACAGAGATCCCCCTGGGCTGAGCCACACTCAGAACAGTCTTTTGTGCCCCAGTAGGTCCTTGTTGGTAACCCATTTTAAATCTAGCAGTGTATACCCCTTTTTGGATGAAGAAACTGAAGTTGACAGAGTTAAGTGACTTGCCTGAGGTCTCTCAGGTGCTAAGTGATTAAGTTGGGACTTGAAGCTGCCATTGTCACACTATCTCTCAGAGACCCCACATAGGAAAGGTACAAGGGGGTAAGCTGTGAGTGGAACCAAACCCATATGCCACACAAGACCAGGCTGAGAGGGAGGGAAGCAGCAAGAGTCAGCTTCTCCCAATTGCTGAGACCTAAGGGGGATCGAGCAGAAGAGAGCCACGGAGGCAATGGTCTCTGAAGACAACCAGAATAGTGGGCATCGTTCCTCAGGGAGCATTGTGAGGGGAAGGAAGCAAGCACTTGGGAGGAGGTCATGCAAGGATTTAGAAATAAATGATCAGGGCAGGGACAAAGAGAGAAAAGGGAAAGAATTTGAATGACTCAGTGGGCAAAGTGGAAGTAGTTCAAGTCAAATCTTGTATATTTTCTAAGCTTCTATAAAAATTTGAAGGAAATCATCCAAGAGAGCTGAGAGTTTATCTTTTCAAAAACTTTACCTTCAATTTACATCCAGGGGGTTAGGCTTCTGGGGGAAGGGAACACTTCCTGGACTGGTGCTGTGCGTCTGAAGGGAAGTCTGAAGCTTATAGAGACAATGAGCACTTTCTGGACGAGGCTTCTGTTGTGTGAGAAGCCCTGGCTGATGATGCCTAGCTGCCTGATGTCTCTGGGTGAGACCAGCAGAAAGGGAGAGCTCTTCCCGTTGGTGCTTGTTGTCAGCAGGGCCCTCAGTGGGTCCTACCTCCTCATGTTGCTAGGCTCACCTGAGTTTGTTGGTAGAATTCTTCATCTTGGCTGGAGTCTGGGAACAGAAAATCCATCCCCGTACCCAGAGACACCAAGCGGATTGTTGTTGGGGAAGCTCCTTCCATAGTCTCAAGTAGTAATAGCAGGGAAAAGTGGGAGCCATCTCAGACCAAAATGCATCACAGTCTATGAAATAGGTCAGAAATTGTATGCTAAACTTACACAGGGTGACTGCATCCTAAAATGAACGTTTCAGTAGGACTCAGAATCTCCTAACATAATAGCCCAAATGACAAGGATACAATAAAAAATCACCCATCATAATAAAAACCAGGAAATCACAACTTGATTGAGAAAAGCCAATCAACAGATACCAACACCAAGGTGAATCTGATGTTGGGATTATCCAGTAAGGATTTTAAGGCAGCTATCATAAAAATGCTTCCACAGCAATTGCAAATTCTCTTGAAACAAATAAAAAAAAAAGGGGGAGAAGAAGTCTCAGTGAAGAAATAGAAGGTGAAAAGTGAAAGTGTTAGTCACTCAGTCGTGCCTGATGCTTTGTGACTCCATGGACTGTAGCCCACCAGCCTGCTCTGTCCATGAAATTCTCCAGGCAAGAATACTGGGGTGGGTTGCCTTTCCCTTCTCCAGGGGATCGTCCCAACCCAGGGATCAAACGTAGGTCTCCTGCATTGCAGGCAGATTCTTTACTACGAGCGCCACCTATATTAAAAAAACAAATGTAAATTGCACAACTGAAAAATATAGTAAGAGGTTTTTAGAACTCATTGGACAGACTCAAAAGTAGAAGTGAGGGAAGATGGGATTACTATATTTGAGGATAGACCAACAGTGTTTATTCAGTCTGAACAACAGAGGGAAAATAAACTGGAAAAAAAAGTAAACAGAATCCCAGGAACATGTGGGATAAAAGCAAAGAGTTAACATGCATATCACCAGTTTTCTATGAGGAGATAAGAAAGAGTGGTGTGAGTGAAAAAATATTCAAAGAAATAATAGTTTTCAAAGAAAACTTTTCAATTTGGTGAGAAGTGTGAACCTGAAGAATCAAGAAGCTGGTAAAACTCCAAATGTGACAAACCCAGAGACATCCACTGGGGGGGGGACACATGGTAATTAAAATTCTGACAAGAAAAAAAGCCTTGAAAGCAGCCAGAGAGAAATAACGCAAGCCTATAGAAGAAGATCAATTCAACTGACAGTGAATTTCCCATCTGAAACTGTGGGGACAAACTTCCTTCCAAGTAATGAAACACAAATTCTATATCTGGTCAAACTATTCTTCAGGAATAAATGGAAAGTAAATATATTCTCAGATGAAAGAAAATGGAAAGAATTTGTTAGTTACCCACTATTGGACAATGGCTAATGAAAGTTCGTCAAACACAAGAAGTGGTGAAAGAAGAAATCTTGGAGCATGAGGAAGGAAGAAAAAAAAAAAAAACAAAAAGGACACAAAATAGGGGGCATACACCAGACTATCCTTCTCTTCTTGAGTTTTCAAGCCATTTGTGATGACTGAAGCAAAAATTCAAACACCATCTGATCCTAACAGCAACGGTATTAAAAGTGGGATAGGTAAATGTGCCTTACTAGAAGTAAGATTCTTGTACTTCGTGCAGAGAGATGAAGTACTGACACTAGTAGACTGTTACACACGCATATTATAATATCCAGAGAAACCAAGAAAAACACACAGAGAGTTAGACTCAGAAACACTATAAATGACGCGAAGTGAAATCCTTAAAAATGTTCAAATGTACAAAAGCTTCAGAAAAGAGAAACAGAAAAATGAGCTTTAGAGGAAATAAATGGGAAATAAATGATGAAGTGTCAGTTCTATCAATAATTATGTTAAAAGGAAGTGTAAAAGTGAATATAAAAAAAAAAAGCAGAGATTAGGGGAGTGGATTTTAAAAATAGAGCTACCATATGATCCAGCAATCCCACTTTGGGGCATTTAGCTGAAGAAAACCACAATTTGAAAATATACGTGCACCCCAATGTTCATTGCAGCACTATTCACAGTAGCCAAGACATGGAAACAACCTAAATATCCATCGACCTATGGATAAAGGAGATGTGGTACATGGAATGTACCACAATGGAATACTACGGAGTCATAAAAAAGAATGAGATAGTGCCATTGGCAGCAACATGGATAGAGATTATCACACTAAGTGGGGTAAGTCAGAGAAAGATAGATACCATACGACACCACTTATACATGAAATCTAAAAAAAATTATACAAACGAACTTATTTACGAAACAAAAATGGACTCACAGACTTAGAAAACAAACTTATGGTTATCAAAGGGGAAAAGTTGTGTGTGTGGGGGGGTGTAAATTAGGGTTTGGGATTGACATATAGATACTACTATATACAAAATAGATAATGAACAAGGACCTACTATATAGCTAGCATAGGGAACGCTACTTGATATTCTGTAATAGGGATAAAGGGAAAAGAATTTGAAACAGATTAGATATATATAGATATAGATATGGATATAGATATATAGATATATAGATATATATAGATATAGATATGGATAAATTAATCACTTTGCTGTACACCTTAAACTAACACAACATTGTAAATCAACTAAACTCCAACATAAAATAAAAAATTATAAAACCAGTTGAATACTACTTAACAGTTAAAAAGAGAGAACTATGGATATATACAACAATGTGGCTGAATCTCCAGAGAATTATGCTGAGTGACAAAAAAGAATCTCACAAGGTTACATACTGCATGATGCCATTAATATAACATTCTTTAAATGACAAAATTCTAGAAATGGAGACCAGAATAGTGTTTGTCACGGGTTAGGGATGTGGGTGATAGGGTGGGAGAAAGATGGGTATGATTAAAGGTGGGTGATTATAACCAGGCAACAGGAGGGATCTATGTGGTAACTGACCTGCTGTGGATCTTACCTGTGGTGGTGGACGCACAAGCCTACATGTGATAAAACTACATAGAAACAAATACATGCAAGTAAAATGAGAAATTTGAATGAGAGTAGCTAATTGTACTAATATTAATACCCTAGTTGTGATATTCTATGTTTTTTTAAGATGTTATCATTGGGGAACAGGACAGGAGATGTGGGTTTGATCCTTGGGTTGGGAAGAACCCCTGGAGAAGGAAGTGGCGACCCACCCCAGTATTCTTGCCTGGGAAATCCCGTGAATAGAGGAGCCTGGTGGGCTACAGTCCATGGGGTAGCAAAAGAATCCGACACAACTTAGCAATTAAACACCAACCATTTGGGAAAAATGGGTGAAGAATACATATGATCTCTCTGTATTATTTCTTACAACTAGATATAAATCTACAGTGTTCTCAAAATAAAAAGTTCAATTGAATTCACCATTTGACTGTATTTAAGTGAGTGTTTTGTTTTTTTTTTTTCAAAGCATTAAAAGAAGGAACTCTTTCATTTGCTCTATGACAGTTCCTTGCCCTGGTTGAGGGCCTTTGTCCCTTCTCCTTCCAGTAATCTCCTTTCAACTAAACATTACAGAGTTAAAATGAAAAATAAGATATATTTTAATTTTGTCATTTAGGGTTTTGTGCCTTTCTTGAGTTGATGTGATAAATTCATTACTGCTCTTCCCATTAACTAAATGTCTTCACTATCTGTTAGACCCAACAATATCTTACATTTAAATGGAACACAACAGTTAGCATCATTCCTTGTTTTGTTTTCTACAACTAACTTACGAATTGAAGGATAATTTTTAACATTTAGAAGAAAACGTTTTTCCTGCTGATAGTAGTTATAATATTACTTTAAACAAATCTGTTATATACTACTCCAATTGTCCTAAAAAAGAAATTGTGGTGAGGATTCTTCCCAAGAGAATTCAACAGCTTTTGTTATAAAGACCATGATCAACTGTGATTAACAGGACTTCGCTGGTGGCACAATGGATGAGAATCCACCTGCCAATGCAAGGGATATAGGTTTGATCCCCAGCCTGGGAAGATTCCACATGTTGTTCAGTCACTCAGTCATGTCAGACTCTTTGTGATCCCATGGACTGCAGCACAACATGCTTCTCTGTCCTTCACCATCTCCCAGAGTTTGCTCAAACTCAAGTTCATTGAGTTGATGATGCCATCCAACCGTCTCATCCTCTGTTAACCCCTTCTTCTCCTGCCCTCAATCTATCCCAGCATCAGGGTTTTTTCCAATGAGTCAGCTCTTTGCATTAGGTGGCCAAAGTATTGGAGCTTCAGCTTCAGCATCAGTCCTTCCAATGAATATTCAGGGTTGGATTTCCTTTAGGATTAACTGGTTTGATCTCATTGCTGTCCAAGGGACTCTCAAGAGTCTTCTCCAGTACCACAAATTGAAAGCATCAATTCTTCAAATCTTAGCCTTCTCTGTGGTCCAACTGTACATGATTATTGGAAAAATCATTGCTTTGACTATATGGACCTTTGTTGGCAAAGTGATGTCTCTGCTTTTTAATACAGTGTTTAGGTTTGTCATAGCTTTTCTTCCAAGGAGCAAGCATCTTTTAATTTCAAGGCAGCAGTCACCATCCACGGTGATTTTGGAGCCCAAGAAAATAAACTCTCTCACTGTTTCCATTTTTTCCCATCTATTTGCCATGAAGTGATGGGACTGGATGCCATGATCTTCATTTTTTTAATGTTGAGTTCTAAGCCAACTTTTTCACCCTCCTCTTTCACATTCATCATGAGGCTCTTGAGTTCCTCTTTGATTTCTGCCATTAGGGTGGTGTCTTCTGCATATCTGAGGTTATTGATATTTTCCCTGGCAATCTTGATTCCAGCTTGTGATTCACTCAGCTTGTCATTTCCCATGATGTACTCTGTATGGAAGTTAAATAAGCAGGGTGATAATATACAGCCTTGTCGTAACCCTTTCCCAATTTTGAGCCAATCCACTTTTTCATGTTTGGTTATTACTGTTGCTTCTTGACCTACATACAGGTTTCTCAGGAGGCAGGTAAGGTGGTCTGGTATTCCCATATTTTTAAGAACATTCCACAGTTTGTTGCTAGCCACACAGTCAAAGACTTTAGCATAGTTAAGGAAGCAGAAATAGATGCTTTTCCAGAAGTCCCTTGCTTTTTCAATGATCCAATGGATGTTGCCAATTTGATCTATGGTTCCTTGGCTTTTGCTATATCCAGCTTGTACATCCAGAAGTTTTCGATTCACATACTATTGAAGCCTAGCTTGAAGGATTTGGGGCATTACCTTGCTAGCATGTGAAATGAGTACAATTGTGTGGTAGTTTGAGCATTCTTTGGCATTTCACTTCTTTGGGATGAGAATGAATTTGACCTTTTCCAGTCCTGTGGCCACTACTGAGTTTTCCAAATTTGCTGGTATATTGAGTGCAGCACTTTCACAGCATCATCTTCTAGGATTTGAAATAGCTCAGCTGGAATTCCATCACTTCCACTAGCTTTGTTTGCAGTATTGCCTTCTAGGGCCCACTTAACTTCGCACTCCAGGATGTCTGGCTCTAGCTGAGTGACCACACCATCATGGTTTAATATCTTCTGCTTCTGTTAGGTCCATATCATTTTTGTCCTTTATTGTACCCATCTTCGATGAAATGTTTCCTTGATATTGCTAATTTTCCTGAAAAGATATTAGTCTTTCCCATTCTACTGCTTTCCTCTATTTCTTTGCATTCAACATTTCGCAGGGCGACTAAGCCCATGTGCCACAACTACTGAGACTGTACTGTAGCTGCTGAAGCCTGTATGTCTAGAGCCTGTTCTCTGCAACTAGAGAAGCCAAGGCATTGAGAAGCCCATACTCTGCAACTGAAGAATAGCCCCTCCTGGCCACAGCTAGAGAAAGCCCACATAGCAACAAAGACTCGATGCAACCAAAAATGAAATTAATTAATTAATTTAAAAAAATTGAACAATAATGAAAAAAATTAAAATGTGATCAGCCAAGTGCTATTTACTCACAGATGCGTGTTGTGTGGAGTTAGGTAGACCTGAGTTATATTAATAGAGGTACTCTCCAGGGGCCACTCTGTAAGATCTCTGTGACTGCAACCCTCTCATCCCTAGCTGAGCAGTAACCTAACCGTCCTTTGTGCATGCATGCTAAGTCACTTCAGTCGTTTCCAGCTCTTTGCAACCCCATGGTCTGTAACCCACCAGGCTCCTCTGTCCATGGGGATTTTCCAGGCAAGAAAACCGGAGTGGTTTGCCATTTTCTTCTCCACGGGATCTTCCCAACCAGGGATTGAAACCATGTCTCTTCTATCTCCAGCATTGGCAGGCAGATTCTTTACCGCTAGTGCGACCTGGGAAGCCTAACTGTCAACCACCCCTAAAACAGCTAGCAACAAACAGAGAAACGTTCTAAGCCAGGGCTGACAATCTTTCTTCTGTAGAGTCAGAGTAAGTTACTTTGGCTTTTGAGCTGTAATGGTCTGTGTTACAACCACTCAGCTCTGTTCTTTCAACAGGAAGGCAGCCGTAGATAATCTGTAAAGAAACGGTGTGGCTGTGTCCAATAAAACTGTATGTGTGGAAGTTGAAATTTGCACATCATACAGTTGTTATATGTCATGAACTATTATTGTTCTTTGATTTTTCTTTAACTATTGCAAAATGCACACAGGCCATGCAAGAACAGGTGGGGGACTGCAGTCTGTAAATGCTGACCCTGCTTTAGGCATGGACCCGGCAACTATTAGCCTACCTTTTGGAAGGAAAACGTGGGATATTAAACTTGGTTATGAATATCTTAATGTGCGTTTCGTAGCATTAAGCTCATTTGGGTAGTTTCTCCAAAAATTAACAAGAAGCATTTCATATGTGGAGAAACATTTTATTAAGAGGTTTTTACATACATTCAATATATATATATATAGTTTACATAAATTTAATATATGTAATTTATGTATATTATATGTATATTCTATTCATATTCATTGAATGAATAAACAGTAATGGAAGCTATTTTAGTGTTCCTTTTCCATAAGCAAAGCATTAACCTGTAGACCATTAATCGCTCCTAAAAGCCACACTTCTTGCTGCTGCTGACACCACAGAAACAGACTATATTCCTATTCTAATCTGACAAACCTTGAGAAATGCAGGTGCTGAAATTTGAGTAAATTTGCTTTCATCTGCAGATTGCCTTCACCGTGCAGCTCACGGGAATGTGAGCTCTGGCATTGTTGGGAGCTGTCAGTCAGGGCAACTGATATCCTGGGTGAAATAATTGAGTCACAGAAACATCAGATAACAGTCTGAGGAAGGATGCTGATACTATCTCCTTACCTACCTGGGGGGGACCCAGCCTGTCCTTCTGAAAGGAGCTGTTTGTTCACTTCTTTACCCTAGGCTTGAAAGGAAAGTTTGGACATCACTGGAGTCTCAGACATGACAAGTCGTCATCTTCTTCAGTGATACATTCATATCCAATGAGAGCTGTCAAAAAATCCCAGTGATTTTAACTTGAGAGCAAACTTCAAACATTTTTCAGAGCCTGTTATCATTTTGTCTTCCTTAGTTTTAAGAGGTTCCCCATCAGTGGTTGGAACTCTCATTTCTAACAGGGGGTAACTCCATTCCTTAACTTAAGGCTTTGTGTTTAAAAAAAAAAGTGTGTAATTTTAAGCCAAATGTAGCTATTAGAGATATTAACTTCTGATAAGTAATTTTGACATCAGACAGCTATTTTTCCCAAAAGCTACTTCTCAGCTGCATTTTTTCCCCCAAAGTTCGTCCTCCTAAAACACTCCCTCAAGCTATTTTTTTGCATATCTGCAACAGAAAAGAATTTCATATAACACCTTATGGGGCAAAGCACAATACGCTTTTTCAGACTGCCCGAGTCTCACCTTTCCCCTGTGATTCTCAGAAGTTTCTCTCTCCAGCTCCCTCTTTGAGAAGCCATTTGCTCGAATGTCGAGGTTGGAATTATATCACTCAAGAATCCTTTACATCCCTGACTCTCAGATTTCTCTATGGCACTCAGAGTAATTTACCATTATGGACTAATTTTTTTTCTTCCTCAAGTCACTAAGCCATGTACAGTTTGATACAGGATGAGGAATGACACCACTTTCTTCCGCTATGATTTCTCACTGACCACTGTCAGAAAAAAGAATTAAAGCATCTACCTCACGCAAAATCCTTCTCAGGGTCCAACTATCTCAAAACAGTTGATCAATTTCTCAGCACTGTAGAGATGCCTCGAGATCTCTTTGGCACTTTTCCAGCAATAATGTGGGAGATCCTGAGTGACTTAGGAGGAGGAAGCGCAGTGTGTCTGGCCTTCCAGGCAATCATAGCTAGTATCTATTTCCTGGTCATTGTGCATTCAGCTCTGACCCTGAGCCTGCGCCGTCTCAGCACATCTGCCCCCTGTCCAGTGTTTAAGAAGGATACCCACTTGCCACGGAAGGAGAAACCCTTTGAGAGAAGGTAAAGCCTGATGGAAGCAATATGGTCAGCAGGAAGAAGCCTCAGGGTGGCAGTGAAGCGCTTTGGCCCCCGGCTTTGACTCTCATCACATCTCCTTTGGGGGAGCCAGCACTGACACAGCCCTGTGGGCCAGGCCAAGTCAGAACTGAGCAGTGTCATGAATGTTCTGGTGCCCACAGCTCTCTTACGGACCGAGGTGCTCATCTGTTTCCCGATCTGTTGGACAGCTGGAGGCTGATGGCCAGAACTGTTTTGCCAAGGTTGTGCCTCCTCCCAAGACACTGCTTGATCAGGAGGGCATAGAACACTGAACTCATGGTCCCAAGGCAGGACTACGCTGAAGGGTCATCTAGGTCCCCAAGGATTGGCTGGGGCCTCTTGTGACCGCATTGGGGATCAATTCTCCCCTCTCACAGTTCTGCTGTCCTCAATTCCCCAGAACCACCTGAATTAAGGATACTCCCCAGTCAACTCCTTTTATACAAATCCCTAGGCAGAATCTGCTTTTCCAAGGAACCCAGTTTAAAGCAAGCAAAAGTCTTCCAGGACAGATTGCTATCTCTTAAAAAGTTCCTTCTCTTTATTCGTTTACCACTATGTACTGGGCTCCTATAATGTTCCAGACACTGTATTAGCTTTTACAATTATAAGGTGAAGAAGCACTGCATTGAAGATTGTTAGCTAGGATCAGCGAAGAATGCATTTGGAAGATTTAAAATATAATTAAATAGAAGTATTGACAGTAGGAAAGCAATGTTTGAGTGGTGGGGGAAGGTTACTAGTATCAGCAAATTCAGAACTCATGGGCCTGAGTGGCTATGTCAGTGTTCCTGCAGTAGCTGAGATTTGAAATTGGGTCTGGGAGGAAAACTGCTAACAGGGGGGAAAAGAAGTTTAAATATCTGTTAATGTAGCGCACAGGCCACTACCTACTTCAGCTTTTTCCCTTCCATTCTTTGGTCACAACTTTATGCTCCACTATCCTAAATCAGATCAGTCCTGGGTGCTCATTGGAAGGACTGATGCTGAAGCTGAAACTCCAATACTTTGGCCATCTCATGTGAAAAGTTTACTCATTGGAAAAGACCCTGATGCTGGGAGGGATTGGGGGCAGGAGGAGAAGGGGACGACAGAGGATGAGATGACTGGATGGCATCACCAACTCGATGGGCATGTGTTTGAGTAAACTCCGGGAGTTGGTGATGGACAGGGAGGCCTGGCGTGCTGCGATTTATGGGGTCGCAAAGAGTCGGACACAACTGAGCAACTGAACTGAACTGAACTAAACTGAAGACCATCTTGCTTGCAGTTCCCCTGCAATATGTCGACTGTTTCTCCCATCTTTTTACTTTGCCCAAGCTGTCATTTCTGCATTAATAAGCTTTTCCTCTATTCACTCTTTCAAGCTTAGTTTATATATCAGTGAAAATGGCAAAGTAAGGTCCTCTGAAAACTCTCTTCTCCGTGAACTCAATGAGAACACGGGCAAAAATGGTAAGAATGACCATTTTTAGAAGTCTCAAACTTAACTAAACACTTGCAACAATCCAGGAAGGATTTTTCAGGGAAAACTGCTAGATCTCAGTAAGAACAGCTTTGTGTCACTTTAAGTTGCCCTTATCCCATTCCCTCTGCACAGCTCCACAATGATGTTGAAACCAAAATCCACAATCGGGTGAAAACCAGAAACCCGGCAGCCGCTGGCAGCGGGGGCGGTGGGGAGGAAGGGGGAGAAGTTTAGAGATTGAGTGAGTAGCTTGTTAGCAGATGCAGCTGGAGATTTGGGCAGAGATGAGATTCTACAAGAATTTACACACTCTGTTATTGAATTGGCGTTTTATCCTGAAAGTAATGAAGAATTAAGCAAAGCTTAAAGTTTCATTCCCCAATAATTGTTATTATTTGACCTGCCTTGTAGTTCTCTGGAAGACTATTTTTATTTGACCTGACTTGGTTTGCCTAATGCAGTTTTTCCCAGGGTGGGAGTGAGGGTGGGAGCATTTGTTGAAAACAGTCAGAGGCAATTTTTTAGTATCTTGGTTGCCTGAGGCAGTGGATAACAGTTGTAACAAGCAATAGGTTAACCAAAAAGCGAAAAAGAAAATCTGGGAAATGAGATGTCCAAGGGGTTTTGAAGGTCTTAGGTAGAGTCCTTGGAATTTAGAAGGCCATTTACATGTGTAGGGCTGTGTGCATGCCTAGGAAAGACCTCTCTGCTAACACAGCCCCACTTTCCAGAATGAACTCCAGAATAGCACAGGGCGTGTATGGGTCAAGCAGGGTTTCCAGGACAGGATGCTGAACACAGAAAGGACTGAAGCCCCAGACTTTTTCTCTCTGGGCAGCAGGAGCCCATTTCATCAATGGTGGCAGGAGTTGGCAACAGACTATGGGAGCCTCGGGCCAAAGGCTGAGGAGAACAGACTTCCAGGAGGGTTGATTCACTGCAACCTCACCGGAAGCCAATGCCCAGGACCTCGCAGCCAACCCTCTGCCACTCAGGTCCTGCCAGACAGGAGCAGCAGGCACAGGCACCCAGGCAGAAGAGAGGCTGGTGAGCAGGAAGGGCCTGATGCCAGATGGCAGAGCTGGACAAAGGGCCTGCCAGCCAGCGCCAGCCATGTGCCAATTGTTAGCAGGGCCCAGGAACACAGAGGCAGGCAGGAAGCAGAGTGACTGCTCCAGCCTCCCAGATGCCCTGCCTGACCACTCTAGACCTGCCCCAGTGCATGTGGTGAGCACCATGAAAAGAGAGCAATCCTGGGGTCACAAGACGGGAGTTCAAACCAGTGACATCTTAGTCATGGACCTTGAGCAAATTACATTACCTTTCCTGCCCTAAGCAGGGGCTGCTATGGTGACAAATGAACATACAGAGAGCATTTGCCAATAGCAAACTATAAATACGTATTACAGCAGTGCTGTGATACTCCGATACATTCATCTTCAACTGCTCTATTTGTAGTTCACCTTCGAATATGAAAAATGTGTACCCACTTACGGAATGAAAGGCTAACACAACACTGAAGAAGTGAGTGGTGATCATAGATCAATTACTACACAGTGGACAGTGTCTCACTGTCTGTGAAGCCTGTGTGGTCTGGCCACTGGCCAGTCAGCCTCCCCGTCCCCGTCTAAGATATATCTGTCACCGCCCTGCCCACCCTCTCCTGCAGTTTCGAGGCCACTTGCTGCAACCGGAGTGTCCTGTGGCTGAGTCTCTGGCTACTGTTGGTGACGCCGTGGCTCTCCCTCTCAAGCTCCCCTCCAGCCCTCCACTCGATGCCCATTCCCTCAGTGCTCCTGGATGGACGTTATAGAGACGGTGGGTTCACTGATTTGTAGCAAAAACACAACGTACATGTTGATCGGAACCGGGCAGCTCTTCAAACCCAGGAATGTTTTCACTCCCTTGAGTCTGCCACATGCTGGCTGAACTCCTCAGGTTCCACACCTGTCTGGTGTTAGGGGCCACCGCCTCACCTGGGGGAAAACGAGGACGATGGAGGCGGGCTGAATTCCCTGATTTCTAAATCTAGAAAATGTCTAGCAACTCGAGTCTCTTTCCAATAAGATACTGTAGATTTTGTAAGTCTGTAAGTTTCTTATTCACCTAATTTATGTCCATTTCATCCAAACGGTTAGTCATGGTGTCCCTGCAAGGAGTCAGATGCTGTGCTAGAAACTAGATGCTCAAATGCGGATCGGACACAGCTGTGCCTCAGGCTCCCACAGACCTTTCAGAAGGGTTTCCAGAGGAGGCGTCAGTTCCCTAAGGGTGTCCCAGGAGGTGCCCCCAAGGAGAAGGTCTTTGAGCAGAGTCTTAAAGAATGTGTATTTGGCCCGGTATCTTAGCCCCTCCCAGCAGTTGTAATGAACTTCCACCAGCTGGGTGGTTTATAAACTACAGAAATTGATTCCTCACAGTTCCAGAAGCTGGAAGTCCCAGATCAAGGCCCCAGCAGGATTGAGGGAGGACCCTCTTCCTGGCCCCCGCCACCTCATCCTCTCTGAGTCCTCACATGGCAGAAGGGGCTGGGAGTTCTGGGGGCCTCTTTTATAAGATACTAGACCTATTTGTGAGGGCTGCACCCTCAGGACCTCAGCACTAGCATCAAGGTTTCGACATAAGAACTTGGGGGGATGCGGGGCACACATCCATACCGCATTACCAGGTGGGAGCCCCAGGTACCTTCCCAGGTGGGGCAGAGTTTCCAAAGATGCAGGACAGGAGGGCACACAAACAAGTGGGTGATGCCGGGTGCGGTGTGCGTCGGGCAGGGTGAGGGGGTGAAGGAGGCCAGAGAGGAAATTTCCAAGCACAGACCTGTGTGGAGGGGACAGCTAACGTCACCGTGCAGGAAAGCAGGTCAGGGTGAGTGCATCTGTGAACTTCCAAAAGATGTCAGTGATGCAGATTTTCTACAGATTTCCTGAATTTTAATCACTGGTCATCGTCGTGCGTACTCAGTCGTTTCTGACTCCTTGCAACCCTTTGAACTGTATCCCGCCAGGCTCCTCTGTTTATGCAATTTTCCAGGCAAGAATACTGGAATGGCTTGCCGTTTCCTCTTCCAGGGGATCTTCCTGATTCCAGGGATCAAACCCATGTCTCCCGCAGCTCTTGCATTGCAGGTGAATTCTTTACCTACTAAGACATCAGGGAACCCCCCTTAATTCTTGGCAACCAATTTAAAAAACGAACTGTCAGGCCAACTGTAGCGGATGTTGTTGGCATCCAGAGCCCTACCCCCCAGCTCCTCACAGTTTTGGCCAGCTCTCCCCTTCCTAGCCTCTCTCTCCACTTACCCCTGCATCCCACCTTCTCCTCTTTGCAATCTTTCTTTCTTTCTCCACCACAGCTGTTTCCTGAAGCGTCCAAGCCAGGCCGCAGATACTACAACAGTTGAACCTGACCTGTCACCGAGACATCAAGGTGTCCAGAGGTGGCCTTCAGTCCATCTGTTTGAGAACTTTGAGCTAGAGTGTGGGAAGAGTGGGGGCGGGGTGGGGTGGTCAAGGAGGAAGTCGAGGTGGGGGAAAGGGGCCAGGCCACGTAGCTGAGCTGGAAGCGCATTCTCCTATCAGGAGAAGTCGTTTGACAGGCACTCTGGAGCCAGTGCAGGCCTTTTTTTTTTTTTTAAACACGAAGAAGACTCAAATCAAATCAGGTTTCCGTAAGAGTGTGCTGGCCTCAGCAGAAGATGAGTGAGAGAAGTCCTGCCGTGGGGCGCCTTGTGCTTGGGTGATGGCGACTGTTATTGACCTGCACCTTGCTGGGTGCCCCCTCCAGTTTGCAGCCAGAGAGCCCCCGGCACAGCCAGTCGGGCCAGATGTCCTCTCGTGGCCCAGATCCCTACGTGCCCTTCCCCTGATATTTCCCCCACACCAGTCACCCTGCTCCCCTTCTCCCTTCTGCACCCCTCCGGCAGGCTCCCCGCTCAGGACCTGCATCTACCCCTCCCTGCCCCCTCACTCTTTCCAGTCACCACCCAAGTGTCACGTCCCGGGAGGGCTGCCTTGGCCTCACTGCACAGAATCACACAAGCCTGTGCACGCACACGTTCCCCTGTGCACCGTCCATCTGATAACTGCTGTGTCATGGTGGGGATGGAGGGGCGGGCAGGTTCTGAAGTCCAGTCCCCATCCCCTTGCTAGGTCCCAGTCCCCTGGGTCCCATCCCCAGAGTAAGGGAGCTGAGCTGGGCACACAGGCCAAGCCATGTCCTCACACAGAGGACATCTACCCACGATCTAGGCGGTGTATCTCTACTAACTTGCATAATCAACTGTGGTTGTTCAGTTGCTCAGTTGTGTCCAACTCTTTGCAACTCCATGGACTGCAGCGCACCAGGCTGCCCTCCTGTTCCTCACTGTCTCCTATATATATATATATATTCTGCATTATATCCTCCCTTTCTTTTACTTATCATCATCCTACACAGTCTCTATCTTTGTTCTTTATCTTGTTTATAGTCTTTTTCCCTTACCAAAATGTTGGCCCTATGAATTTCAATTAAAGTTATTTCCCAGGACCTAGAATAATGCTTGATCTACAATAGATGTATCATAGGTAAAATGCCTGATTTTAGTAACTGTGATACCTGATGCATAGTAGCTCAATAATGTATGTGGAATGAGTCATGAGTGAGTAGATGGAAGGAAGATGGAAGGAGAAGGAAGGGAGGGAACAAGACAGATTAGAGGCAGGGAAATCCATTTGCAGGTGGTTTTAATAATTAATATGGGAGAGAGTGGTGGAGACTAAGGTAGAAACAGTGAAATCAGAAAGAAAGGGTTACAGTTGCTCTGAGTGGCCTATCTTTTCCGTTGGATCTGCTGCAGCCAATTCCATTAACCAGTGGATCTCTGTAAACTCCAGGGGACACTGTTCCCAGTCCTAGGATTCCAAATCCTACACGCTCAGTTGGAGGTGGCTTCTATGTGAGCCTGGTGCCCATCATTTCAGTCTCTTGGCTCCTGGTTAGCTTTTTCATGTTAAAAACTATTTTTAACATCCCTCCCTCCACTTGTCTCATTTGAATTTTCATTTAAACCCCACTGATTTCCTAAGAGCTTGAATTCCTTATTGAGTCATTTGTCTTAGGACTGATGCAGGATGATGGCTCTGCTTCCTCTGGGGTCCTTGAGCAGTGGCTTCACCAGGAGTCTGGGGTCTAAAGCCATTTGAAGAATCTGCCTTCCTGGCCTGGCCCCACACCCCTGCCATTCTGAATGGCCCCTGCCAGTGACCTCCCTCCTTTCCAGATGGAGATGGTATTTCTGGGACGGAGGCCTCCTCCCCTGGTTCTGCTCCCTACTCAGTGGAAACACTTGCAATCTGGGTGGCATTGGATGCAGTAAGGTTCACAGATGAAAAGTTAATCAGGTTTTGTCTTTTCAATGAAAGCCCTGGTTCCGGTTCTGAAATGAAGCACGGCAGGTGGGCACAGGCCCCTCGCCTTTACGAAGCTGTCACACATCTGTGACTGGAGGTTGTTTTGTGTTTTTAAGCAGACTGGGAACCCCTGTGTACCTGCTGATTAGGTTTAGCTTTGGTAGGGGGGTGGGGGGAGGAAACACGCATGATGCTGCACTCCCCTCCTTTTCTAGGGACCCACTTTGGAGACAGAGGGACTGTCGTCTCCACCAGAAAATTCAAACGTGATTTTTTTCTCCATCTCAAAGGAAATCGCTGTCCATGAGAGCTAAAAATAGCTCCACCCACTGAGCATATTTAAGTATATATACATATTCACATTTGTGATTATCTTACCCTCCAGAATACATTTGTTAAGATAAAAGATCAGATTCTGATGACTATAACTGTCTTTTCTCTTTGAGTTACTCAGCGTGGAATGGAGTAGGTGTGGGCTGGAGAACTCTGTGGGTAATTTCTTAATTTAGAACTAGGGGCCAAGGCAGCCATCCAAGCAAACCCACATTAATGTGTTCAAAAGAAATAAAGCAAGATTACTGGAATTGCCCCGCAAGGAGTACCTTCTGCATTTGCCATTTTGCTAATGGAGAGCTGGATTAGGATATTTTCTGAGCTTTCAGGGTTTCCCAAGAGAATTCTCTTTGGCTTTTTCAATCTCAGCTTTTCAATTCCTGGCCAACTTTTGGAAAGATCCTGTTCGAGACCCTGCCTTTTTCTCTTCTCCTATTGAGTTTACACAGGTAGGATCTTTCAGAATGGAGAGAATGGCACTTAATGAGCATTCAGTCAAAGGAGGCAGAACCTTGCCATGGAACCTCAGCCCTTCCCTGGAGGCGGAGGCTGGGAGACTGCTCATCCCTCAGGGGCTGGGTGGCTCTCAGGAGGAAAGGCTCGTCACCTGATACAGATTTTTAATTGGCACTCCTGAGTTATTAAAAACTCATTTTTGGATACGTTTTCTTCTGACTTTTTTAAAGCCTCTCAAAAGCCTCTTCTCATGCATGATTCTCAAGGACCCTCCAAGAGAAAAATTAGTCTCTTAATAGTAATAACAGTAGGCTTTGGGCCAGGCTGCATGTCTTCAATAATGTCTCCCAATATTGAATACTAGAATCGAAGTAAAGTTTAATTTCTCCTAATTCCTTTTCAGTACAGTATCTTAGATGTCAAAAGTTCTCGTGTCTGCAAAAGGCACAATTTACGGAAAAACAGGGAAATTTATATTAACAAATTTAAATATGGTAAAGTAGAGATATTTCGCTGGTTTTGAATTTGCTTTTACACACACTCACACTCATGTATATGTACATACATATATACTGCTTTCCTGAAAGACACCTCTTTCCATTCTGGAAGATACAATCCAGATTGTGGCCGATTAGTTCTCCGTTCTTCTAAAAGCAAGCTTTCATATATAGGATGGATAAGCAACAAGTTCCAGCTGTAGAGCACAGGGAACTATATTCAGTATCTTATGATGAACCATCCTGGAAAAAACATGGGATGTGTGTGCGTGAAGACCCTTCAGTCCTGTCTCCTTGTGACTCCGTATGCTGGATCTCACTGGACTCCTCTGACCACGGGATTCTCCAAGCGAGAATACTGGAGGGACTTGCCCACCCTCCTCCAGAGGATCTTCCTGACCCAAGGATTGAAATCGTGTCTCTTACATCTCCTGCACTGGTAGGTGAGTTCTTTAACACTAGTGCCACCTGGGAAGCCCTTAATTTTTTATTGAAGTGTAAATCAAGTATGCTTCAATATAAAATTAAAATAAGCTGACAAACAAAAGCCTCGCAGAGACAATGTACTTTTGCTGTTGCTGTTCTCTATTTTGTAGTCCAAGATCGTGTCTAAAAGTATAACCTCCAAAACATTATTAGAAAAACGTCAGCCCACATTCACTTGGGTAGATTATGGCACCCCTTTGCAGGGGAAGCTCTTTCTGCCCCATCTATATTCATCTATTAGGTGTGTTCATCCCACATCCGCTCTGACCATTGCTTGATAATGGCTCAAAGCTGTCCCTTCTTCAAAGAGAAGGTCCCACAGGTGACGATGGACCAATGGAGGTGCAGGGCACAGAAGGCTGACCCCCTTGCTTAAGGTGGGACCAATTTTACAGTGCAGTTTCTACTCCAGAACTCCTCATGGAATCAGGCTGGTGACAGGCTCCAGGTGAGACCAAGCCCTTGCTTAACATCTTCCTCCACCTGTGGTGCATCCTCTGTCCCTCCCCAGACAGCACAGCCTCAGGAAGTCACAGGCACCTGAATCCCTGCTGAAGGACCTGAGTGATTTACGTGAACAAGAAGTTATGTGTCAATGCCTGGACTCAGGTGACCCTCTTTAGAAAAGTATAGAAGGTATTTTCACTAAGAAACTATGAGAAACAATAAATTTTGTTTTTTCTGTCCTGTGCCTAACTTATACCCAAGATACATTCCAAAGGTAAAAAGGGCTATGTGATACTGATATCAAGCTTGTTGCTGCAAAATCATACTACTGTCCTTCCCTTGAATGTAAGCCAATTACTCTTATCCAAGTTTCAGGAAGAAGCTGTGAAGAAGATACAGTTAACCAAGAACTGGTCAGAACCAACTAGGTTCAAGATGGTGGAAGACAACTTCCAGTAGACTTCTGAACCTCATTATATGCTAATTATAATATATTAGCATGTTAAATGACACATTCACCAGCACCATGACAGTTGATATCTGCCATGACAGCCAGAAAAACCCGTACAAGGACTGAAAAGAAGAGTTGCATCACTTCCAGGTCCACATCCCAGTTGTTGGGTAAGTCATGAGTATTCCTCCCACTTTTTCCAGTTCCCTCCGTTTTACCTTGACCCACCTAATATATTTGGTGTCTCCACCCAAATTTCATTGAGAAGTTGATTTGTGACCTAGGTTCCCACTTCTCTATTCTTTGGATATTGACTAAAGCTTGTCCTGCTCCAGCCTCAGCATTGGTTTCGTTATTGGCTGCAGGAATCTGATCAGAGAAACTTCCTGATGGAGACAAGGGTTCTCCACCCAAGCTAGGACCTCAGCGCAGGTCCAGCCCATCAATTTATTAACAATATTACCACAGCCTAGATTTGGAACATAAACCTTATGGCTAGAGGCTGTCCTTTCACCAAGCTAGTCAGCCGAAATGGCAATGGCCAATGTAGTGAGCATGTATTTTGGTTACAGGACAACTTAGAAACTTAAGTTTTTGATAAGGTGATTGTTTAAGATTTAAATTCACTAGACAGAAGGAGAGAAAGAGCATGATGGTGTGGAAGAGTAAGCAGTTTCTATATAAGGTTATGGCAATGACGCCTCATTTCTTAAGCATGCATACAAACACACACACATACATGCAGATAAATCAGGTTAGTTTAGTCCAGAAGAAAGTGGGTATGTGTTTTGTTTGTTCTGTTTTAACCCCAGTCTCACTGAATGTTAAACAAGGACAAAAGCACTCATTAGAAGATGCAATGACTTTGTAGAAAACAGAGCATCAGTTTATTTATTCATAATGAGAAAATCGTCAGGCAGATTGGAGACTCAAGTTTGCCTTTCAGTTTCTTCTATCCCTCTAGGCAAACTTACAGCGTAACCAAATTAAACTCAGAATTTTTCATCATGAGTGTGGACTCTGAGGAGCAGGGGAGGGGTGGGTGATTTGAAATGCTGATGTCACAGACTTGAGACGGTCTGACCCTCTCCCTGACGGGCATGCCACCTGCAGATGGGGTGTCCCTGGACCATGCTGCCCTCTCCCTTGAGTGAGGATGGAGGCACCTGTTCAAAAGGGACCTCTCATTCTTGTTTTCCTGCACCTCCTTGACTGGCCAGCTCCCTTTTTTCTACCTCCCACATTTTAGGCACTGTTTTCTTTTCTAGGACAGTATTTTGATCCTATTTAACTTTTTTGTCCTATCAAAGGCATACGGTCATTGTAACCTTTGGACAAAGGAAAGGCTCCCCACAACCTAGAGGTCACCTCTGATCTGTGGCGGCAGGGACTATTTCCGTTGCAGTGAGGAAAAGTACGTGTGGATAGAATTGAGGACATGGTCCAGGACATTAGGAAAGCTCAGGATTATCTTCTTCCTCCCTTTAAATATTCTTTCCTTCAGGCTTCAGCAAACATTTTCTTTAAATAGCCAGATAGTAAATAATTTAGGCTTTGTGGATTGCATTATCTCCATTACAATGCTTAGCTCAATGGCTGAAGCGCAAAAGCAACCATAGGCTCAGTTGAATAGGTGTGGCTGTGTTCCTGTAAAACTTTATTTACAAAGAAGTGAGTACGTCACATTGGGCTCACAGGTCTTACACCTTTCCTCCTTCATCCTCTGAAGTGGCTTCGGAGGGCTTCCCAGGTGGTGCAGTGGTAAAGAATCCACCTGCCAAGGTAAGAGACATGGGTTTGATCCCTGATCTGGGAGGAGCCCACATGCCTTGGGGCAACTAAGCCTGTGTGCCACAACTACTGAGCCTGTGCCCTAGGGCCTCGGAGCCGCGACGACTGAAGTCTGCGTGCCCTAGAGCCCGTGCCCTGCAACAGGAGAAGCCACCGCAATGAGGAGCACACGCATGGCAACTAGACAGGAGCCCCCACCCGCTGCAACTGGAGAAAAGTCAGAGCAGCAATAAAGACCCAGCACAGCCAAAAATAAATACCATTATTTCAAAAAATTAAGTGGCTTCAGAGCAAAGCATGCATTTTGTGATTAAGAAAATGTTTTATTTTCTAGTCAAACCATTTTGAAATGATTCTTGCCTTAGCTTCTGAAATACACATTTTTGTCTGGTATCTGGATCAATTTCTAATTGCTCAGTATCCTTGTTGGGAGTGATGCTGCGTGAGAAATGGAACCTGTTTTCTGCCTGCAAATATTAATAGCACATTACTTTTTAACTTTTAATTGAAATGTGATTGTTGTACAATGTTAGTTTCTGTGATACAGCAAAGTGATTCGGTTATTCTGTAAATATAGTTTCCCAGGTGGCTCAGTGGTAAAGAATCCACCTGCCAATGCAGGAGCTGCAGGAGACAGATTCAATCCCTGGGTCAGGAAGATCCCCTGGAGGAGCGTATGGCAACCCACTCCAGTATTCTTGCTGGGATAATCCCATGGACAGAGGAGCAAAGAGTCAGAGACGACTAAGTGAGCACACACACACATTTTCTTTTTCATGTTCCCTTCCATTACAGTTTATTACAGGATACTGAATATAGTGTCTTGTCTACACAGCCGGTCCGTGTTGATTGTTTATTCTATATATAGAAGTTTGTATCCGTTAATCCCAAACCTTCAATCCATCTCTCCCCTGTCTGTGAGCTTGTTTCTAGTTTGTAAATAACTTTATCTGTGT
The DNA here is from genome assembly GCF_019320065.1 of Cervus canadensis. Taxonomy (NCBI): domain Eukaryota; kingdom Metazoa; phylum Chordata; class Mammalia; order Artiodactyla; family Cervidae; genus Cervus; species Cervus canadensis. The sequence continues at coordinate 88,134,714 of NC_057393.1, read as the reverse complement.
CACATTTTAGGTTCCACATATAACTGCTATCATAGACATTTATCTTTCTCTTTCTGACTTACTTCATTTAGTGTGATAACCTTTAGGCCCAACCATATTGCTGCAACTGGGATTGTTTCATTCTTTTTATGGCTGAGTAGTATTCCATTGTATATATGCATCACATCTCTTTTATCCATTCATCCACTGACAGGCATTTAGGTTGCTTCCACATCTTGGCTATTGTAAATGGTGCTGCTGTGAGCATAGGGGTACATGTATCTTTTTGAATTGTAGTTTTCTCCGGATATATCCCTAGGAGTGGGATTGCTGGATCATATGGCAACTCCATCCTTAGTTTTTGAAGAAACTCCATACTGTTTTCAGTGGCTGCACCAATTTATATCCCCACTAATTGTGTGGGAGAATTCCCTTCTCCACATCCTCTCCAGCATTTGTTATTTATAGACTTTTTTTTTATAGACTTTTTAATAATGGCTGTTAACAGCCCATTGAATGGCCCAGTGACCTAGGCATTCTTCCTCTCAGTATATGTTCTACACATGTTTGCTAAGATACACATACAAGATATTCATGGCAGAATGAAGTAATATTTCAAAACTGTAAGCAATCTAAGTGTCCACAGAATAGGAGGGATAAATAAATCATTATAGATCACACCATAAAATAATACATGGCAATAAGGATGAACAAACTACAACTACATGCATCCATGTGGATGCGTCTCGCAAACAGTACAGAGTAAAGAAAGAACATACAGTTTGATTCTATTTTCATAAAGTTCAAAAATTAATCCATGATGCTGAAGGGAAGAATAATGATTTCTTTCGGGAGAGGGGTAATTAGTGACTAGAAAGGGAAGGGGTCCCCTGGAGTGTTAATAGTACTATATATCTTAATATGGGTGCTGATTTCATAGCTGCACTCAATTTTCTATGAGTATATTTAATTTTTTTTTAATTACCACAGTCATAATACCAGCTGAATTTTCTTAAAAGACAACCATATACCAGGAACTGTGTTAAGCACTTCATAAATATTCTCTTCCTCACAAAACTCCTCAAAGGTGGAATATAAGGGAAACAAGGTTCAGAGAGGTTAAGAAATTTGTTCAAAGTCACACAACTAGTGAGCTGCAAAACTGCCACTGGCATATACCAGAATAATACACAACTTTGTGGAATCAGTCACTAGAATGGACATCACAGTGAGAGAGCCTTATGGGGTTGCAGGGAGTGAGGAGTCTCAGAGATGAGTAGAGGGGAAACCTGTCCTGTTTTGAAAGATGGGACTAGAACACCTAAACATCTACTCTCCAGTTTGTGTAGCCACGGGGCAAGCAGATGGACTGGAAATGGGAGGTTTTCCCTGCTCAGCTCATCAGTTCTAAATCACAATAAACGGAAGCCCGAGCATGGGCTTAATGCAAAGGCTGGTTTTCTTCCAGGAGCGGCATATGGTTCCAGAATGAATCGACGTACAGACAGAGCCTCCATGGGCTATGACCTTGACTTTCATACTGGAAATCAAAAAAGATGGAAAAAGATCTTGGGGCTTGGACTCTGAGGGATAAATAGAGAGGAAACAAAGAAGCCCAGTGAACCAGCCTTCTCTCAGACTACTGTGAGTCTCTGCCCCTCTTCCCCTCCCTCCCTCCCACCTCCCCTCTTGCAAACTCTGATTGGATACTTGCTATTTGCAAGGCCAGTGCTAGGCACCGAAACATCTCATTTTTTAAAATGATAGTGTCACTATAACCTGACTTGTATATTAGGTTGTGAAATTATTCACAAGTCCCCAAATAGAAATAGGAGAATCTATGGTCCAATAAACCAATATTGAGAACATTAGGAGCTTTCAAATAAAGCTGATTTCCTGCACAGACAGTGGAATGTGAGCTTTTGAAACATTTGTCTGAGTCCCTGAAGGTATCAGTAAACTTTTATATGGAGGAAACAATGTAGATAGTAGAATACACACATTATAACATTTTATGTTTTATTTAGCAGCAGTACATAAACTCCCCAAGGCCCACAAACGGTCCTGGAGGGCTGTGCCTTCCGGCATTTAAAAGAGATTCTCAGAATACTCATCTTAGCCATCCGACGCAATGCTTTTTGCTTTGGGGAATCTGTGATTGCTGCTTTCAAAAGACTATTTCCAAAATTTGGTGAAGTAAAAACTATACAAAAGGTAATAATTTTTGAGTCATCTATGTTTTGTGTCCTAACTGTGCATAGGAATCGGTTGCTTTAATTGTGTCTAAATACCTTCTCTTTTATATTGGTTTTGTTTGCGTATGCATATGCTGGCAAGGAGATAGCTATTATGACTGTAAATTGTTTCTGATACTGAGATTAATAGCTATACAAAGAGTGCTCAAGGGAATTAGGGGTCTGGTTTAACCATCTCTGTAATGTTTCTACGCCAAGAGCGATATTTCATGGGTGCTGTAAAATTTATAAGCCTATATTCACGAGGTCTGCATGGTTCCAACCAGACAAGACCAGAAGTGAATTCTCAGCATCTAGTGCCTGAGAGAAGCTGCCTTCTGCTCCAGGTATCAAAATAAACACGGTATCAGTGGCTAGAGAAGCTGAACTCCATGTTGGGTTTTTGAACCAACACCAGGAAGGCAAAGATCAATGGAAAACTGCCCTTCCTTTTCCATAATAACTCAGGGGGGTGGAGGGGGCATGGGTGGGCGGGGAGGAGGATGGGTCGGGTCTTATCTCTGTAACTGCCACTTCATTAATCCCACCCCTGCGGCTGGACAGGAAGAGGCATGGACTGACTCTGTGTCTGTCACAGCGAGGATGCAGACACATATCTTGCCCTGCTGCTGGGCTGGGGACGGCCTTCACCAGCTTATGAGAGGGGATCATTAAATTCGCAGGGATTCTGTGAGCCTGTTGTTCAACACGGCCTTGATTAAAGACAGACTCATGTAAACTTACAATTAATGAACTATATTAAAAGGCCACATCAAATGCTCAAAATTCTTCCTTTCCTCATTTGCTGTTGCCCGTGTCCTGCGGGGCATGGCCTCTGTGTGGTGCGGCCGTGTGACCTGTGCCCCTGTCCGTCTCTGCCCGGCTCCAGAGTCAGTGACGGCAGAGTGCTGGTTTGGACTTGGCCATGGCGGGAGTGCTCTTGCCACAGAGATGAGCAGATGCTAAATATCAGGGCCTGTGTGTGCATGTGAGTGTTGTTTCTTGGAAGCCAGTTGTGAAACATTAAGCAGGCATCGTGGCTATATCCTGGGTTTTTTTGGTCACCCCAGTTGCCTCCCCTACTCCCTTCCCCGACTCCACCTTTCCCCTACTCCTTCCTTCCCCCCACTCCTCCCCTTCCCTGCCATTCTCTGCCTGGTCTTTCTGGAAACAGTCGGAATAGGCTTTCCTTGTGTGATTGAAGAGGAACCTCCCCCACCCCAAACAAAAAAGTAGATGCCCTCTTCTGTGTGACTCTTCATTGTGCATAAAATCCCCATTAATAGTGTGTCTAGGGGCTTCCCTGGAAGTCCAGGGGTTAAGACACCACACTTCCACTGCAGGGGGCTCAAGTTTGATTTCAGGTCAGGGAACCAAGATCCCATGTTCCACGGAGCAACTAAGCCACAACTACTGAGCCTGTGTGCTCTGGAGCCCAAGCACCACAACTCCTGAGCCTACCCACCACAACTAGAGAGCCCCTGCTCCCCAGTAAAGATTTCACATGACGCAATGAAGATCCGGCCTGTTGCAAATTATTTCTTTGACCTGATGCATCCAATAAATAACTATTTTTAAAAAAACAGCGCCTCTATTGGCATCCCGAAGCACCAAAAGCACTGCTCACTCTTTCTGCCAGTCTAGTGGACCTAGGGCACACTCTGAGTTTGCAGGCTAGGAGGCAGGCGAGCAGAGCCTGGTGCATGGGTACATATAGGAATCAGAAAACTGGGACTTTAAGGTAATAGTTTCTTACATCTTAACCTATGACTTTTGAAACGTCACAGACATTGTGTGAACCCTTATTTTTTCATCAGGAAAATAAAGATGAGAAGAGTGTCTTCCTTCCTTCCTTTGTAGAGTTGTTGAACCTGAGTTTGATGTAACCAAACATATATAAGAAGATTATTTGTAAATGATTAAGGGCTCTAATGGCCTTGTCACTCCTTACACTGCTGGGTTTTCAAAATATCCCTGTAAGAAGTCTTTTTTAGCATGTAACAGAGATAATACACTAACAGAAGTTTGTTTAGCATCATAGAATGCTAAACCTGGAAGAAATCTTTCAGATCACCTGGTGCTGTAACTCATGAAAAGCTTAAGAATTTACAAAAATGTCCACAACTGGTAAGATCAGGACCTGAAAGTGAAACTCAGATCTCCCTGCAACCCAACGTCCTCAGAAACTCTTTCAACCCAAACCAAAGGGCTGCTTGAGGATCTTTGGGTCACAAGACACAAAGACTCCTTCAGTTCCCCCCAGAAGAGAACCAGGGGAGGAGGGCATGATTTTACAAAGACAGATGTGGGGTGATGGGAAAGCTCATGGAAATGACAGGGATTCTGGAAACAGTCTGGTACTGCTTTCTACGTGCATGTATCACTTTGTTTCATCATTACAGGCTGTGTGATGATTTTACAGACGAGGGGCCAGAGGCATGGACAGGTCAGGCGCGCACACAGTCACAGCCAGCACTGTGCCAAGCTAAGATGTGAACTTGGATCTGTCCGACCTCAGAGCCTGGGCTTATAACCTATGTGTTGTGCTCTTCCAGAAATGTAGACAGCAGGGCAGCTTGTCTCTTGGGAACAAAAACCGAGGGGCATTTGCTGAGTTTCAGGGGAAAGCTGATCTCTCTTGTAGTGTCTGCTTTCGCGGCCTCTAGTCCTTGCTCCTGGCTTCTAACTTCCAGGTGCCTGTGGACCACAGTGGTGATTCCAGCTCCCCTGGGCATGCCCTCCTGCTAGTGCATCTCTGAGGTTCCAGTTCCAAACAGCCAAGGGCCCCTTCTCCCTGGCCCTGCTCCTCTTTTCTAGCTGGGCTGTAATTCACAGCACTTGCAGTCTTCATGTCGGGTCTCCACCCCTGGGCCAATCAGCTGTGGGCATGCTGCCTAGACCAGCACGTCCAACACACTCATCCTGCTACAGGTGGACCTCCTGGTACCTCTCACGGTCTCCTCATTGGTAGCTATCTCTGTATTCACCATATCTTCTCCAGTATATGGCAGGGGCCATGAACACAACATCCATATCCAATCCAGCTTGCAGTCCCAGCATCTGGTACAAGAATGGGTGGTCTAGAAGGGCTGACTAGACCTCCTAGGTGAACTATTTTGGCTGATGGAGAGGCCAGGCTATACTAGTAAAGAGAAGTGTCTAATTTAAGTAGTAATCCAGGGAGCTGAACGTTTACTATACTTTGCCTCAATTCTCTGATTATGTCAGTGAAAGTAGAAAATCTTTGGTCTTTAGTATTTAGATTATTAGGTTAACTCCCAGTTTCACTTGGCTGGTGCCCATATGATGCTGAGAGCGAGTGTGCTCCTTGGCAACAGTGACTGAGTGTATCTGTGACCCAGAAAAGGGAAGGAAGGGAGCAGCCCCCAGGCCACTCCAAGCAGAGCAGGAGGGAGCAGACTTGCTGGTGGTCACCCCGCCCTGTTCTCCTCATCTTCCTGGGCACATCAGAACACTTGCCATCGCTCCTGACAGCTGTGCAGGGCCATGTAATTAGTCACACCCGTGGACTCAGGCAGAAGTGAAGCGAGTCATTTCCGGAGACAGATGAGAGTGGGTGTGAGTTTTCTGTTTCTTCTCTTTCCCAGAGTGGGAGGCTGCAGACTGAGATGACAGAAACACCAGATAGATCATCACAGACAGATCCCCTGGAAAGTCACCTGGCTGGCATCTAACTTTGCATGAACCAAAAATAAACCTTAGTTGTATTAAGCTCTTGAGACTTTGTCACCAAGGAGTATAATAACCTATCCTGATTAAGGCAACTTCCAGAACCCTCCACCCACAGCTCTGGGTGGACTCCCTCAGAGGTCACCTTCCTCTGTTCGGGCCCATCAAGCACGTAGCTCAGTGACTCAGAAGTGGCAGAGGTGATGAACTTGAGCACTGATCAGATAGATCCAGATTCAAATCACTTCTGATACTTCATAGGCATATGACCTTGGGAGGGTTAGAGTCTCTGCTTCTCCTTTTCTTTATCTGTAGAATGGTGTGCGGTGATGTCACAGGCAATGCATGAAGATAAAATAAGAAAATACATGACTGAGTATGCTTTCTTTTCTGGTTCTTTTTTCACTTGTCCTCCAGAAATGATTCTATAAAAGTCCAGGCTCTTATGGTCCCTGATGTGTGAATGTGTATGTGTGTGTGTTGGCAGAAGTGGGGGGTGGAAGAGTGGTCATGAGACCAGATAGTCCCTAAAAGTCCTATCTGCAACATCTAGACCATTCCCCCTTCAGAGCATTCCACAACATTTCCAGTGATTCTAGGTAGCTCAAAAAAAAAAAAAAAAAAAAAATGACCCCAGTTCAGTACATTTACTAAGATAAAATGAGAATTTTCATATGTCCTCTAAATAGAGATGGTAAAATAACATATAGGAAATTGTATGTGTGAAATAAATGGGAAAGAGTTTACTATTCAAAAAGTAAAAATAATGTCCTTAGAGCTTCAATTAAACAAGATATTGAGGGGAAAAGACTTCAGTAAATTACAACCTCTAAGTCTTCATCAAAAGAAATCCAGATGTAGGAACAGAATTGGACAGCGTGCAACCCCCACCCCCCCCCCCCCCCCCCCGCCCCAGGCACAGGTTCTGTCAAACCTCCTATGCTCAAAGCTGGCTTGTATCATCTCTGGCACCAGTGATGGGTTATAGAGGCGGCTTATCCCGCAAAGTTTCAACAATTACTTAACTGGGTAAACTGGAGTGAAAAACCGGAGAGGGGCTGGAATTAGATGTAACAGTGCCCTTGGCTTATGAGCAAACTGGAAAACATTAAGGTGGGGTGTGGGGGGTGTCTGCTTGCTCCTCAGGGATTCACTGAACTGGCGAAAGAAATTATCTTCCATAGACCATCTTTTCATTTTTGTTCCAGATACAACTACTGTCTTCTATTAGAAAACCCAAAGTATTTCTCCCGATTTCTCCCCTGAAATCTTCAGCCATGGGATTTGGAAGAAAGGCCTTGAGAATATCATTTCTGCAGAATGCCTGGGGCTCCACGTCCACTGGAATTCTAGGCAGAAGTCATGAGCAGTGGCTTCGCTCTGCTGGGAGCTTTTCTCTGCCCTGACCAGTTGGGGTTAGAACAAACTAGATGTTAGATCTTTGAGGATGCAATGACCTGGACAACCATGGAACAAAAGCTCTTATATGCACAGGACCTAGTGAGAAATGCAGCACTACCCATTTTTCTCTCCGTTTCATTCCTGCTTTGATGAGGATTTTTGTTTATAAGGAAGTTCTGTCTGCTTCTGCTCCAGGCAGCTGCTTGTGTTTCCTCCTAGTGAGAAAGGGGCTATAAGAAAAGATAAATGGACATCGGGCTCAAGCAAATTTTGCAAGCCTGGCAGATTTTTTTCTACATGGTGGTTTTTTGAAAATTCCTATATAAAGAGTCTGAATGGTCTTCTTGTCCACTTCCTGATCTTTAACTTTTCCATGTAGACAGAGAGGGACAGAGGCATTGTCAAGATTGCCCCGGAAGACCCCACAGCCCTCCAGGCTGTTTGTGGCACACAGGAAGTCCTTCCCAATATCGAGCCAGACTCTCTCCTACTCTTGTCTGAACTATTAAAAAAAAAATAATAATCATCCATAGTGGATGTGAAAAAGCAATTCATTTTTCCCTCGTTTATTCCTTTTCTACCTTTCTCTTTTATTCCCCAAGGGCAGAATGTAGACAGATGCAAATCAGAAAGCACCACAGACTCCACTGTGAGCTGGAAACAAGAAAATGAAATCATCAAATGCTTAGCTCAACAAGCCTTCTCTTTGCTGGTTGGGGTCCTCTAATTAAACAGCTGATTGAATATATTCACCCACATCTCCTATGGTGCGTATCATAAAATCCAAGCACTAAACTTCGGGACTCTATTGGAGAGATTTTTCACACAGTACTAAGACAGAAGCAGCCTTTACCTTAACAAAGCTCTAGCTCTTTCCTGATGCTAATAGTTGGGTTTAAATATGAAAAATCATCTTTGTGTCCTCTGCTCTTTAAGGATGCAGTGTTCACTGACCTACACAAGTCCCGGTGAACTCCAAGCCAAATTAGCCTTGAGAAAATGAAAGTTACAAAGCTAGCATTTCCTTTTCTGTCGGTCTATCAGCATGAAGACCCACTCTCTCCCTGCAGTGTTAATAACCAAATATGAAATATTTAAATGGCTGCAAATTGCATCAATTAAAATTGTTTCCATTCCAAGTAAGCTCAGATAGCTGCATGTTTTGATCCAATGTCTTTTTATGTTTGATATACTTTCTTAATTATAAAGTACATTATATTAAGAAGAAAAAAGCATTGGTAATTGTAGCAGAAATGTTTCTTTAAGTGCAAAATTAAGAAAAAAAGTTTAAAAAGAAAGGCTGACCTGGGTTTCTTTTGGAAGATATATACTTTGTAAGATATATACTATGTATTACTGTTTCATTATCTTGGCAACACAACAAGCCAGGGATAGAAGCAGTACTCTTTAATTCTGAAGTTGACCTTGGTTTCTGTCTCTAGGACGTGCTGACCATTTGGTATGGCCAGGACTTAAGAAGCAGAGAAAAGTGTAAGGGGTCTGAGAGAGGATGGTGCTGAGTCCTGAGCACGGGTCACTTCCAGCATTTAATGAGATCTTTTAGAAAAGTAAATCAGATCAGTCTTTCTCTTACTTAATAACCCCTCCCCCCAAATGCTTCCATTTAGAACAAATCCAAGCCGTTGATGGAAGACCCCAGGGCCCTGTACAAGCAGACCCACAGTTCTCTCTTTCCCTCACCCACCTCCCTCTAGCCGTGCTGACTTTGTTTCCTTGGGAACTGAGATTATCCCCACCTCAAAACCTTTGCCCTTTCTGCTCCCTCTGATAAGAGGGACATCTCTTTAGAGAGGTTTTCTCTCTAAAGAGAGAACAGAACATCTTTCTGACATATTTTTTGCCTTGCTGACTCTCTTTTTTTAGGCTCTGTTAAAAAATCATTTCTTTAGAGAGATTTTCTCTGACCATTCAATCTCCCCCTGTGCCTCCTCCCACTGACACACTGGCGGCACATTTGATAAAGGCCAAATGAACACTAGCGACCAAGATACGGGTGGTTCAAAGAAAGGGAGAGAGGACTCTGGGCTGGGAAACTTATAAAAGATCATCACCGACTATATCTAAGGCTAAAGCCTTGAGACATGGACATGCATCTGTCCCTGTTTTGGGGACAATTGATTGGGCTGGAATAAAATATCCAAACTTTTGATTCTGAGGTCACTGCTCAACACGTGTGATCACTTAAGCTACTATGATGAGGGCTTCCATGATGGCTCAGCGTTAACGAATCTGCCTGCAATGCAGGAGACACAGGAGATGCGGGTTCAATCCCTGGGTCCGGAAGACCCCTTGGAGGAGGAAATGGCAACCCACTCCAGTATTCTTGCCAGAAAAATTCAACGGACAGATGAGCCTGGCGTGCTACAGTCCAAAGGGTCGCACAGAATGGGGCATGACTGAGTGCCTAAGCACGCAGGCTAGTACAATGAGGTTGATCACATTGACCCCTCAGGTATCATCACACAAGGAAAGAACCTGATTGCCCACAGTTTTGTTTTTTGATTGAAGATTTTGAATTCATCTATTTCAAACTCAAGATTACATAGATGAACACATTATTTGAGAGAAGAGCAAGATCTTTTTCCTACTCTGCCAGTTACCTGCTGGAAGTCTGACAATATTGGTTTCATTGCTCCAATATTGGTTTTATTGCTACAATGCCTAGAATTTCTTGAGGTTAGCTCTTGCAAAGTGGGTTAGCAAATCCAGTTTTTGCTCCCTTGCCCAGGGAAGCACCAAGAAGATGACATCTTGAAGGAGACCCTGGACTCATGTAAGGAATCTCCTGTATGGAATCATGGGGTTTCCATCAGCTCCACCTCTGTGCCATTCTGCGTTCACTGCCTCTGAGCAAGACGCTGTCCTGCTCACGCCACACTGCCCACACCTTAGCCCCAGGCGCCAGCTGCCAACCCATCTGGGGTTCCTGCTGCCTGCCGAATGCCAGAGGATCAGAGGCAGGGAGGGACCCGCATCTTCTGCATTCCCTTCCATTTTAAGTCAGGGCGAGCCTCCATCTGTTGGGTTCTTGGGTGTGGAGCGAGTCTTAATCATTAATCATTTTACTAGAGTGGTGAAGACGGCTTCCCTGGTGGTTTAGATGGTAAAGAATCTGCCTGCGATGCAGGAGATCCAGGTTTGACCCCTGGGTCAAGAAGATCCCCTGGAGGAGGGCATGGCAACCCACTCCAGCATTCTTGCCTGGAGAATCCCACGAGCAGAGGAGCCTGACAGGTTACAGTCCATAAGGTCACAAAGAGTCAGATACGACTGAGTGACTAACACACTTGGTAAGGTAGACATTTGAGGATTGCCCCTTTGCTGTAGAAAGACAGGATACAGAGGAGCTTGCCTGGAGAATGGCATCTGATGGGCAGATGCTTTATTAGAGATAGCTTGTTAACTGTGCTGTATAGATATAGATTTAGATACATAGATATCCCACTCTGACAGTATATATACGCACCCATACATGTAAGTATAGGTGCAAATATATATTTCTTTTTCCATCCAAATGTTGAATGTTCTGTTAAGGCATCTGATGAAATGTTACCTCTGAGGGAAAATGAAAGATTGTCTCTTGTTACAGGCTGTTTCCATGGTAGCTTAATACCCATGGGTAGCACCCTAATGATGAGTTATTACTTTTTAGCTAAAACACATTGTAGGGAACTGATTAATAATATAACTTGCATAGCCAAACAACAGGTTAATTTTTCTTACGTTTGTTCTCAGAAAGGAACACACACTGATATATGTGATAATTTCTCTCTACATCTGACTGACTCATCTTAGCTCTTTCTTCACAGCTAACAAAGGAAGGGAAAAGGAGGATGGATAGACCCTTGGGGACTCCTTCAGGCAAAGCAGGCAGGTGGCATCTTAGAGGTTGTCCCGAGAAGGACGGTTTTAATCAGGAGAGTCCCCTCTTAAAACTGCCAGACCAAGTGTTCTAGCAGCGGCATTCTGTCAGATGTGATTGTACCCCTGGCACATCCTCAGTGCTGTGGCGGGACTGATATTACAAAACGGGTTGACTGTTTACAAGGGCTTCTGGGAGGAAGTTGTGCCTGACATCACGAGAAGCCTCTTCCCTGGAGGAGTAACCGAGTCTCTGCGGTTCTCGTGTTTGACCTGCCAGCTCTGGAGGGTTGGGGCCGTGTCCTCCTTGCGGCCGAGATGCAAAGACAGGCCAGGGCCCTTAGCAGAATCGCCTGTGGGAGAGGGGTGATGACAGGGGTTAACGCAGACCAGAGACCAAACAAGGAAACACTGGGCTGTGTCAGAGCTAAAAGGCTTACGGAACTCTCTTAGGAGCTGACGGTGTATTTGGTAGCTTAAGAGGTTAAATCCCTGAATTTCACACAGCTACTGTGGGGGTGGGGGGTGGGGGCATGGGGGGCTTGGGGTGGTGGGGGGGGTGGGTAAATATTTTGAGGGCTTCCCTGGGGGCTCAGCTGGTAAAGAATCCACCTGCAATGCAAGCGACCCCAGTTCGATTCCTGGGTTAAGAAGATCCCCTGGAAAAGTGATAGCCTACCCACTCAGTATTCATGGGCTTCCCTGGTGGCTCAGAAGGTAAAGAATTTGCCCAATGTAGGAGGCATGGGTTCTATGCCTGGGTGGAGAAGATCCCCTGGAGGAGGGCATGGGATCCACTCCAGTATTCTTGCCAGGAGGATCCCATGGACAGAGGAGCCTGGTGGACTACAGTCCATGGGGTCACAGACAGCTGGACAGGACTGAGTGACTAAACACAGCACAGACATTTCAAATCTCCCCAATGCATAGAAATCAGACTATCATCTTAATTTAAAGTAAAGATTTTCAGGCCACATATTTATCCAGGTATAAAGAAAAATATAAAATAACAAACAGTAGATAAAATTACAATAAATAACTAAGATATCTTCCATCTTCTGTCCTGGATCCACTAATACTTGGAGATTAAAAAGCAAAAACTGTAGGTATATTCTTAGTCACCAAAAATATGTATTCTCAAATTGATTATATATATATATTTTATTATATATATATATATACATACATACACACATATGATGGGGCTTCCTTGGTAGCTCAGCTGGTAAAGAATCCACCTGCAATGCAGGAGACCCTGGTTTGATTCCTTGGTCGAGAAGATTCCCTGGAGAAGGGACAGGCTAACACCTCCAGTATTCTTGGGCTTGCCGGGTGGCTCAGAGGGTAAAGAATCCACCAGCAATGCGGGAGACCTGGGTTGGGGAAGATCCCTTGGAGGAGGGCATGGCAGCCCACTCCAGTATTCTTGCCTGGAGAATCCCATGGACAGAGGAGCCTGGGGGGCTACAGTCTATGGGGTCACAGAGAGTCAGACATGACTGAGCACAAAAGCAGCAGCAGCATACATGCAACACATATTATATCACATATAATGCTATATATGTATACACATATTATATCACATATAATGCTATATATGTATACACATATTATATTACATATAATGCTATATGTATGCACATATTATATTACATATAATGCTATATATATGTATACACATATTATATTACATATAATGCTATATATGTATACACATATTATATTACATATAATGCTATATATATATGTATACACATATTATATTACATATAATGCTATATGTATACACATTATATTACATATAATGTTATATATATATGTATACACATATTACATTACATATAATGCTATATATATGTATACACATATTACATTACATATAATGCTATATATATGTATACACATATTATATTACATATAATACTATATATACGTATACACATATTACATATAATGCTATATATATACATACATATTATATTACATATAATGCTATATATGTATACACATATTATATTACATATAATGCTATATGTATACACATTATATTACATATAATGTTATATATATATATGTATAGACATATTATATTACATATAATGCTATATATATAGGTATACACATATTATATTACATATAATGCTATATATATGTATACACATATTATATTACATATAATGCTATATATATGTATAGACATATTATATTACATATAATGCTATATATATGTATACACATATTATATTACATATAATGCTATATATATATACACATATATTACATGTAATGCTATATATATACACATATTATATTACATATAATGCTATATATATATATATATACATATTAAAGTCAATGGAGAAAGAGAGTAGAAAATGTACTAATATATTACTAGATTTATTTGTATCATAATCCAGTTCAACTCAATTTAAATTTTAAAAGTAAACCAATAAGGGAAAGTTGTCTAAGTATATTTTAACTGGTCCAAAAGATTGTCAACAATTTGTTAAAAAATTGAATTGAGGATTATTTTAACACAGTTTGAAAAAGAAGACATGACAAGATATTTTACCTAGAAATAGCTTCTGGTGGTTACCAGGTAAAGAATAAAAAGGAAAAAGTAGTAATATATCTGAGAGAAGGGGAAAGTCTGGTATGTTTATAGGAGAGAGAAGAACTGTTTTTTTTAATTGAGGTGTAATTGTCTTACAACATAATGTTAGTTGCAGGTCTACATCATGATTCAATATTTGTATATGCTGACAGATGGTCACTACAATAAGTTTAGCTAACACTCATCACCACATGCAATTAAAGTTTTTTTTTCTTTTTCTTTTTCTTCTGATGAAACTTTTAAGATATGCAAGCTACTCTTGGGGATGTTGTGGGTTTGGTTCCAGACCATCCCAATAAAGTGAACATTGTAATAAAATTTGTTACATGAATTTTTGGCTTTGCAGTGTGTATAAATGTTGTGCTTATACTATACTGTAGTCTATTAAGTGTGCAATGGCATTACGTCTGAAAAAGGTACACAATCTTTAAAAAGTACTTTATTGCCACAAAAAATGCTTACTATCAACTGAGACTTTGGTGAGTCATAATCTTTTTGCTGATGGAAGACCTTGCCTCAATATTGATGGCTGCTGACTTAACAGTGGAAACAGTGGCTGACTTTCTTTTGAGGGGGCTCCAAAATCACTGCAGATGGTGACTGCAGCCATGAAATTAAAAGACACTTACTCCTTGGAAGGAAAGTTATGACCAACCTAGACAGCATATTATAAAGCAGAGACATTACTTTGCCAACAAAGTTCCATCTAGTCAAGGCTATGGTTTTTCCAGTGGTCATGTATGGATGTGAGAGTTGGACTATAAAAAAATCTGAGCACTAAAGAATTGATGCTTTTGAACTGTGGTGTTGGAGAAGACTCTTGAGGTTCCCTTGGACTGCAAGGAGATCAAACCAGTCCATCCTAAAGGAGATCAGTCCTGGGTGTCCATTGGAAGGACTGATGCTGAAGCTGAAACTCCAATACTTTTGCCACCTCATGCGAAGAGCTGACTCATTTGAAAAGACCGTGATGCTGGGAAAGATTGAGGGCAGGAGGAGAAGGGGATGACAGAGGATGACATGGTTGGATGGCATCACCGACTCAATGGACATGAGTTTGAGTAAACTTCAGGAGTTGGTGATGGACAGGGAAGCCTGGCGTGCTGCGATTCATGGGGTTGCAAAGAGTTGGACACGACTGAGCAACTGAACTGAACTGAACTGATTAGGGTGGTGGTTCCTGAAGACTGAGATGATTATAATGATTCCTTAAAATAAGACAACAATAAAGTTTGCTACACCTATTAATGCTTTTTTTCACAAACAATTTCTCTGTAGTATGCATTGTTTTTGATAGTGTTTTACCCACAATAGAAAGTGAAAAGTGAAAGTGGGGCTTCCCTGGTGGCTCAGATGATCAAGAATTTACCTATATGCAGTGCTTTTTTAAATAGTGTTTTACTAGCAGTAGAACTTCTTTCAAAATTAGAGTCAATCCTCTCAAATCAACTAAGTTTACATCATATTCTGAATCTTTTGCTGTCATTTCAACAATCATCATATCATCTTCACCAGGAGTAGATTCCATCTCAAGAAACCTCTTTCTTGGCTCACCCATATGAAGTAACTCCTCACCCATCCAATTTTCATCCCAATATTTCAAGAATTCAATCACATCTTCAAGTTCCACTCCTAATTCTACTTCTCTTGCTGTTTCCACCACAGCTGCAGTTACCTCCTCTACTCAAGCCTTGAACCCCTCAAAGTCATCCATGAGGGCTGGAATCAACTTCTTCCAAATTCCCGTTAATGTTGATATTTTGGCCTCTTTCCATGAATTGAGAATGTTCTCAATGGCTCTATCATGGTGAATCCTTTCCAGAATATTTTTAATTTACTTTGCCCAGATTCATCAGAAGAATCACTATCTATGGCAGCCTCATGAAATGTATTTCTTAAGTGAAAGACTTGAAAGTTGAAATTAGTCCTTGATCCATGGGCTGCAGAACAGATGCTGTGTCAGCAGCCATGAAAACATCACGAATCTCCCATGTTTCCATCAGAGCTCTTGGGTGACCAGGTGCATTATCAATGAGCAGTAATATTTTGAAAAGGATCTTTTATTCTGAGTGGTAGGTCTCAACATGGGGCTTAAAATATTCACTAACCATGTTGTTAACAGGTGTGCTGTCATACAGGATTGAAAAGAAGAATAGAGTCTCTTAATTGTTTGGGTTACCTTAGACCTCAAATGATTTTGGTTTATAAGTGGTAAAAAATAGTATTTAAGAGCACTGGTTCACAACTCAATCTGCTACTTTCTAATGTGTGATTGGTAAGGGCCGCATTTTAAACTGCTCTGATTGCTTTCTTGTCCATAAAGTGGGAAAAATGATATTACTTTGTAAAGTTTTAGGGAGTTTCAAAAGTGATATGTATGTTTTAAATTAATTAAACCTAATATCACTAACTGTATAAACATCACAATAGTAGATCAAGTGTAAGATATTATAAATTATGATGATGTGCTACTCATTTCCTTTGTTAACTGAAATTTTCATTTTCCAATTGATGATGTTGAGACTTTGCACTAAATTTTGTGTCTCCTATGATCTATAAGAATTAGGTTTTCCACACTGAACAAATAACAAAGTAGCAGAATTCTTAATTTCCAGTCATGTATAGAACAAAAGAATAAATCAGTAAAAGAAGCAGAAAATAATAGAGAAAACAACCACTTAATGCAAAATCTAGTTCTTTGAAAGAATCAGAAAATAAAATTGATACTTTCTTTAGACTGATAGAGAAGAGAGATAAAAAGCACAGATTGCCAATTGCAAAAAGAAAAAAGAGAATATCACTACAGACCCTACAGACAGGAAAATTATAATTAATACTATCATTAAATATTTTATGTTGATAATATTCATAATTTAGATGAAGCAGACACATTTTATAAAAGACACAAACTATCAAATCCCATTCAAAGAACAATAGATAGCCTGCCTCTTTATCTATTAAATAAACAGATTATTGGTTAAAAACTTCCCACAAAGAAAACTCCAGGCCCACATGCTATCACTGGTGAATTCTACTAAATATTTAAGGAAGTAGTAATACCAATTTATCACAAAATTTTCTAAAAAATTAAAGAGAAATAAAATTCTCTCTGCTATTTTGTAAGAGTAATGTTGTCCTGATACTAAAACCTAACAAAATAATTACAAGAAAAAAAAAATTAGAGAGATCTCTCTCCTAAACATAGTTTAAAAAGAAAAACTTTAACAAAACTTTAGTGAATTGAATACATTAATTTGTAAAAAAGAAAATGCACCATGACAAGTTGGATTTTATCTCTGGATTGCCAGACTGGTTCAATATTTAAAATCCAGCTTTCTCTGGATTAGTGTTTGAATTATATACCTTTTTCATCCTTTTATTTTTAAACTTGCAGTTGTTGTTGCTCAGTCGCTCAGTTGTGTCCTACTCTTTGAGACTCCATGGACTGCAGCATCGAGGCTTTCCTGTCCTTCACTATCTCTCAGAGTTTGTTCAGACTCCTGTCAATTGAGTCAATCATGCCATCCAACCATCTCATCCTCTGTCGTCCCCTTCTCCTCCTGCCTTCAATCTTTCCCAGCATTAGAGTATTTTCCAGTGAGTCGGCTCTTCACATCAGGTGGCCGAAGTACTAGAGCTTCAGCTTCAGCATCAGTCCTTCCAATGAATATTCAGGTTGACTTCCTTTAGGATGGACTGGTTTGATTTTCTGGCTGCCCAGGGGATTCTCAAGAGCCCCTTTCAGTACGGTTATATCTAAATTGTGTCTCTTACAAGCAGTGCACAGTGAGTTTTTGTGTTTCAATACAGTTACTAGGAAAAGGCTATAGGTTTTCTAAAGCTCCCTTTTGGTTCTGCTTTTGTTTTTTTGTTTTCTTCTTGCTTTTCATCTTTTGAAATTACATTATTAGTTGCAACAAATTGGGAAACAATATATCTTGTTTGTTGAACATTTTTTTCATGGTGTATTATTTCTATCTCTACAAACAATTTACTTTAATAGCTATTTGTCTGATAAATTAGGTTTGATGAAAATTAAAAACTGTCCATCAAATGTACTATTAAGGCCATTTAAAATATCAAGATGTAAGTGGAAAAAGACATATGCAACACATGTGTCTGAAAAAAAATGCATATTCCAGACTATGTAAAGAATATATAAATCACAAGAAAGTGTCAGATACTCTATTGCAAAATGGGCGAGACATTTGGACAGGCACTTCAAAAAATGGTATCTAAACGTCCACAAGATGTATGAAAAGGGGCTCAATCTCATTAGCAATCAAAAAAACTTAAACCACAATGAGTAACCACCACACTCACTAGAAGGGCTAACATTTATTTATTTATTCATTTTATTTTCTGGCCATGCCGCACAGCAAGCAAGATCTTAGTTTGCTGAACAGGGATAGGACCCATGCTACTGCAGAGGAAACTTGGAGTCCTAACCACTGGACCACCAGGGAATTCCCAGAAGGGCCAAAATTTAAATCTGACAATGCTAAGAATTGGCAAGCATGTGGAACAATAGGACCTCTCATATAAATCCAGAGTCTATTAGTATATATTGGTATGTTTTAGTTAACCATTTTAGTAAACTTTGACAGTTTACACTACATTTCACCATGTATATGCCTTCTATTCTGGCTGCTGCACTCCTAAATACAACCTGCAAGAAATATGTGCACAGGTACAGCAAAATATATGTATAAGAATATTCACAGCAGAATCACCAAAAATTTCAAGCAATCCAAATACTTACCAGTGGTAGAATAGATAAAGTTGGTCTATCAATAGCATAGAATACTACACAGCAACCAAAATGATTGAACTGTTTCATGCAACAATTTGGATAAAAGTTGCAAGTATGTTGAACAATAGAAGTAAAACACAAGAAAATACATACCATATAATCCATTCATGTGTGTGCTAGTCACTCAATCGTGCCCAACTCTTTGCGACCCCGTGGACTGTAGCCCGCCAGGTTCCTCTGTCCATGGGATTATCCAGGTAGGAATACTGCAGTGGGTTGCCATTTCCTTCTCCAGGGGACCTTCTTGACTCAGGGATTGGACCTGGGTCTCCTGCACTGCAGGCAGACTCTTTACCATCTGAGGTACAAGTGAAGCCCAATCCATTTATACAAAGCTCAAAAACAGACAACCTCTTGTGTTAGAGATCAGAGTAGCGGAAGGAGTATAGTGTAATTTTGGGGAGGAGAGTAAGGGTCTTGCTGGGGTTCAGTAACTTTCAATTTATTGAACTGGGAGGTGGTCACACGGCTGTCTTTACTTTGTAGTAATCCAGCAGACTCTGAATTTATAATTTTTGCACTTTTCTAAATCTAGGTTGTACCACACTTTAAATATTAACAAAAGTTCTTAACAGTTCGATTGAAACTGAATTTAAATCCTTTCCTGGGTGCCCTGACAGTGAAACTACTCATGAAAGATATTAAATTATGTGAAATTTACTTTCCTATGCTGAGAAAAATCTAGCTACTCTCAGTGCACCCTGTTCTGCTAGCCTTGCTTCTAGTTAATGATACGCCTCCACTAACAGATCCTTGATGTAATCTTTCCACATCATTTTCCGCATAGGGAAAAGATTGTGTGTGGGTTACCCTCTGGCTGGTCATCAAATTCCAGGGAAGCAAGAAAGAAGGTAGAGAAGGTGACTTTCCATCACAGCTTTTTAGTTTCTAATCAAAACCATTAGTAATGAGAGAAACGTCTTGAGCAACAAAGGCTTTGAGGTCATGGGAGAAAATTTTAACTTATATCCAAAAAGAAATAAAATAAGAGCCTTAGCTGATAGCCAGTGAAAAGAGAAAAGCATTCAAAACATTACACCCATCACATAGCTCTGCAGTTAATGAAAAATCACATCCGCTGTGAGCTTTTTGGAAAAAGGCTTCTAGATAAGATCCTTTGAAAAAGTCTCACATGGAGCACTATTGACCAGACCATTTGTTTTCCTTCTATGCCCTTGCTGCGATTGTAAACTTTGCTTGCTTGATAAGGGCCCTTCATGTGAAGGAGCCATAGATAACATCCTCTGAGGTCTCTGGCTCATGCTCAAATGATAAATCATGTCAAGATAAGGAAATCATTTGGTTCTTTAAAGTTGAAAAGAAGATGTGATTAAACATGTCATTTGGTGGATATATGAAAAAGTTTCCTATAATCAGTTACCTAAAATAAACCATATATTTAGTGGATGTCTGCTGGGAGACAACCAAACAGATGTTTAAGACAATGAAGGAAGGTTGGAGATATCTCCAACATTTAAGTGCTTTCAAAAATGTGTATTGATTTTGAAGTAAGGCAGTAAGAGATAAGTGTTTATTTTTAAAGTGATAGCCTGATATTGCTTTTTTAGGACAGATTGTTTTCTACATAATATAGAAATTAATGCCATGAATTTTTATTTTCAATCTAGGAGGAGAACTATAAAATGAAATCTATGTACAATTAAGATTGAGAACTCTAAAGAATATCTCCTTCAAATACATAAAATCACATATTAGAAATCACAGGTGAATTGGGTCCAGGGGAGTAGTGAAGGAGGAAAGGAGAAATGAATACTTTTAGAGTCACAATTATTTTGTTGCAATTTAACCCTGGGATAGAAGGCAGGGGGCTACTTTCTCGGGTTGGACTGTAGCCTACACACAGATCCCGCCTCTGTTCCCTTCCTTCCTTCTCTCAGCCCTCTTCTCCAAACAACCCATGCTTCTCTCTTCTACTCCAAACAACCTGTACCTCTTATCTGTCTGAAAGGACCGCCTCTTGTCTACCTCAGGATGTCCAGCTTCTGAGGGGATTGCGGCTAAGACAAAGAACATACAAGCTTCACCTGCACAAAGACCAAAGTCTGGGAGAAAGGACCCAGCAGGTAAATGATCCCACAAGTTCTTTTCCTAGCAACCAGGATGAGATGCGAAAGACGTTGATTTCTTGATGGAAAGAGGGCAAGAATGGGCAAGGTCTAGAATCAGAAAATGGGGACACTTCATACAAACTGGATATTCCCAATCTTCATTTCTCCCTCATGGCCAGATACATGCCCTTCAGAACCAGGCAGATAGCAGCTGAAAGGCCTGCCCAGAGCCCCTCAGGATCACCCACGTGGATTCCAGGGTTTGGGGCAGGCCTGCTTTAGAAATCATAGTAGAGATCCCTGAATGCACTGAGGACCGTTGCGGTGGACATTAGCAAGCATTCCTGGGTGACTAGAGACTTCCCTTTCCAGGTTCTTTCCTGACTTCTTCTAATATAATCTCAGATGGGATAATGTCCCCAAAGGAGAACTATGAAGAGACAAGGACAGCACATCAAATCTATGAGTCTCTTTTGCACCAGTTGCTCTTCTAGCCACTTACAAGGAAGCTCCAGCTTTAGGGCAATGGGAGAAGATCCACACAGAAGTACCTGCCCGCAGCCTGGGGTGGGGCGTGTTAAAACAGAGCAGGACCCTATGGTCCTTGCTGCACACACCCCCATGTCCTCAGCCTGCCTGTTGTCTGTGGAAAATTTAGTCAAAGAGTAAGTTTAATCAGAAAAATGAGAACAAGTGAAAACAAAGGAAAACAGTCAGAGGAGACCAAATAATAATGTACTCATTAAGCATAGTTAATGAGTACATGCTCTAGTTCTTTCTCAAGGGCTACAGATAATATTTTGAGCCATATCCTGTGAGCTGACTTATAGATACTGAAACACCAAGTAGAAGAAGTTAGCTACATGAGGACCACACTGTACCTACATCAGTTCAGTCACTGTCTTCCTGTTCGACTCTTTGCAACCCCACGGACTGCAGGACGCCTGGCTTCCCTGTCCATCAGAAACTCTCAGGGCCTGCTCAAACTCATGTCCATTGAGTCGGTGGTGCCATCCAACCATCTCATCTTCTGTTGTCCCCTTCTCCTTTCCCAGCCTTCAGTTTTTCCCAGCACCAGGGTCTTTTCCAATGAATCAGCTCTTCCCATCAGGTGGCCAAAATATTGGAGCTTCAGCTTCAGCATCAGTCCTTCCAATGAAAATTCAGGGTTAATTTCCTTTAGGATTTTCTGGTTTGATTTCCTTGGGGTCCAAGGGACTCTCAAGAGTCTTCTTCAGCATCACAGTTTGAAAGCATCATTTTTCAGCTCTTAGCCTTCTTTATGGCCTTGATACAATTTCATACACATACTCTGTGACCTTCACAGCTCTCAGCTAAGTTAGGCATCCTTTAGGGTAAGTAGTCTTTCTCCATCTGTTAAGCAGAAGCTAGAAGGAATATCTAGTGGGTACCTGTTGATGAAACACATGGGCTCTTGGAAGGGGTGCTGTTTCAGACCAATATGGCTCAGGAGACAGAACCTCTCCAACAGAAATTGAAGTGGTCTCTAACATTTGATCTGATCATAGGAATAAGAGAATTCAGCATGACAGATGTTTAAGTTGGATCTGTTATTTGCCTGAACGACTTGTGCATTTTTGAGTTTCACTTCCTGTTTTGTGTCCAGAAGAAAATAAAATAAAACAGAAAAGTCTCCAGCTGAGGCAGGAAATGTCCATATTAAAAATCCTATTTGCTTTCCTGGATGGGCAGTGACCTCTGAGTTTGAATAATATTCACTGATTCAAGGAAAGCTGAGGTGGGGGTGCTCTAATGGGCTGGGCTGCTTGCACATAAGCACTGGTTTCCATCCTCATCCATCATCCATCCATCAGAGGCTTATTTTCCCTGTTTTTTATCTCACACTCCTTTGCTCTGATCGAGAGAAGTTGCAAAGAACTAGGAGAACATTTGGGGCTTCTCAGGTAACACTAGTGGTAAAGAACCTGCCTGCCAATACAGGAGGCATAAAAGATGCGAGAGATGCAGGTTCAGTCCCTGGGTGGGGAAGATCTGCTAGAGGAGGGGGGGCATGGCAGCCCACTCCAGTAGTCTTGCCTGGAGAATCTCTCGGACAGAGGAGCCTGACTGGCTACCATCCATAGGGTCACAAAGAGTCAACAGGACTGAAATGAGCATCAGGAGAAGAATCTCCATGACTGCGATGTCAGCAAAGCCATGCTTTGAGTTTGCAGAGGAAGAGCCCGTGGACGCCTTTATCAAGATAATTACTGTCTGAACTTCCCTGGTGGTCCAGTGGTTAAGAATCTGCCTGCCAATGCAGGAGACACAGGTTTGATCCCTGGTCAGAGAAGATCCCACATGCCTTGGAGCAATTCAGCCCATACACCACAACTACTGAAGCCCACTCACCTAGAGCCCATAATCCACAGCAAGAGAAGCCACTTCAATGAGAAGCCCTTGCAGTACAGCAAAAGTAGCCCCTACTTGCCACAACTAGAAAAAGCCGGAGTGCAACAATGAAGACCCAGCACAGCCATAATTAATTAACTAACTACAAATTTAAAAATCAGCTAAAAAAAAAAGGACACCTGCAATTGCATTGATCCTGGGAGATGGGGGCTTATGCGTCAAAACAAAGAACCACGAAATGGGAAATTGGAGTTTCCCACATGACATCCTTGGCCTTTAGAGTAGCCTTCCCTAACACACCTAACACTAAGCACAGATCACTGCCTTATTAGCCTGTGTAACAACTCTGGCCATTTCACAGAACAAGATTTACTAAGAGTTAAACAGTGATGTGGGGGAAGGGCCTGTTGTTTGAATCAATAACACCCTCTTTTTAATGCCACGATGTTATCTTTATAATTTCCTTAAAGTTCAGGGGTATCACTAGGAGAAAATTTAATGAGTTTGTGTTGGATTTTCTCAGTCCCTGAAATGTCTATTTGGGTGACTTCTGCTCTTTCTCTGAACCAGTTTAAGAGTAATCACTATTTATAGTTTTATAACCAGTCAATCATAAATGAAATCAACCCTGAATAGTCACTGGAAGGACTGATGCTGAAGCTAAAGCTCCAATATTGTGGCCACCTGATGCAAAGAGCCAGATCATTGGAAAAGACCCTGATGATGGGAAAGATTGAGGGCTAGAGGAGACAGAAGTGACAGAGGATGAGATGGTTGGATGGCATCATTGACTCAATGGACATGAATTTGCACAAATGCTGGGAGATAGTGAAGGACAGGAAAGCCTGGCATGCTGCATTTCATGGGGTCACCTCAAGAGTCACTTCATGAACTTCAAGAGTTAGACAGGACTTTGCGACTGAACCACAATAGAGCTTTACTGTTCAAGATACTTCCTAAACATCCCACTGCTTTTTAACCCTATGTGAGAGTATTTCTAACTTTCTTACTTTACGGATGAGGAAGCCGGGGCTCAGGGAGGTGAAACTACCTCCCCATGTCTTGCAGCAGAAAGACAGGCTGCAACTGGACTTGCCTTTGACCATTCGCTGTGAGGTTCTAAATGATGCTGACCCTCCATACCACCACACCAGCCTCATTTTGTGATGGGATAAAGGCCAGTATTGTCTCTCTTATAGTAAAGACCTGGAAAACTTTCAGTGGACGATAACAAAACACATTCACGTGTGATAAGTCTGCCATCCCTGGCAAAACAGACAAAGTATTTTCTGTCCCCCTGCGTGGCTCCTGCGTTTGGTTTGTCTGTTTCCCTGGCCTCGTGCTGGGCTCATCCCACTGCCTCTGCTCCATTGTAGGGTTGCATTACTGAATGGCAGAGCCACGCTCAGCAGCCGAGTGGTGGGGACTTCCGCTGAATGACTCACCACCTCTGCAAATCAGTGTGCTTGATAGTAAAATGGAAATAGGGAAAAACACTGCACCGCAACGTGCTATTAAAGTGCTTCATGCTGTTGTTAGGAAAGCGGGCCGGTCAGCAAAACTGTTCCGCACCGGGAAAGTGGCTTCAAAATTACCCAGGACTGAGCCCCACTGTGCAAAGAGCTAAATCCAGTCAAATTGTCAGGGTTTGTGGGAAGAGGTGGCCATCATGTCCCTCCAGATTCTCTTCCACACACAGATCAGCCTGTGTGTCTTCCAAGACTGGAGTCTCTGTTTCCCCAGTCCTGTGAAAAGTTTTGTAATCAAATCCCGCTGGCCTTCAAGGTCAGATTCCCTAGGGATTCCCATTCCTTTTGCTGGATCCTCAGGCTGGGAAGCCTGATGGGTTTAGAACCTTCACAAGAGTGGGAGAACTTCTTTGGTATTGTTCTCCAGTCTGTGCGTCACCTGCCCGGTGGGTATAGGATTTGATTTTTATCGTGATTGCACCCCTCCAACCATCTCACTACCTCTTCTTCTTTGTCTTTGAATGTGTGGTTTCTTCTTTGTCTTTGGACGTGTGGTATCTTCTTCTGCTGGGTTCCAGCATCCTTCTGTCAATGGTTGCTTAATAGCTAGTTGCAATTTTGGTGCTCTCGCAGGAGATGAACACACGTCCTGCTACTCCGCCATCTTGAACTGGAAGCCCCACACATAGATCAGACTCTGGGACATTCTGCCCCACTAGCCAATCTGATCATTTGTATAAAACCCCAGGGACAGTTTCAGAAATGAGACAGAGGGGGACTGTGGTGTGTACTGGGAATGGTTCAGGATGGAGATCCTGGCAACCCCAGCCCTGGGCTCAACAGGGAATACACTTCACTCTGTTATTCTCGCTGATCCTTTGTGATCAGAGCAGGGGATGGTGCTCCAGTTCAACCCAAAAAGCCGAGGGTAAACCAAGCTGTGACTGATGACAGAGAAACTGGTTCTGAGTCAAGATGTGTCAGGTAGAGCGAGCTCCCCATGGTAAATCTAAACTAAGTCTGTCCAAACAGGCTTGCTCTGTTTCTCACTCTGGGCTGACAGGTCTTTAAATAAAAAGCATAAAATTTAATCAAGCTCTCTTCCTCTTTCGTCTTTCTCCTTCTCTCCTTCTCTCTCCTCTTCTGCCCTTTCCCCCTTATTTTAAGCACAATGGCTGATATGTAAAATCCTGCTAGAGATTAATTCTAAGATTGGTTTTCAGGGTTGTGCTCATAGCTATCCTAAAACCGAGAGAGTAATTCATTATATTAATAAATTAACATAATTAAACATTCCTCTCTGTAGAAACCGTGCGACAATTCAACAGCTGGTAGCTGCTTTTGGCTGAGGGTAGAGGTGGGGGCTGGGGGGTGGCAGCTCAGTGCAACCTCAGAAGTGGGAGCGTTTAAACGGGGATGGATTTGGAGGACGGATGGTTCTCAGTGGACATCCAGAGCAGACTCTCCACTGGGGATGATCCTTTCTCCAGGTCATGACAGCGGACAATGCCAGCTCTCAGACAAAGGAGCAGATTGGGGCTGTACATCAGAGATGTTGCTAAAAGTTAATTAAATCTCCCCAGGATAGTGGAAGTTGGAGGCAAGTACTCACATTTACTAGGTATGTTCATCATCATAAATGCCAAGTCCTAACTACTACTAAATTCCTAGAGGTTCTTGTCTAAAGTTTGCCCAGTAGGATTTATTTCTGACTCATTAGAGGAAAGAGGGTGTTTTTTTTTTTTTCTCACGTCAAATTATTGTCTTTGCATAACAGTTGTACTTTTCACTTTTTCATCTCAGTAAATTAACACATCTTCAAAACACTTGTAAAGCAGATACCATCTCCACATTCATAGCTCACACCATCTAGAGTCTAAAAAAAGAAGCAGTGTACAATACTAAGCAGTTAATAGCAACACCTTAGATGCTCCTGGTTTCACCCCATCTATTGTTTTAGAATCTCTCTTCCTTGATTTAAAATTCACTTCCATGCCTAGTACCCCAGCTGCACAGTGTCCCTTCTATCTTACTTTCTGTATGTCTTCCTGAATGACATGGGCTGGAAAGACAGAATATCCATTTTACAGACTCTGCATGCAAGGGCCTGGATGGCTCATTATGATGAACTCTCATGATTTGGAAGGTGGAGGTGAGGTAGGAACCACCTGTCTGTGACCTCAGCGATAGCTCCTGGGAGTGGCAGTCCTGGTAGTATTGGGCTGCCTGACTCAGCATCCAGGGCTCAGCCACCTGCTCCAGGGGTGCAGAAAAGACACTGTGGTTCCCAACTGCCAGACAGCAACTGGTGACGTGTTCTTGAACTCTGCTGCTCCAATGCTGGTCTCTTGATCCCCACTTCTTTAGCAGAGGTATTCATTCTTTCCAGTGGGCCAGTTTGGTTTTGCTCTGGGAGCTATCCTACTTTTTAGATTCCCAAGGATTCTATAGACTTCTTTTTTTAATTTATTTATTTTTTAATTGAAGGATAATTGCTTTACAGAACTGTGTTGTTTTCTGTCTGATACTGAATACTTTTTGTGTTGAAAGTAGCTAAGATATTCTCACTTTCATGCACTTGAACCCTGACTGATATGCACTCCTTCTCTCCAGGACTAATCAGATATGGAAGTCCCAACCATGTGTCATGTCTGCCTGTAGTCAGAGCATCCCACTTCCCAGGTGATGATGGTCATAGTTCCCAAGTTTTCTTCTCCTCCTGCTCCTTGTGATGACCCCTACTGCTAAGATGTCTGATGCCCATGAAGGCCTTTTGCTGCTTTCACTGATGTTGGAAACTGAAGGGCACTGAAGGTGCCAACCAATGCTCTGCTGGAACTCTTCTGTAGGGGTCATCCATCCTTTGGTTCCCTCAATATGGCAGCACAGTGGGAACTTCTGTTAAAATGGGAAGAATCTCTCTCTCACCCCAGTATCACTTTGCCACAGCTGCTGTATTCTTCCAATGACTCAGAGACTGTTGCACAAATATGCTCTCCAGTTAGACTTTGCCAATGATGAATTGATGCTTGCCATCTACTTCTATAAGTATCCAGTCATCAGTGCTGAAGCTCCTGGCCTTCAACAACCCCTGGAAAGACTTCAGGGTGAAGATCAGGAACGAGGCACTCTGTGCTCTGGGAAAAACTGGCAGAATAGGTCTTTAGATAGTTAGATATTTTCAGGAGAAGATTTTATGAACCTGATTATTGCATGTCCCCATATCTAGAAAAGCACTAAAATCATTAATGGTGACATCTGCTCCTCGTACTAGCAGCAAGACTATCAGACTGTGTGCTTGACTACATGCACCCCACTTCACTAAATTCATATATGGCATGGACCTTCCCCATTACCTCTTTGGAGCAGTTTCTCAGAGCTATCCGAAGTGCTGTCTCCAGATTATAGTCTTCATTTTGTTCCAAATAAAACTTACAGCTCTCATGCTGCACATTTTTTTTCAGTTGACAACTTGGAGGTTTTCACTCCCTGACACTTGCCCTAACTTCACTAACTGAAGAGCTTATTCCACATGTATTTGTAGGGCACTCAGTGTAAGGCAGGCATGAGGCTACATGTAAAGCCATCTGTTTATTCTGACAACTGAGAATTGCACCTTACAGAGTTTGTGTCTGGATGCTCCGTTCCTGCTGAACAATGTCCCTCTAGGCATGAATGAGTTCCTCCAGCCACCATGAAAACACTCTGCAGGGCTTCCCAGCAGGTCTGCCAGACACCCCTGCCAGCTATGGGGAATAGTACTACCTGGACGTCAGCCAGGAGGAGCGTGTGGAGGCTGGGGAGGGTATCTGTGGATGCTGGATCCTGGTTCCTCCCAGAGTGACCTCCCCAAGACCACAATCACTCATCCATGATGTCGTCTCATGGATCCCAAGAAGTGTGATACAGTTGAGGAGGGGACTCTTTGAACAGCTGAGCTTAGGAAGTCATTGCTTTTGCTGACTCACATTACTACTGCCTTCCTGAACCCAGTCCATTGTTGGAAGATGAAACAAATATACCCAATGGTCTCATTACAAAGTTCGTCTCCTTGAAAGTTTCTCTAAGTATTGCACAACACCCCTCAGTATTGTACATAAAATCTTGTTTGTTTCTTGTTTTGAAACTTTTTTTTTATTTCTCTAATAACACATCCATCATTTTAGATATAATGATTAGGACAAAAGTTCATAGAATTAGAGAAGAAAAAAACATTTTAAATCTTTACTTAAATATTATTAAATTTGCATTTACTTGATTGTGCCATACTTTGCTATGGGGAGAAAAAGCAAGAAAAAGTAAGAGGAAACCTTTCCAAAAAAGGCTTTTGGGAGAAACTTTTCTTCAAAAAATATACTCAATAAGACAGAAAAGGGAAGAGAAAGGTCTTGGGAATCCGGAGGGGGAAAGTTGTTTTTAATAAAACAGCGATTTAAGAAATATTTATTTATTTATTTGCCTGGTTTCAGAAGAGGACCTCCGGGACTGAGACCCTGAAGAGAGCAATGTGTTGTCTCCTGAGGTTGGTGGGGAAAGGGAGGCAGGGGTCTAACACATGAGAAAGCAATTCACAGAGAAGCAAAGTCCTAGAATTGGCTGGTGGCCCCTTGCTCCCACTGAGATCCAGAAAGTAAGAGAGATGATAGTTAAAACTGCAAAATGTTTCCCTGAAAGATCCAACTTTGAGACAAAGGGACTGTTTACTCTCTAAATTTGCATGTCTGGAGGAAATCTGATAAGTTTTGTGTGTGTACATGTCACTATCTCTTTCTTGCTCTCATAGATTTTAAGATTTTTTCCTTTACCCTTTTATGTCCCAAACTTATACTAAAACGTGTCAAAGTATGGATTTTTGAAAACATATATTCTGCTTAGCACATTGTGAGGTTTTTGTTTTGTTTTGTTTTGTTTTTCCCTAAGGCCTCAGGCCTCTCTCTTTTCTCCCGGAAAACTCCCAGGCAACACTCTTCAAATATTGCCCCTCAAAGATCCTCTCTGTCTTCCATCTTGAGAACTCAGCAGATAAATATGGGAATTTCTAGATTAACCCTCCTTGTCCCATAGCCTCTCTTCCATATTTTCTTGACCTTTGCTTCTGTGTGATCCATTCTAGAAGATTCCTTCAGTTTCATCTTTCTTTCATAAATTCACACTCGAGCTGTACTCAGATTCTGCTCATCTCTTGGGTTTTTGTTCAATAATTCTATTCCTCATTTCCAAACTTTCTAATTTATTTTTATTGCAGCCACTCATTCCCAGTGGAGCTGTTTTTCTTTCTCTCCTCCCTGAAGATGCAACCACACTTCCTTCAGTCGTAAGCCGGTCCTTGTGGGCACTTCCTGCCTGCCTTTCACGCTGCTCTACTTCCTCGTCCTTACTCATGTAGGGTCTGAGGGTTTCTGGAGAGATGATCTTATTCTCAGTGTGGCTTCAGCCTGGGCTCTGGCAGGACTGGGTGTCTGGGTTCCCACACTGTGTGGAAGCTGGCCTCCAGCCCATACACGTAGGAGTGGTTTGCTGCCAGGCCCAGACAAAATGTGGGCAGTATATCAACAGTTCTTACCCCCAGCCTCTCCCAGATCTCCTGCTGGTACAGAGACCCAGCTCCTGCCCTATGTATGTGCCATGTTCCAGACCTGGTCCCTTTTATGAATATGGGTCAACCCACACTTACGATTGCGGGTTTCCTTCTGCCTCTGTCATTTAGAGTGACTGCTTTGTTTCTTGGCTTTTCTGGTTTTTGCATGTGCTTATAACTACATTTAAAAAAATTTTTTATATGTGTTGAGGAGAAAGGGAAGTTATAGCCTGTACTTTGTCCAACATCTGGATCCTTCTGACTATTGAAAGCTATGAGTTTCTCAGGAGAGGACCAAACACTTGAGGTTCAGTAAAGGCAGACTCTCCTCCTCATCTCTTCAAATTCTCAGGGAGATAGAGATGGAGTAAGAAATAACACAAGAGCAAAGAAAAAGACAAGGAAAAGCAGAATATCCCCACAGAGGGCTAAAAAAGACAGCATGGGAATCACTGAAGATTGTAGGGGCTCAAGTTGAGTCTCTCCATCTTTCAGATTTCAGACACGATTTTGGTTGATACATTCTGAGAAAGGAAGTTTAGCAAGTGATTATTTGTAAACATTTTTCTCATATTCACTTCATACCATGACATATGTTCATAGAATTTAAGTTTTACAGAATAAAAGCTTTTTATTGACTGTGGTTAGCATAGTATATTTCATTGCTTCTGCTTTTATAATAAAAATTAAATGTAAGCAAAGTCCCTGTGGGTATTTGATAGGAGAAAGATGGAAGGTTGCCTTCCAACCTTCTAGAACTTCTTTGGAAGCCCCGCTAAAATTTAAATCTAATATTGAGGTTAATAACCTTGTCTCAGTGTTGCTGAGTAAGAGATATTTCTTTCCTAAGCCAAATGTAAATGTTTGGAGTTAATAATTCAGGCCAAATTCAAACCCTAAGAGGATAAACCTGGCTTGATGCCCAGAGAGTCAGTAGACTTGGACTCTTAAATGCTATTTAGGAAAACCAGTCCCAAGACAAGAGTTCCTCATTAAAATGTAAAATCCAGAGACTTCTGAATTCATTTTTTTATATTGCTACCCTATATACCTACACAGATAAATACCCACTCTACTGGGCTGAACAGTGTCCTCAAAATGCAAGTCAACCAAAATGCAAGTCCCTCTGAAGGAGACTTTGTTAGGGAATAGGGTCTTTGCAGTGTAAGTAACTAAGATGAGGTCATTCTGACTAGAGTAAGCTGTAAATCCAATGGCTGGTGTCCTTATAAAGAGGAGACAGACAGAAGAAGGCCATGAGATGATGGAGGCCGTGATCACCAGTGCCAAAGAACACCACGGATGCTGACAACCAGCAGACACGAGGAAAAGATAAGGAAAGCTTCGCCCCCAGAGCCTTCAGAAGGAGTGTGGCCCTGCCAACACTGTGATTTCAGAATTCTAGTCTCCAGAACTAGGTGAGAATAAAGTTCTGACGTTTTGAAGTCTCTCATGCGTGGTTTTCTGTTAAGCAGCCCTAGGAAATTAATACACTAAGGGGATGAGTACACACAGAGCCCATGTGACATATCTGATTAACATCCAGCCTTCAGCGCTAAGGAAGGCAAAGGATCTCTTTAGGGGAGGGCCACTGTCAGGCTCTTCTGCACTTTGGAGGCATCTGTCTGATGACCCAGGGTCAACTTTCATTATGGGCTCCCCATCACAGACTTGTGGGGTTCAGATTAGACTTACTTGTAAGGCTCTGCCCTTGAAAGCTTGCCAACTCTTGACCTGTACAAAGAGTCACAGTCTGACTTAGAGAAAATCAGACAAAGCCCGGGAAGATCATTTAGAGCAATTGCTTTGATGGTCTTGCTTTAACTGAAATACAGCATCAGAGCCCTCTGTCTGAGGCTTACCTCTCTAACCTACAAGTTAGGTGGGAGTTCCCATAACTTCTTTCATTAGTAAGGTCTTCTGTCTGAAGTTTTTCTCATTTGTTTTATCAACCTACTTCACTGGGGAGAGGCTCAAAATGGGGGAAAAAAAGAAAGAGCTGTAAACAACATTAGCTCTTACTTTTATATAACAAGTTGGCAACATTTTATGATCCAAATAGTTGGCACCAGATTTCCTCTTGGGAAAGGAACTGTCTTTCCCTGAGAAAATTCCTTGATAAGGCTGTCTAGATCCCTTTGGACCTGCGTGCTGGTTGGTACCAAGGTTGCTCTCAAGAGAGTTTTGCACCATGGTTAGGCGAGCTATAGCCTATAGGGTCGCAGAGTCAGACACGACTAATCGTGGTATGCGTGCACACACACACACATACGTATAACTGAATCACATTGCCATACAGCAAAAATTAACACAACACAGTAAATCAACTATACTTCAACAACATAAAAAATTTTTTAACGTACTACAATGCCAAGAAACAACAAAAAATTAGCAGTTTGAAATACTAAGAGAACTTGAAGAGAAGTGAAAGTCGCTCACTTTCACATCATGTCTGACTTTTTTGCGACCCTATGGACTGTAACCCTGCCAGGCTCCTCTCTCTGTGGGATTCTCCAAGCAGGAATACTGGAGTGGGTAACCATTCCCTTTTCCAGGGGATCTTCCTGACCCAGGGATCGAACCCAGGTCTCCTGCATTGCAGGCAGATTCTTTACCATCTGAGCCACCTGGGGCAATTATTTAATCCAGCCCCTGTCATTTTGAAGATAAGGAAATAGACCTGGAAAATCTACTTTATTTTCACTTGGTGACATAACTAATTAGAAGCATAGCTGGTGTTAGAATCCGGTTCCTCTAAATACTGGAGATAAGCGAAGGCAGCCTGTGAAATGCTAGTTACGTTGAATTGTAAGACTGTACTGTATGCTCAGATTTGGGCATTTCTTTCAACTCTGGATAAGGCCTAGTGTTTTCTGGCAGAAAGGGATTTATTGATTAGAAACCATGTGACTAACGAAAAATCACTGTGAATAAGAAGTGACTCTACGTTCTCTAGAACTCCAGAAGGAAGAGTTCATAAAGAAAGAAAAAAGAATCCAGAATGAGGAAAACAAAAGCAGGACAGGAAAGATCTTAATAATTTCCATCATTAGCATTTTCTGAATGAATAAAAAAGTTCTACATCACCAGGACAGATTAAAATCTCTTCAAAGATAGGGAGACTAGAGAGGAAAAAAAAGAAAAGCTTAGACAAAAGGAAAGACTCCCCAGAGGAAATGACAGCAGAATGAGGCAGGCAGCCACAATGGGAGATGACAAGGGGACAGCAAGAGACAGAAAGAAAGAATGCAAAACCATCAAAGTGTCCCCCTCCCCCCCTCCCCCCCGCCGGGCCCTCCCCCCACCCCACCACCGCACACCTGGAAAAACAGAGTTGGCAAATCGGCCTCCAAGGCGCTGGGAAAAGCAATTTCTGACAAGGTGCATGCTAATCAGCCTGAAATGCAGGCTCAGTCGCTGCATCCATTATTCATGACTCTGTTTTACAAGAAATGCCCTCCTGCAGGAAGCAGGACGAAAGGGAGGTGATAACTGCCAAGCGCGGTGGGGCCACGTCCCTCCGTCTACACCCCAGTGACCCTCTAAGGATTCTCCGACTCCCATCTGAGAGAAGAAATAAAAGGAGTCTCCTTGGGGGAGGTCACTTTAAAAATGGAAAAATGAACCAAGGCCTGAGAGATGAGGACCAAAGGCATCAGAGTGAGCTGAGGATGCGGTGGAAAAACGCAGGCAAAGGGCGTTTGTCTCTGTCTGCCAGCTAGAGGAGCCTCTTTGTGCTGCCCTGATGACAAGAAGTCAGAAATAAAAGGAGAGCTTCCTGAAAAGAAGCGTTTTCCTGAAAGAGAAGAATGATTAAGAGCTGGCTTTCATTTTCAGGGGGGCCCAGATGGCAAAAAGGTTAATAATTCACCTGCCAATGCAGGAGACACAAGAGATGTGGGTTCAAACCCTGGGTCGAGAAGATCCCTTGTGAAGGAAACGGCAACCCACTCCAGTATTCTTGCCTGGAGAATCCCATGGACAGAGGCGTCTGAAGGGCTATAGTCCAAGGGGTTCCAAAGAGATAGACACAGCTAAGCAACTGAGCACACACACAAAATCTGGGTATTTTAAATTTCCAGGGTGGTGCGGGGCCCCTTGGGGCTTCCCAGGAGGCACTAGGCCCATGCGGGAGACATAAGAGATGCTGGTTTGATCCCTGGATGGGGAAGATCTCCTGGAGGAGGATCTTCTCCTCCTGGAGAAGGAGACTACTGGAGGCAAACCACGCCCCACCCCCCAGCATTCTTGCCTGGAGACTCCCATGGACAGAGAAATCTGGAGGGCTATAGTCCATGGGGTCACAAAATGTCGTACATAACCGAGTATACACCACCACCGCAATTGAGAAGGGTAAGGAGTTGGATCAGGTAGATGACAGAGCTGCATGAAGGGAATGTGACTGAATGAGTTTTGAAGTATGAGTGGGGTTTAATAAATGGAGGTGGAATCCAGGAGGGAGAGGAGCTCCATACGTGAAGGACATTGTGCGGGTGTTCCCTCCCTCTTCAATCCTGCAGGCATTTCCTCTGCCAACACGAAGCACATGCCCGCTGGTCAGTGAATGTTGCCCCAGACGGCATTCTGAAGTGCTTGCTCTTTGCTGGGATGGTGAGCCCAGGGTGGACCGTTCCCCCCAACCCCCGCTCGTTGGCGTGGTGAGGTCCCCTGTCTGGCACTCACGACCTACCTGGCTCCGGTCTCACCATCGTGTTGAAATGTGGCTTGCTCTTCTCATGCTGCCAATTCTCAACAAAGAGCAGCTCCTAGCACCCCTCAGGATGTCAGATTTGAGACCACATAATCAGCAACCTAGGTGGCTCACTGGTCAAGAGTCTGCTTGGGATGCAAGAGACATGGGTTTGATCCCTTGGCCAGGAAGATCCCCTGGAGAAAGAAATGGCAACCCACTCCAGTATTCTTGCCTGGGAAATCCCATGGAAAGAGGAGCCTGGTGGGCTATAGTCCATGTGGTCACAAAGAGTCAGACACGACCTAGCAACTAAATCACCACCAATCAGCAACCTGAATGTCACTTCTGATCAAGGTAGATGGGAACAACAGAAACGAGTCAGGCACCAAAAACCATGGTCTGGCCTGTGAGCTACCTCTGCCTATTTGTGTGACATGCATGCACGCTAAGTCGCTTCAGTCATATCCTACTGTGTGACTCCATGGACTGTAGCCCGCCAGGCTCCTCTGCCCACGGGGATTCTCCAGGCAAGAATACTGGAGTGGTTTACTGTGCCCTCCTCCAGGGGATCTTCCCAACCCAGGGATCGAACCCATGTCTCTTACATCTCCTGCATTGGCAGGAAGGTTCTTTACCACTAGCGCCACCTTGGAAGCCCATTTGTGTGACCCAGAGTCCTAAACTTGGCTGGTTCCTCTAACAGTCTATGCATCTGTCTCACCTGTGTGTTCTAACATCATATTCCATTTCCCTCTGTCTTAGTACAAGACAAAGTTGCATTAACCTTTGAGATACCAGCAAAGAGAACATCTGGAGTCAGAACTGTGTGGAAGGGGATCCCATGACAGAGACTGAAAAGGTAGTCCTTGGAGCAAGAAGAGAATCAATGGGAGACTGATAGGAAAGAAAACTGACCCCCCTGCCCGATACAAACAGTCATGAAACAAACAGGGATGGGATAATTCTAGCTTTAGTTCAGTGCCATCCACACCCTCCTCTCAAGTTCCAGGAGGAATGACAGGATGCTGCAGTCACAAACGCCTACCTCTCTTCCATGTGGCATGAGCATCTTCATAAATTTCAAGCTGGTGCTCTCTCCCTGGGTAATGCTCTTTTTTATATGCCTTGCAGGCATTTGGTAAAGATGAATTAGAGATCTTCAAACCTAAATTCCTCAGAAGAAATGATAACAGTTGACTGCATTTCTGCAGCCCCAGTCTCCAAGCCATCCAAACAGCTCATGAAAGATAATTTTTAAATCCCTGTCTAACACTTTCTGTATAAATGAAAGCAAGGAGAGTATAAATCTGATTCCTTTTTACAGATCCAGAAACCAAGGCCCAGAGACCCAAGGTGACTGGGTACAGTTGTACCCTGATAAGACAACTGCAGAGTCATTGGACCTCGGATTTCTGATAGTCAAGTGTTTAAATCATTGGAAAACAGATCATTCAAACTACGTGTGCATTGCAAGCGGTTCTCTTTTATTGCCCAGTGGAAAATAACAAGACTACATCAGGACAGGAAATATGTGTTAAATTTTTAACAACGAAAACAAAGCCCAAAAAAGTAAGAAAGGAAAAATCCATCCAAACTAATGAAACTTTCTGATCAGCTCTCCTTAGGATGACTCCAGTGTTTACTTAAATTTGCTGAGAATGGCTAGAGACTGTAGGTGATGAACAAGAGGACGGTCTGCACTTATTAAGAGTCCTCCAGAGCCTCAAGTCCAATTTAACTAGGAAAACATTTATAGAATCATCTTATTCAGCGTTTCCATGGTATGAGAATGACTGAGTGAGAAAATATCCTCAGTGCCACAGGCTTTTAAACCATGAGATGCCACCTTTAAAGGTCTCAGTCTTTGGACTTCTAATTGTCTAAGGCTAGCCCCAGCCAGACTGCGGGTGGCTCGCACCTTCTGTTGGAAAAACAAGCCCTCTTCTTCCAAAGGAGGCTGAAGGGTATGCACAGACCCTGGCTCCACCCAGGGACTGGGTGAGGTCAGTGGCCAGGTCCATCCTTTAAAGGTCATGGCCAAACCTCACATCTACATGATTGGCCTCTGGACAATTGTCCAGTTGAAAAGGACTGTGCCATATGGGCCCCTGCACCGTGATATGCATGAGAGTTCTCCCAAACCCCCTTTTCAGAATGCACTCCTACACACCCCATAGCACGCGTTGTCACATTTAGCACACACATGTAAATGTGTAAAATAAACACTGATGCTTGCACTATGACTCCATTTGCAGAGAGCATTCCTGTCTCTCCTTATTTGCACTCTCCACTCTGTGTGCCAGGCATTCCGTCTGCTAAGCTCTGCTCATGTACGACTGCACTTAACCCCCCACACAGCCCCGACACACTGCCCTAACCCCCACTGTACAGAAGAGGAAGCTGAGATTTGGTGATTAAAAAGTCATGCTAGGTCACTTGCCGCTTAGTAGTGTAACCGGAGCTTCAAGCAGCTCTGTTAGACCCAAAGCCTGTGTCCCTAGTCACTGCGGTGCCCTCTCTGTCTCTGTGTGAAACTGGTCAGAGATGCACGGGTCAACCCCTAGGAAAGTGGGAGAAAGCAGCGGGCAGACTTCCATACTGCGTTAGCACCACACTTCTTAGCTTAGTGCTGTTACTTTGTTCATATGTGTTCATGTGGATTTCAAAATGACGCAAGAAACACTTTCAAACTCATTTTACATGACCCTGATATCAAAGCCAAATAAAAACACTATAAGAAAGCTATAGAACAATATTCCTGAGGAATATAGATTCAAAAAACTCAATAAAATACTAACAAACCAAATTCAGTGGCACATTAAAAGGATCATTCTCCATGATCATGTGGGATCTATCCCTGGGATGCAAGGATGGTTCAACATACACAAGTCAATAAATGTGATCTATAACATTAAAAGAAAGAAAGTAAAAATCATAGGATGGTCTCTAGAGATGCAGAAAAAGGATGTGACAAAATCTGACATCCATTCATGATTTAAAAAAAATAACATTTAACAAATTAGGTATAGAAAGAATGTATACCAAAGTAATAAAGGCCACATATGAAATATATGTCAAATAGGCCATATATGACAGCTAACATCATACTCAGTGGTGAAAGGCTGAAAGCTTTTATTCCTTGGAATAAAACAAGACAGCCCATTCTCTGGACTTCTCCTGTGTTATTCAACATTGTACTGGAAGTTCTAGCCATAATAATCAGACAAGAAAAAGAAATAAAAGACATCAGAATTGGAAAAGAAGAAGTAAAATTGTCTCTATTTTCCAATGACATGATTTTGTATATACAGAAAATACTGAAAGACTGCATTAACTAACTGTCAGATCTAATCAACAAACTCAGTAAAGTTTCAGCATACAAAATTAACATATAAAAATTAGTAGCCTTTCTATATTCCAATATGAATTATCTGAAATAGAAATAAAGAGAACATTCCCATTTAAAATAACATCAAAAACAATAAAACATTTGGGAACAAACTTAATCAAGGAAGGGAAAAATCTCCACATTGAAAACTATAAGACATTTATGCAAGAAAGAAAAGACACAAATAAGTGGAAAGATACCATGTTTATGGATTGGAAGGTTTATGTTGTTAAAATGTCCATATGATCCAAAGCCATCTATAGATTCAATATAATCCCTATCAAGACTTCAATGATGTTTTTTACAGAAGTAGAAAAAAATAATCTTAAAACTTGTACTGAACCAAAAAAAAAAAAAAAAAGCTTTAAATAGCCAAAGCAGTTCTGAGGAAGAAGAAAGCAGGAGACATTACACTTGTGGATTTCAACATATATTATAATATCTTTATTCTTTTCTCTTTTTTTGTGTATATAGAGATAGAAATAGATGTTAATTAAGCTTATTGTGGTGATCGTTTCACAATATAGGTAAATCAGGACATTTTGCCATATACCTTAACCTTGCCTAGTGCTGTGTGTGGATTATATCTCAATAAAACTGAAAGCAAAAAAAAAAAGACTCAAGAAATATCTCAAGGCAACTCAAACTTAGAGCAGCATCCTTTTTATTGACTTTGGCACTCATTTGACTTAACCACCAGGTGAAAAGGCATAATAACATTTTACATTGTTCCAAGAGAACCAAATTAGAGAATGATTTACTCAACTTAAATTCAGCCATTGTCTTTCTGCTGTTCTTGGAATCTTACTCTCAGTGTTCAGGGCGTCCTGGCTACGTGTCCTGGTGCGCTGACAATTCAGCCAACTCCCTCCTCCTTCTCCTTCAAACTGAGGGTACTTTTATTAGAGAAAAAACAAAGAAATATGAGCTCATTTTCTTTTAACCTGCATTATGGTCCTGACAGCCAAGCTAACAGGTAGCCTTTGAAATTCAGAGACCCAACTAGTCCATCCTAAAGGAAATCAACCCTGAATATTCATTGGAAGGACTGACGCTGAAGCTGAAACTCCAATACTTTGGCCACCTGATGCAAAGACCAACTCATTGGGAAAGACCCCCATGCCGGGAAAGATTGAAGGCAAAAGGAGAAGAGGGCAACAGACGATGAGATGGTTAGATGGTCTCACTGATTCAACGGACATGAACTTGAACAAACTCCGGGAGG
The DNA here is from genome assembly GCF_019320065.1 of Cervus canadensis. NCBI lineage: Eukaryota > Metazoa > Chordata > Mammalia > Artiodactyla > Cervidae > Cervus > Cervus canadensis. The sequence goes on along the minus strand of NC_057393.1, from coordinate 88,095,306 downwards.
TAGTGGAGGACGGGGAAGCCTGGGGTGCCGCAGCCCGTGGCATCACAGACAGTCGGACACGACTCAGTCACTGAACGGCAGCAACAGTCAAGCTCACGGGTAGCCTTCGAAATTCAGAGGAGTTTGTTTTCATGGTAAATTTGTTAGCTCAAATTCCATCAAAGCTATCAGAAACAGGTCGGGCTTATCCTAGCCACCATTTTTCTTTAATGTACCCAGATGCTTTTGCTTCTACAATAAATAAATCCTCCTTCACAATACAAAAGGAAAAAAAAAAAAGGTTAAAATAAAACAGATTTTGACTCATTGCTTTCTCTTACCTTAAGACCCTTCCTTCAGGATGCTTGAGAAAAGTGTCTTAAATTTGAATGTGCAAGCATATCCCATGGTCTGGATCACAAGTACTTCAAGAGTTTCTGAAAGGCTTTATGGAGGCTGCAATGTATGAATTGAGGCAGCCGGTAAAAAGAGACAAATTAAATGGACTTACAAGTGTAGCTGCCACTAAAGCAAAACACTCTTTCACTCTAAGGGGAAGGTGAGAGGTTGTCGCTTTGTATTATTTATTTCAAAACTTTGGTTAGAGACGCAGTTTATGCACACAAATCATTTTACTTTTCACTTACATCTTTGTGAGTCCCTTAATTGTTGATCATTTAATTAAGAAATAGCTCATACTGAATCTCTGCTGTATTTTCTTCACTCACTTTGGGGATACTTTCTCTCCCCAAATTTGAACTTCAACATAGTTTATATAAAAATTTGCATTGTAATCTTAGCATGGAGAATATGTAACACAAATGTCCATTGTTTCATGCATGTGTGTTAAGAGATAACCCTTTTGGTGGGCAAAATGCTTACAGGCAAAACAATTTTTAGCAAATTTTGCACATGCATGTTAATATTAAAAAGAACTATTTTCTTCTTTTTTCTTTTTTATTGAGATATAATTGACATGTAACATTGTATTAGTTTCAGATGTACAATATTATGACTTGATATTTGCATGTATTGTGAAATATTCACACGATAGTTTCAAAAATTTTCTTATGATGACAACTTTTAGGATCTATTCTCTTAGTAACTCTCAAAATACAATATAGTATTATTAACTATAGTTGCCGTGCTGTACACTACATCTCCAGCATCTATTCATTTTATAACTGGAAATATATGCCTTTTGACCCTCTTTGCCGATTTTGCCCCTTCCCCATCCAAAGCTGCTTCTTTCTGACAGTCAGCTTAGTGTTACTGGCAAATACTCAGTTTGAGAGGAACTAACCTCCCAAGCTTGCTGCCCTTTCTTCTTCTATCTTCCCAGAGTTAATCCCTCCACTTCCAAACTGTTTCCCTTTTCTTGGCTCATGAATCTTAAGTTTCTCTTGCAGGCAGCCTCAGCTCTGTTCTCCTGCAGTTACTTACTGACTATTCCCTAACCCCTCCCTTCTGTGTTTCTTCACTCTTTATCTCCCCTGTCACTGAAAAAAATTTACAAGGAGCCACTTTTTCTAGCATATTTAACAGACCCATGATTTGGAGACAGTGTCATTAAAATCAAAGCATCACAAAAGTCTGGGATAGAGCCATCCCCTCTCAGGGTTTCTTGAGGATCCACTGGGTCGGAACTGAACATCTTCCAATAATTCAGCTTCACCCAGAGAGAAGCAGCTAGAAGTTGACCTAAACTCAAGCTGAAGGTTTGTTCAGTAGATGCAGATCCTTCACCTTCCTTTTGCTCTTCACTGACCTCCCAAGCATGAGCTGAAACACATAAAATCCGGGATGAGAGGCTGCCAACAGCAGCCATTGCAACATAAGGCTGGTGCGCCGATGCGTTCCTTCCACCCTCCATGCTGGGATATGAGACTGATGGTGAGTTTCAGCCAGTCCTCGGGCACCAGGCCTCCACTGTGGGCTGTGGCACTAAGACACACATGGTTTTTTGTTTTTTTTTCCTAGTAAAATGAAGCAGGAAGTTAAGCCAACTGAGCAAATATGTCAGCCAATTTCTCCTCCCACATCACACACCCAAGACATTGACCGATCATCTCCAAAGAATGCGTGCTGTTGTTTTTGTTGTTATTCAGCGCTGAGTCATGTCTCAGTCTTCGTGTCCCAGAGGATTGCAGCACACTAGGCTTCCCTGTCCTTCACTATTTTCCAGATTTTGCTCAAACTCGTGTCCATCGAGTCGGTGATGCCATCCAACCATCTCCTCCTCTGTTGCCCCCCTTCTCCTCCTGCCTTCAATCTTTCCCAGCATCAGGGTCTTTTCCCATGAGTCAGCTCTTTGCACCAGGTAGCCAAAGTATTGGAGCTTCAGCTTCAGCACCAATCTTTCCAATGAATATTCAGGGTTGCTTTCCTTTAGGATTGACTAATTTAATGGCTAGGGAAAGTCTATAAAGTGTGACAAAATTATTGAAAAAACAGTAGAGGCAGGAATCTATCTAAAGAAAAAAAAAAAAAAAACAACTCCCTTGAAAGGTAGCTTCCTCTTTGCAGTTGATTGGTTACCTTCCTTATTCCTTAGGGTTTGCTTAGGTCCAATTGCCACCTGTAAAATACTGCCTCCAAAACAAAATAAAAGACTCCACCATCTTTCTGGTCTCAGAACCACCATTTCTTCCCCAAAGATTCTTTCCCTTTCTCTATTCTCCACTTCTCAGCCTTTTATGGCTACCTATATATTTACATTTTATTTGCTTTTCATTCTCTCCTATTACAGACCTTCTAACTAGGATGCATCTTTTAGAATTTTCTTAGTGAGTGTCTATGGGTGGCAAGCTCAATTTCTGCTTATCTGTTTTTACTTTGCTATTTTTAACAAAATATATTATATAGAATTATAAGATGCTTCTTTCAGCACATGGCTTCCCTTGTGGCTCAGCTGGTAAAGAATCCGCCTGCAATGTGGGAGACCTGGGTTCGATCCCTGGGTTGGGAAGATCCCCTGGAGAAGGCAACAGCTACCCACTCCAGTATTCTGGCCTGGACAATTCCATGGACTGTATAGTCCCTGGGGTCTGAAAGAGTCGGACATGACTGAGTGACTTTCACTTTTCTTTTAGCACACTGAAGATATAATTCCATTGTTTTCTGGCTTTCATTGTAACAGTTGAGAAGTCACTTATGAATCAGGTATAAATCTGATTTATTATGATTCCTTTGAAAATAATGCTTTTTTGCTGGCTGCTTTTGAAACCCTCTCTATTTTGGGATTCTGCATTTCCATGAAAATGTGCCTAAGATTGTCTTTCCTTTTATTTGTCTTGCTGGAAATTAACTGGGATATTTGAATTTGTGGACAGGTGTCTTTAACCAGTTCTGGGAAGTCCTCAGACATTATTTTCATAAATATAGATTTTTGGCTCCATTTTCTCTCACCTCTCCTTCTGGAAGTCTGATTTGATGTATGTTAGACCTTCTCTTTTCTCCATATTTCTTATCTTCTCATTTTAAAAAATATCTTGCTTTTTGTGTGTGTGTGTTCTGCACTATGGATAATTTATTCTGTCTTTCAGTATACCAAACTTCTATTTATCTGGGTTTAATATATTTTTATACACATCCATTATTTTCAAACTTCAATTATTAAAATTTTTCTGAAAGTTCTATCATTTTAGTCCTGCTAAGTCTTTTCAAAAATTTCCCTATTTCCTACATATATTTTAAAGCTTCCCTTTCATTGTGTTAAATGTGGTTGCTTTAGAGTTTCTATAACTTGCATTGTTCTATTATATGAAATCTTTATTCATCTGTTTCTGTTGATCCTCATGATACATGGTCACTTGTTATTGTGAGCTGCTCAGTTTTATGAAAAACTACATTTGAAATCCTTGGATTTCAAATAAAAGCACCTTTCTTCAAAAGGAGTTTGCATTTGCTTTGCCAGTTGCCAAGTGTCTTTATTTGTCTAAAAGTATTTTAAATTAAAATCACAGCTTGAGGGCTTGGAGATAACATACATGATATGATTAGGGTTGGGAATACACAAGAAGGACTGCTTGTAGCTACAACTTCCCAAAGACTTATTTTGTTGATTCTGGCTTTGCTCAGTGCCAAGGGTACTTTCCTTCAGCCTTTGGGTGCAGGCAGTTGGCACTAGTGGGTAAGAACCTGCCTCCCAATGCAGAAGACATAAGGGACGGATGTGAGTTGGATCCCTGGGTCGAGAAGATCCCCTAGAGGAGGGCATGACAACACAGTCCAGTATTCTTGCCTGGAGAATCCCATGGACAGAGGAGCCTGGCAGGCTGCAGTCCGTGGGGTCACCAAGAGTCAACACAACTGAAGCAAGTGAGCACACACCCATACATGCTGTGGTAGTGTAGGAAATGTTGGCTCACCCAGATCCTAGTCATGCAGCATTTTGTGTTCTTGGTTTTAGGGGAAGAGGATCCTCTGTTAGATTCCAGCATTGGACAGCATCTTAGTGCACTTTCTTATAATCTCAACTCCTCCTCCTTCTCTCTCAGTTAGCATTCTATCCACTCTGGGCTGTCCTCTCTACTGAATCTACATGACCACCACGTGGAAAGGGCAGGATTGTTTTCTGGTTGGCCTCTGAAGGACCAGATGATGCAACACAGATGTGTAGGGTGTTTCTTCCTGATGGGATGAAACTTGACCCACAGGTAATGGAGGATGGGATGAAGCTACACAGGTAAATTCCTCTTTTACTTGGACAATTCCAAGATGTGGGTCATTCTTATGACCCTTTCCAGGAGTCCCACATACTACCTGAACACATCTTCTGTGTAGCCAGCTGTCTCTAGTACCAGCTGGTTATGATGCCGTAACCAACATGGAATGTATCTTTTCTTATCTCACTTTCCTCACTTTCACTGGCCTGGGCCTGCACTTCTTAAATCACCTGAGAGCTGCCCTGGCTCTGCTTTCACAAGGAGCTTGTCTGAGAAAACCTCTGTCATTGTGAAGTTCTGAGTTTTCAATTCTATCTGGTCTCCTCTGTGAGGGCATCAAAATCAAGTTTCAAGCCCCCTTGGGCTGATAAATTACCTCAGGGCAAAAGTGGTTTGATGCTCTGCCTATCTTGCTTCATCTCAAATCTTGGCTTGATAATTCTTTGTTATCTTGTCAGATTTTTGGTGCCTTTTAAGATCTATTCATATTTATCTAACATTTTTGAGTGCTCTTGTTGGAAGGATTGATCTTGACAACCTAGGGCCCATGATTCCCCAATCTATTTTTCTCACAGCCATCAGAACGCTATTTTAAAGATTAATATCTGACATTGCCCCCGCCCCCTTTGCTTAAAACCCTTTCAGAACCCAGAGTTCTCACAATGACATCCAGGACATTCATCATGGTTTCCATGATCATCTGACCTGGCTTCTGCCTCCTTCTCGTTCTCACCTTTTTTACTGTTGTCATACTGAGATTCTTTCAGTTCCTCCAATAATATGTCCCTGATGTGAGGCGTTTGCACACACTGCTCCCTCTGCCAGGAATCCTTTTCTTCCATATCCTCTGCACCTTTCACTAGCTATCTTCTACTTACCTTTAAACTAAGCATCAGTTCTCCTAAGGGGACTTCCCAGGGGGAACACTTTCAACTACATCGAATGTCCTTTCTCTATGTTTTTGCTTTTGTAGCATTCCTGATACCGCAGTTAGGTTTTTCCAGGACTCTGTCAATTGTTCCCGCACTCCTGTACCCCTAGGCTGATTGTCCCCAGCACATGGTCAGCCCCCAGTAAATGTTTGTTGAATTGAATTCTTCCCCCTCTCAAAGGCATCAGAAGTGATCTCTGACACCTTTAACCAGTTTATCCTGAGGTTACCCTGGTACCCAGTAGGCAGAGTATTCTACCTTCAAGTCTGCTGCGGCCCATGAGTGACTTCTGGAGGGTCCACAGAGCAAGTCTGAAGGTTATAAGAGCCCCTCAGGAATCTACACACTTGGCTGGAGTGGTCGCTTTCCAACTAGGAGGTGGGTCAATTGGGCTCTTTGAGGAGAAATGAGTGTAGATGAGTTTGTCAACTGTGAATTGAAGACACTGATTTTACACCACATCAGCAGTTTCTTTAGAGTCCCTTGGACAGCAAGGAGTTCAAACCTGTCAATCCTAAAGGAAATCAACCCTGAATATTCATTGGAAGACTGATGTTGAACATGAAGCTCCAATACTTTGGCCACTTTATGAGAAGAACCGACTCATTGGAGAAGACCATGATGCCAGGAAAGACTGAGGGAAGGAGGAGAAGGGGGTGACAGAGGATGAGATGGTGGGATGGCATCCCTGACTCAATGGACACAAGTTTGAGCTAATTCTGGGGGAGAGTGAAGGACAGGGAATCCTGGCGTGGTTCAGTTCATGGGGTCAGAAAGAGTTGGACACAGTTTAGTGACTGAACAACAGTGACCAACAGCGGCTCTGAATGTCTGCTCTGTGTGGGGCGCTGTGTTCACCCTGGACACGTTGACATGTGATCGGCGGAGTGCTGCTATCACAGAGCTCTGAGCCTGGTTAGAGAGATAAGCTATACAGATAAGATCGTGGCAGTGCTAAGGCAGTTTTCCCAAGGGTCAGATGAGGATACTGAAGGGTTTGAGTCATTTCTGAAGGTTTCTTCAGTTGGAGATGGGTCTCTGAAGCTGCCTAGTTTTGGCATGTACTGTAGGTAGGAACTTAGCCAGAGGTTAGTCAATCTGGCCAAATTGGTGATGGTCACAAGCTCAAAACCTTGTAGAGAAGAAAGGTCAATTAATGATGCAAGTCAAGAATACAATAAGGAGTAGTGGGGCCTGTGGCAAACCAGAAGAGAATGATTTGTCTAAAGGGAATGAAGGCATCTCAACTCCTTGACATTGTCAAGGTGTGAGACCACAGACCTTGGGATGCTACAGTTACTGCGTTTAAAGGAAATGCTGGAAATCAAGTGTCTATGTGGCGAGTCTCAATTTTTGCAGCCCTGTTCTAATTCCATTCCTAAAGCCATATCTGTACAGTGAAATTGACCCATAGGTCACCTGTTTTCTATCTCTACTTTAGATGAAAACCCAAATGTGGTAAATCACCTCATTTCAAAGTGTTTGCTCCTGTCTTTCTGCATAACTACCCTAGTAAACTGGTAATTCCTGATTCCATATATGCAATCACAGTCTACATCCTGAGCTTTATACCAATATTTATTTGCCTACCTCCTATCTTCATCTGGAAAAGCACCTCAATCTCAGTATGTCTAGAACTAAATCTTTCTGCCCAAGCCCCAAGCTACCCCAGGTACTATTAATAGTACAGTTGTTTGAAATTGGGCCTCAGTTTTAAGTCTGAGGAATAACAGGAATATTAGAAATAACTTGCCCTACTTAACCTTGAGGGTTGTTTGGAAGAGTAGGTAAAATTACACATATGCTGGACAGAGACCACATCAACCTTGACAGTACAAACTGCCTCTGAGATGACTACGTGCCCTGAGTCACACTTGTACAGACCCATCTGCTGAGAGGAGACAGAAGAGAGAGACAGAGTCAGAGATGTGATTTCATTTCACCTATTTGACTGTTAGCCTAGACAAAGAAGAGGCAATAAAACATGAGTTTTGTAATAGCCTTTGGGTATTCAGACTAGAATGTCCTCCAGAGCACCTGTGTGGGGGGTGGGGAGCATGGCTGAGGCTGTCAGTCATGAAGCATCTCACTGTTGCATTCAAGCAGCATGAACTTATTGAACGTTCTACAAAAATAATTGTAGAAACTGGGAAGCACTCTGTTGGCTTTCTGTTGTATTGGCCTCATCACCACCAATAAAGTATGGGTGAATCTTCCCAAAGTCAGGAGTCTAAGACCCACTGCTGGGTTACATGGGATGGAAAGTGAGTTGTGCCGAGGCTGGGTAATGGCTGCAGAAATAACCTATGATGACGGCAACTTCCATGGAGAGTGGGAGGAAAACACAGGCACACAACAGAGGAAAATCCTTTCTAAGTGTAGATACAAATATTAGAAATTATAGTTATTACTTTTCCATTGTTTAAGGTAAGGGTGTTACACTCAATGAATGACTTCAGCAGGAACAATCTCCAACAATTCTGTTATCCTTATTAGTCAAGTCAGTCAGGTACCCATTCTGTCACTGTAACACCTACATGTCTGGGATTCCACATTCTAGATCCTAATAAACCGGTATCCTTACCGCTGCCCCTATTCTAATATGGTTCTCACCATCTGGTACTGGACTGTTTAACATCTTTCTGATTAGGGTCCCTCCCTCCATCTCACATCTCAGCAATTCATCCTCCACTCTATGACATGAGGTATCTTTCTTTTTTTGGTATCTTTTTTTTTTTGGCTGAACTGAGTCTTAGTTATGGCATGCAGAATCTAGTTCCCTGACCAGGGGTTGAATCCAGGCCCCCTACACTAGGAGCACAGAGTCTTAATCGCTGGACCACCAGGGAAATCCTCTGGGTTATCTTGCTAAGCACACATCTAAGTCATGTCTCTCTAGCTCATAAAGCACTTTGTTTGCCACCTTTTAAGTCCCAGCTCCTGCTACCGTTTCATCCTCACTGAGTCACTTCCCACACATGCCCTGTGTTCCTGCCAAGCCTGATTGCTCACGAGCTCTCCAAGCACACCTGTATGTGTCAGGTGTCCTCCAGGGAGGTCAGGCATTTAGAGACCCAGACGCTCAGAAGTGGTTGTAGTGAGAGAGGAGAGAGGCAGGGAACATGAGGAGTCACTGAGACGAGGCAGGTTTTTCTGGACTCGTTTCCCAAGCCCCACCTAGGTTCTTCCTAGGATATCTGTGGCCGCCAGGGAGGGCAAGAGCATACAAGTCAATCCAGACTTCAAGTTGGCACATCTGAAGTAGAAGCCAGTCACCCAGCTTCATGTGAATTTCTCAAATGCCCCCTTATTAAAATATCAACACAAAATAAACAAAACTCCGATGACAGTCACTGATGCAAATATTATGAGATCAACATAAAGCTGTTGTAGTGAAAACATATTTAAATACCAAACTTGCCCTAAGCACTAATTATTACTAATCTAAACTCCTAATTTATTCCCATCTTTTTTTGTTGGATATCTATCAATAGTCATTTCATCGCTTATTACTTCTATTCCTGCCTCAGTACACCCCTGTCTTCATCTCATCTCCCCTCACCTCTCCTCCCAGCTCATAGGGTGCATATTCCTCCAGGTGGGTTTAACTACTACCCCTTACTCATGATCTTTGTGGGGAAGTCTCCCAGTTCTTTGGAGAAGGAAACAGCAACCCACTCCAGTATTCTTGCCTGGAGAATCCCATGGACAGAGGAGCCTGGCCAACTATAGTCCATGGGGTCACAGAGTCGGACACAACTGAGCATGCGTGCGTGCGCGCACGCGCGCGTGTGACACACACACACTCCCACGTTGCTAGCCCATACACCTCTGGGGCTCTTGAAACTGTCTGTCAACCATGCATTTCACACCTCTGGGGCTCACAGCCATCTCAAGCAGAACAGATCCCTATACGGAGCTTTCCACTTGAATGTCTCTTATCTCAAAAAGGCACCACTATCCTTTCCTCCATGTCATTCCTCGGTGGCTCAGACAGGAAAGAATCTGTCTGCAATTCAGGAGATCCGAATTTGATCCTTGTATTGGGAAGATCCCCTGGAGAAGGGAATGGCAAACCACTCCAGTCTTCTTGCCTGGAGAATCCCATGGAAGAGGATCTTGGCAGTTTAAAGCCCATAGGGTCACAAAGAGTCAGACATGGCTGAGTGACTAACATCCTTCCCTCCATAGCCTTCAGCTCCCACTGCCTTTCAACTACAGAACTATGGGACGCTGCTTCTTAAACATTACTCTGATCCATTTATTCACCTCTTTCTTCACCTTGGGTTCTTTAGTTCAGGTGCCACGATTTCTAGCCTGAGTGATTGCAACAGTCTCTAAAGTGTTTTGATGCCCCTTGTTTTGTCCCTCTGCATTGCACTGTAAAGTTTGGCCACATTCCTTCCAAAGAGAAACAATGAAATACTGTCTGCTTCTTCCACAGACTAGTCCCTTCAGTTCAGTTCAGTCGCTCAGTCATGTCCAACTGTTTGCGACCCCATGAACTGCAGCATGCCAGGCTTCCCTGTCCATCGCCAACTCCCAGAGCTTACCCAAACTCATGTCCATCGAGTTAGTGATGCCATCCAACCATCTCATCCTCTGTCGTCCCCTTCTCCTCCCACCTTCAATCTTTCCCAGCATCGGTCTTTTCCAGTGAGTCAGTTCTTTGCATCAGGTGGCCAAAGTATTGGCATTTCAGCTTCAGAATCAGCCTTTCCAATGAATATTCAGGACTTATTTCCTTTAAGATTGACTGGTTGGATCTCCCTGCAGTCCCTTAGAGGGGTGCAAATCAGAGTCATCACACCACATCAACACGTTGTTTCATTTAGCCAACAGGTACTTAGGCTGACTCAGTAATAAGGGAAAATGATCACGTTAAAGAAGAAGACTGAGTGATCTTTGTGCTTTCCCGGGTGTTTCTTCTGCCATCCTTTGCAGCTAATGGTGCCATCCTCTCAGGCCCAGCGGAGCAGAACGCCTGCTTGTAGAATGGTGCTTATAGAACAGTCTGGGTTTTGCACAGCATGGCTGTGGCTGAGCCTCAGAAAGAAGGCACAGGTGATCAAGGGGAGGGAAGCGAGTCCTTCCAGGATGGCCGACGTTCTGGCTCTGTGCTTCCCCCAGGAGGACACCCTGAAGGCAGGGCTTGGTTTTAATGAGATTAAACTGGAGTGGACAGAAAACCTGGTGTTGGAAAAGAATCAAGGAAGAAACAGTGAAGCTGCAGCAGGTTGTCCTCCTACAATCCTCAGATCAAAGCCTCAGGCAGGCAAGGCACCCATCTCCCAGATGGGCAGGTACTGGTGCTTGGGATTAAAATACTCCCCTGGGGCCGGAGCATCCAGGGAGTGGGGACGGAATAAAGGAATGGAGTGCTTAAGAAGGAGCAAAACAAAAGGCCTCTTCTTAAAAATAAAGAGAAGACCCCAAACTGCCCTCCCAACAAGCCTGAGTTATAGTAGCAGTAAGCAGACACTAAATAACAGTTAGCAGCAGTGGTGACCTGATCCACACATTCTGCAGAGCTCTTGCTGGCATCTAGAGCTGGGCGGGCGGGCACCCACCCCTCCTCCCTTGTACTATGTGGTGGCCTCGGCCTGCGCACCACCAGTCCCGCCCACCCTCTGAAAGCTGTCCTTCCACAACTGCCAAGCCCTGGCCAGCGGCGGTGTGCTCCTTCACATTCGTCACAGAAGAGGTTTGTGGGAAAGCGGGAAAATCTCTTCAGATCTCCCTCCAAACCAATGCCTGCCATGCAAGTCTGCCGATGCTTGCATCCAGTCCCTGCTGTATTCATCCAGAGGGTGATAGGTCGTAACTGACCTCATCGGAAATAAAGAGGAGCAGAAGGTCCACTCAGACGGTCCAAGAGCAGCATCATTTGAATGGATTTAAAGGAGGCAAGTGTCTTTTGCAAATCAAGGGCCACCAGGCTCTTTGTGTTTCAGATCTCACTGTTATTAATCAGACAAGCCTGGTTCCCTCCCCAGAGAGAAGTAACTAAGTAACACAGTAACTAAGTCAAGTAACTAAGTCACACAGCTAGCTGGTCTGTGGCAGGTCTCTCTGGCTCCAAGACTGTGACTGTTCTCTGTAGCAGGAACACGCGTGTCTATACCCAATGCCCATCCACGACCAGTCTGTGAAGCCCAACGTCACACACACGACAGGTACGTTACAGTTATGGTGTCACAGGCGATCCCTGCGGTCTATTCTGGACCTGATTGTTTTCACCTTCTCTCACCGCACCAGGCACTTGTGCCAGAAAGCTGAAATAAACATGCTCCCTGACTGCCAGGCACATCCTGTCTAAACAGATGGACCAACGTGTGGAAGGAAGAATGTGGAGGAGGTGGGAAAGAGTGAATAGGAGAAACAAGAAGAAGGCCGAGCCCCAGGTGGAGTAAATTATTTTATTAGTGTTTGATTTTGACTGAGGGCAGATGCATTAGAAACCATCCAAAGTGCCCACACAGTAGATATCTGTGAGGCGAGCAGAAGTAACACAGCTTAGATTAGGAGTAGGCCTTCCTACTTGGTAAGATTATCAGGCCACCTGGATACAATCAATTAGCCAATTAGGACCAATTAGCTTTCACTTAATACTGACCGCTGTTTGCCAATTAGGAAATTAGGAACGGGGCGGAAACCCCCAGGAAAGTCCCGCTCGCGCGAAAGTATTGACCAATGAAATTGCTTTGCAAACGTGTAACCAATCCTCTTCTCACCCTATAAATTTGTGTAACAGCTTGGGCTCGGGGCTCTCTGACCCGCACCACTGCGTTGGTTGCGGCGGAGAGTCCTGGCTCGAGTCAGTAATAAACTTCCCTTCCTGCACGTTGCATTGTCTTGGAGGCCTTCTCTCTTCCCGCTCGGGGATTCGGACATCGGGCAAAACAATATCTAATGAGAAGATGCACTTAACTTCAAAGGGCAGTTGATTCAGAACCACTCCATGCCATGCAACCCACAGGACCCATTTCAGGCCCTGCTCTTGACAGTGTTTGCTGTCTGGGGCCTTCTTCCCAACTCTGCTGAGACTCCAGAGAAAACTGCCTTGATTTCACAGGCTCTCGGGGCTGTCTTCTGGGAGTGACAACGTGGGACCATAGCTGTGACAAGTCTCCAAAGGGCAGTCATCACCAGCCTCGTAGTCATACATCTGTTCAAAGCTTTTAATGTTTTCACACATGCGACTTCACCCGATCTTCATAATAACCTGTGAGGCAGTCAAGGCAGATAACATTATGTATTATCATTATACAATAATGTGAGTGTGTGCTAAGTCGCCTCAATCGTGTCCGACTCTTTGCGACTCTATGGAATGTGGCCTGCCAGGCTCCTCTGTCCATATGATTCTCCAGGCAAGAATACCAGAGCAGGTTTCCATGCCCTCCTCTGGGTATCTTCTTGACCCAGGGATCAAGCCCGTGTCTCTTTACTTGACAGGCGTGTTCTTCACCACTAGCGCCACTTGGGAAGCCCATTATGCAGCAATATGACATACTTAATAGGGTGGCATGGTATTAGTGTGACATCAATCTTATCCCAGAGGAAACTAGAGTTCAGTGAAGTGACACGTCTTACTTGTGTTTGTACAGTCAGTGGCAGAACCAGGATTCAAGCCAGACCTTCAGCTCTCTGTCTGGTAGGTTTTGGCTGCATATGTAATGCCAAGGTCAAATAGCAAGTTTCCTGGCTCGATTACAGATCTTGTTTCTTAACTTTCAAGGAGGAGGCAGAGGTTGAAAACTGTGATTCCTCTTGTTCCTTTTATTTGCAGTCTGCACTGTTAAGTCTTGATTTTCTCTTCCCTTTATGTGTATGGCTGATGCATGATGATCAAGACTTTATCAGCTGGACTTGTAACATACGGTATATGATGGCAGAATGGGGTTGGGCCCCCTATTTCCATCTGAATTGATCTTCAGAGTCAATATATATCGAGATGAAGAATTTCAAAGGCTGTCCCTCCAGAGTTACCACGACAGCCCTTCAACATGGCAAGTTACTTAACCAATAGGATCCTTGATTTCCTTATCTTTACTATGGGGGCAGCAATGTCTATCTTGCAGGGACATTATGAATACTAAATGATAAACTAAAGATAAAGGTCTTGGCCCTAAAGAGATTCTCTGTCAATGATAGCAATTCTCCTTATCCTCGAGTTATTTCCCTTTATACTTAAGTGAAATTGACACTTCCCTCCTTATCAAAAGTGTTAGTTGCTCAGACATGTTTGACTCTTTGTGACCCCATGGACTGTAGCCCGCCAACCTCCTCTGTCGATGGAATTCTCTGGGCAAGAATACTGGCGTGGGTAGCCATCCCCTTTTCCAGAGGATCTTTCTGACCCAGGGATCGAACCTCTGTCTCCTGAATTTCAGGTAGATTTTTTACCATCTGAGCCACTAGGGAAGCCCTCCTTATGAAAAGTTGCTCAATATACAGGATTGGGAAGGCAGAGGGAGGGAGGAGGAGTAGGGAAGCTCTTTCTAAATAGCTCATCATTATTTTAAGATGTTCCGTAATGGCAATTGACTTAGGCATCAAAGCTGAGTTCAAGTTTCAGCTCCAGGATGAGTCCTGGGAAAATCGTGTATTCTTTCCCAATGTCAGCTCACTCACTGGCTGAGTGGGAGCCACAGTGCCACTGCACAACAGCTGTGACAATGGACGTGAAATGACTCTTGCCAAGAGCCCAGCCCAGAGGTACAGCTGGATGAGCGCCGCCTGCTGTTCTGACTTGTTTACAGAGGCTGAGCCCGTGGACCTGAGGAGATGACAGTGGGGCCCAGGGGGTGCCTCTCTGGCTCCCATCGCTGCAGCTAGTGCTACGGGCACCTCCTCCCACTGCTCCTTAGAGCCCCCCAGGAAGATTAAGCTGGGGTTGTTCAGCTGGAGAAAAGCATCTTAAGGAAGCCTAGCCATGTTCTTCCCCATCAGTCCTCTGTCTCCAGAGGGACCAGAAACAGGGATGCGGGAATGACTTGCAGGAGGAGGGAGCATCAGTGAAAGGAAGAGCTTCCTGTTCAGAAGGCGAACAGATCCTAGAAGGACATCAGTCCAGGGATCTGGGATGCTGTTCAAGGAGACCTTTAAATGTGGGAATGACACATTTAGTTCTTGATCAGTTACAAAACAGGGGCTGGGGCCAAAGGACTTCTGAGGATTTCTTCAGTTCATGATTCCATGGTTTTCTAGAGGTCAGAATCCCAAAGATGTCCTCTTAGTATGATATATGCTCAGAACAGAAAATCAGCCAGGGTGAACACACACACGCACCCGTTCATGTCACACTGTGCTCAGGGAGCTCTGTGCAGGCAGCCCCTGTGAGGTCTCTTAGCCTAATGAGCTGGTGAGAAGAAGAGACAGGAAGGCTTATGCAGGAGGGACACTTGGGAACTGGACTGAAATAGCAGTGGGGGGGCGGGGGGGGGTGGGTCTGTGCTGTGGAAATCAAGAGCCACCAGACTGTAGGTCCTTGCATGGATGGTGCTGTCAGCCAAGTTCAAGGACTTACGCCTGACAGCCCATAATGTGCTTGGCTCTTTCTTGGAAGCTTGGTGAGGCCACTGCGTAGATGAGGAGAGGGAGGCGGCTTGGTCTGTGAACCCTTAGTTCTGAGTTGGGCCGTTGAACTTGTCCCTTCCTTTTCCTGATACTCTTCCTCGGGCCCCTGTGTACCTAGCACCTTCTCATCATCACCTGGTGTCCTCAAAGGCCACCTATAGATGGCTCTGCCCCACAACCTGCTCTCTTCAAGCTCCTCAGGATGCGCCTTGCTCTCCAAAGTGTTTTATTTATTTGTTACCTGTTTATTGTCTTCCCTCTCCCAGAGGGTAAGTCCTCTGGGTCAGGGACCTCATGTCCTTTCACCTTTTCATTCCCTCAGTGAATCCAGCACACAGAAGTGCTCTATACAGACTTGTTGAGGGAAGGATGAAGCTGAACTTCCCCCAGTCCAACAACTGGAGAGGCCAAGTGGGCTGGTAGCTGCCCAGCCCTGTACCCCACCCCTTATCCCCACCTTCTGCCAACTGGCTTGCTGCTTCTGGAAGAAGTCAATAGGGTCAAAAATAAATCCTAGAGAACTTTCCTGGTGGTCCAATGGTTAAGAATCCACCTGCCAGTGCAGAGGACGCAGGTTCCATCCCTGATCCATGAAGATCCCACATGCCAAGGGGTCAACTAAGTCTGAGTATCAGAACTACTGAGCCCGTACTCTAGAGTCTGTGCTCCACAGCCAGGGAAGTCAATGCAAGGAGAAGCCCGGACGTGGCAACTAGAGATTAGGCCACACTTGCCGCACTAGAGAAAACACACGTGGAGCAATGAAGACCTAGTATAGCCAAACGTAAATAAAATAAATAAACAAATCCTAGAATATTGACCAAAAATCTTCATCTGGACCTGAGGCTGGCCCTGCTTGATTCTCCCCTTTAGCCCCACTATTCTAGAAGCTTCCTTGACTTTCTCTTCTAGCAGATATTTTGAAAACTTGTTCCCAGGTCAGTTTCACCTCTCACTGAACTCATTTCCAGGTCTGTAGCCTTGGGTCTCTTGGGTGTTGCCTGCCTCGCCCTGAGGGCACAGGCCTAAGGCAAGCTGAGCCTGTGGGCCTCGGCATCTCCTTGAACCTAAAGTGTCCTTCCTGACCTCTCCCAGGGCTGGTTCTTTCATTGAGAGGTCCTGGTAGGACCCTAGTGCTGGGGCTCAGTTCCTTGACTCCCATTTGGGAAACGACACTCCCATGGGGCAGACATTTGATGGCCAGAAAGGAGGGAGGCTCCCCCACCTCCCTTCCCATACTCTGTGCTGTGATTGTGAACTTGGTCTCCTGAGAACAAAACCAGCATCCTGTGTTTGCTCCCACTTGGTGGCCAGGCAGTCCAGCAGGCCATTTGGCGGTCAGCCCAAGGAAGGGAGTCTCCAGGTACCACTGCGGGGCGGGGATGGGGTGGGACGGGGTGGGCACCAGAAGGAGGACAATTTGTATTGACCTCATGGTCCAAAGGGCAAAGCAGCTGGGTTAGAGGGGCCTCTAACCAGAGGGAAGTGGGAGGTGCCTGGCCACTGAGATTCCCAGGGAGACCCTCAGATCTCTCATCCATGAGGAAAGAGCCCCAGCCTTCAGTCACTCCAGACCACCACAGTAGGGGCACAGAGCCGGAGCACTGGGGCACATTTATGCCTTTGCCTCTCGGACAGTCACCCCCACTAATTGTTGGGAAGGCAGCTGTGTGGGTGGGGACAGCAGGCGTTACTGAAAATCTGTAGACGTGAATGGTTTGGGACATCCTGGCTATTCCCAGTGAATGGTTTTGTTATTTTTTGTTCATTACCCACTTAGAGGAAAATAGAAACTTCTTTCCAGTTCTCCGGGGCCTAGACAGGGCAAGCTGCCAGACCTTTCTTCTAGGAAACAAAAAAGCTTGCAAAGTAAGGGTTCCCAGGAGATGTGATCAAATGCCCTCAAGTCAACCGGAGAGGGTTGTGACCCTGGAAATGGCACGACTCTTAGGGGTGGTGGGTCACCTTGAATGACTGGAGACCACCCCGTGGTCCAACCCCTCAGGAGACCACACCCTACCCCATACCCCAGAGACACCAAGGGCACACAGGCTGTGGTACCCAAGGAAAAGCGAGTGGCCACTGGCTTAATAGAGACTGCCACCTTCCTCCCTTTCAGGAGCAAGAGCTGTGGATCGGTTTTATAAAATGCACCAAAGTTCTGAAAACAAACACTCTATCAATAATAAATGGAATGGAAATAGGAGCAAACAAGTCAACGGAAGATGAGGTGGAAGAAAAACCAGTCAATTTTCTTTTAATTGCCCTCATATCCGTAAATGTCAAAGGAACAGAAACCCTGAAAGTTTCCTAGTCACACAGAATGCCAGGAAGAGAAAAAGATCTTTTGGGGAAGATGCAGAGAGACTTGAGTTTAACAAGCCAAAACTTATTAGCCAGAAAAATGAAACCTGCTACAAAATTCAATTCTAAAAACAGAATCTGGTTATTGCAACTTTTTCGAGCTCTCCAATTTTTTAGGACAATTTTTTTAGAACTCTATTCACAGACACAAATTGAAAAACAAGCATTTTAATGTCCGGTTAAGTTCAGTTAGAGTGGCTTTTTTTGGTAAAGCATCTCTCCGCCAAACATCTCAACCATCTAAGGAAGACTCAGTTAAACTCCCAAAGGAAGTGTGTGCTAAGTTGCTTCAATCATGTCCAACTCTTCACAACCCTATCGGTGTAGCCTGCCAGGCTCTCTGTCCATGGGGATTCTCCTTCAAGAACACTGGAGTGGGTTGCCAGGCCCTCCTCCAGGGGATCTTCCCGACCCAGGAATCAAACCCAGGTCTCTTATGTCTCCTGCGTTGGCAGATGGGTTCTTTACCACTGAGCCCCCTGGATGTGGTTGCTGTTCTTCAGTGGCTCAGTTGTGTCTGAGGCTTTGTGACCCCATGGACAGCAGCACACCAGGCTTCCCTGTCCTTCACCATCTCCTGGAGCTTGCTTAAACTCATGTCTATTGAGTCGTTGATGGCATTCAACCTTCTTGTCCTCTGGCACCCGCTTCTCCTCCTGCCCTCAATCTTTCCCAGCATCAGGGTCTTTTCCAGTGAGTCGGCTCTTCACATCAGGTGGCCAAAATGTTGGAGCTTCAGATTCAGCATCAGTCCTTCCAATGAAGATTCAGGACTGATTCCTTTAGGATTAACTGGTTTGATCTCCCTGGTGTCCAAGGGACTCTCAAGAGTCTTCTCCAACACCACAGTTCAAAAGCATCAATCCTTCAGCACTCAGCCTTCTTTATGGTCCAACTCTCACAACCATACATGATTATTGGAAAAACCATAGCTTTGCCTAGATGGACATCTGTCTCTGCTTTTTAATACATTGTCTAAATTGGTCATAGCTTTTCTTCCAAGGAGCAAGCATCTTTTAATTTCATGGCTGCAGTCACCAACTGCAGTGATTTTAGAGTCTAAGAAAATAGAGTCTGTCACTGTTTCCATTGTTTCCCCATCTATTTGCCATGAAGTGACGGGACTGGATGCCACGACCTTCATCTTTTGCATGTTGAGTTGTAAGCCAGTTTTTGCACTCTCCTCTTTCACTTAGCACCACCTGGGAAACCCCCAAAGAAAGTATCTATAAACTTGAACATTCTCTTCAAAGACTTTTCCCTCCAGAGCCCTGGTTCTCACCTTGTGCCCCACTCCATGAGTATTTTCATTTAACACAGATCAAAGTTTTAGAGGACTAAGTCCTTTCTGACAACGAAATCTCAAACATCAGCCTGTGGATAGATAAGGAGTAGACAGGCATCAGTGTGCGCCACTGAAACCATACTACGTACAGCTTTGGGTCAGGAGAGTTAAACCTTCCCCAAAACAAATCACTATCCAAAAAAAAAAAAAAAAAATCAGTGAATTTTCAGGAGAAAAATTAGGGCAAGATAATGTGTGTGCTGTGTGTCATCCATACCTATCTCTTTCCTCTAATGAAATTTGTACTAGTTCACTCGCTAATTGTGGGACTTCCCTAGTGGCTCAGATGGTAAAGAATCTGCCTGCAATGCAAGAGGACTGGATTCAAGCCTGGGTCAGGAAGTTCCCCTTAGAAGGGAATGGCAACCCACTCTAGTGTTCTTGCCTAGAGGATCCCATGGACCGAGGAACCTGTTGGGCTATACAATCCATGGGATCAAAAAGAGTTGGACATTACTGAGTGACTAACACTCACTTTTCACTTGCTAATTAACTTTAGAGACCTAGAGTTTTATTTAATCCCCAGGCATGAAACTATTAACAGCAAACATAGTGTTTTTCATAATATTTTGATAAAATTTTATCACTACAAATCTATTTGAATGTTT
Source organism: Cervus canadensis (assembly GCF_019320065.1). Lineage (NCBI taxonomy): Eukaryota > Metazoa > Chordata > Mammalia > Artiodactyla > Cervidae > Cervus > Cervus canadensis. Next base: position 88,075,832 of record NC_057393.1, on the reverse strand, counting down.
TATAGCATTATCATTATCATTTATTTATTCATCAAATATTTTTTTTATTCCTACTTGTGTGCTCTAGGAACTACAAAGATGAATTTAAGACCTAGTGTACTGGGAGAGTTTGCTAAACTTAGAATTTGAATCTACTATTATCAGCTGTAGAAATTATTATAACACAAGACAGTCTGTGGTAAGTGACGCTTAGAGAGGGAGCAATCAAGGGGGCCAGAGGGACAACTTCATTTGACCAGTGTAGACCCAGGGCTGACACATGGTAATCACTCAGTCAACATTATTACATTACGAAGGAACCAAACAAGGTAACAAGTGATGCTATAGACTGAAACTTTGTGACCACTCAGAATTTATATTTTAAATGCTAATCCCCATGGAATTATATTCAATCAGTTCAGTTCAGTCACTCTGTCCTGTCCAACTCTTTGCGACCCCATGGACTGTAGCACTCCAGGCTTCCCTGTCCATCACCAATCTCCAGAGCTTGTTCAAACTCATGTCCACTGAGTCAGTGATGCCATCCAACCAGCTCATACTCTCTCGTCCCCTTCTCCTCCTGCCTTCAATCTTTCCCAGCATCAGGGTCTTTTCAAATGAGTCAGTTCTTTGCATCAGGTGGCCAAAGTATTGGGGCTTCAGCTTCAGCATCAGTCCTCCCAATGAATATTCAGGACTGATTTCTTTTAGGATTGACTGGTTTGGTCTGCTTGCAGTCCAAGGGACCTCAAGAGTCTTCTCCAACACCACAGTATACCCAATATCCTATGATAAACCATATGGAAAATAATATGAAAAAGAATATATATATATATAGTACATATATAACTATATATTAAAAAGAATGTCGTGGTGGTGGTTTAGTCACTAAGTTGTGTCCAGCTCTTTGCAACCCCATGGACTCTAGCCTGAAAGGCTCCTCTGTCCATGGGATTTCCCAGGCAAGAATACTGGAGTGGGTTGCCATTGCCTTCTCCAAGCATCTTCCCTACTCAGGGATAGAACCCATGTCTCCTGCATTACAAACAAATTCTTTACCACTGAACCACCAGGGAAGCCCAAAAAAGAATGTGTGTGTGTGTGTGTGTGTGTGTGTGTATCTGAATCACTGTGATGTACAGCAGAAATGAATACAACATTGTAAACCAACTATCTTTCAATAAAAAAAATCCCACCCTCTTATGTGATAATATTATGAGGTAGGGGCTTTTGAAAATGATTAGATCATAAGGGCAGGGCCCTCAGAAAATGGAGCAGTGCCCTTATAAGAAGAGATATGAAAACTGGCTTTCTGCTCTCCTCCTTGTGAGGACACAGTGAGAAGCTGGCTGTCCATGAATCAGGAAGTGATTTCTCACCAGATACTGGATCTGTGGGTACTTTGACCTTGGACTTCCCAGCTTCTGCATCTGTGAGAAATAAATTTCTATTGTTTCTAAGCCACCTGGTCTATGGTGCTCTGTGTTAGCAGCTCAAACGGACTATGGAGAAAGGTCTTAGAAGAGAAATATGAGGAAACTAGGAGATGGCCAAGTCACAGATGAGATTGTCTCAAGAATGAAAGCATGTAAGGTAGGGCTGAGAAAAGTTATTAAGAAGTGCTCAGTTTCAGCAAGGTGAAAAATAAATCCTCATGTTTGTTTAATTTTTACGCAGCTAGATAACATTTTGAAATTAATTTGAAAGTTTTTCCTCCTATATTGTCTCCTTTTCCCCCCATTGCACATTGGCTGCTCTCCTCCCCCAGCCATTCAAGTGGAAGAAAGTCCTGTACGCCATTGCTCCAGGGGAAGTGTGCCTGTGAGATGTCCTGGCTAAGCTCAGAGGAGAAAGAGGATTCGCAGAGGCTATAGCAGAGAGCCAGGGCTTGGCTGAAAGAAGCAGAGGGACTTGGTAGAAGTTAGAGGCAAAGAAGCACTTGATGTAAAAGAAAAGAGAAGGACAGAGCAGGAGAGAGCAAATTTCCCAGGACTGGGGAGGAGCAGAGAGACGGGTGTATGATGGAACAATGGATGCCCACACTGCCTCCAGAGGCACAGCGAGCTCCCAGAAGGAAGAGCGAACCTGCGACAACACGGTCAGTAGCTCCCTGGTTCTCCCAGTTTCTATGTCCAAAGAGGCACTTGCCTTGGAAAGCCTCTGGTGGGAGAGGCAGTGGACACCCCAGCAGGAACCTGGGTGAGCAGATGGCAATGACTAGTCACCATCAGCGTCTGACTCACATGCAGCCTCAGAATCTCAAAAAGACTCCAGGTAAAAAAGCCCAAACATGTGAGTCTAAACTTAATGTCAGAGCCCTCCCTCTTAATCACCATGCCTTTCTGGTCCTGATGGTTTAAAGGTTATCCAACTAATTTATACAGAAAAGAAAGAAATAATCAAAACATACATGAATGTGTGTATACACACACACACACACATACCTTCAATAAGCATATAATCCTCCTTTTCCAGATTTTGTGGGATTTTACCTGCATCTTCTAGTCAACAGTCAAGTCCAATATTTCTTTTGACATGGTCTAGAAAAAGTTGCCAGGATAGAAACAATAATAGTAACAATAATAAGGCAGACTTGGAGGGAAAAGTTCTCATTAGAAGAGAGATGAGAAGTGATGATTCATTTTCTCTGCTCATACCCAGGAATGGGTTAATAGTAGTCAGTGCGAGTCACTTTTAGTGAATAAGAAACTGATAGAAAGGGGAGAAACAAAGAAAGTGTGGGGTGGAGAAAAATAATGCAAATAAAGGTAGAGCAAAAAGAGAGAAGAAGCTTGATGTAGAGGAAAAAATCATGGAGGGAGGGATATGATGGGCAGAAAGCAAGGAGATGAGTGTGTCCCCAGCAATCCAGCCCCAGGAAATCCTATTAGGCAGCAAAAAGGAGATTATTGTATCTTCACTTTGCCACTATATGCAAATGACTCAATTTAGCTGCTAAACATGTTGTTATTGAATTCTGAGAAATCCCCTTCATAAAATGTAATATTTTTGTGACAATATTGTCAGCAATACCAGATTGCTTTTCTATTTTGGTTAAGCTTTTATCCGAGTCTAGTATATGTCATCTACTCTCAGATTCCAAGTGATTGCTTTTATGTAATTTTTGTGTAAGCAAGAAATAATAACATGCTTAGAAATGTGAGAAACGTGTTAACCTTCCCATTATTTTTCCATGCCCAGGAGAATTAGAGGGTGGGCCAAAATGGGGAATGTAATTATTTCTCATGATGAATTTTTATTTATGTTAATATCCTTGAGAGCCTACATATCTGTTATTAACCACATTCATTTGTTTTGCCCCAGCCTTTATATCCTGCGGCTTTAATCCTTCTACTTTTAGAAGCTTTTTGCATAAACTGACAAAGACTTTTAAAGCCTGTAAACAAAGGATTGTGAAATCACACTTTCTATCTCTGACTATCTATTTACTACTTTTTGGTCACATCATTATAATTCCAACCATATTTAATTAAAAAAAAAAGTGGAAACTCCACCCCTGCAGTCCCTAACACTATTCTATCAAAGTGGAATTCCATATATTTTTTATTTCCTAAATTTCTATTCATTTAGATGACTACTCAGATGCATAGCTTTCCCTCCTCCAGAATTCATCAGTGAGAATTAAGGAGAGAAGCAAATGGAGAGAATGTTTGGTATGATCCATTAGTCATAAACAATGCACACATACCCAGATCATAACCATGCAGAAATCTGCTATATTCAACCTCTTAGTCTAGACAGTTCTATATGGTCAAGGACAACAGTGACTTTCTCAGGTATGATGACTTTGTCTGGGGAGTCAGTCAGCAACAGGATTAGTGTGATGACTAATCTTACGTGTCAACTTGGCTGGGCCACCGAAAGCAGATATTTGGTCAAACATTATGGCAGATGTTTTGGTGAAGGTATTCTCAGATGTGACTTACACTTAAATCATTGGGCTTTGAGTAAAGCAGATTGCCCTCCATAGTGTGGTGGGCCTCACCAGATCAGTTGAAGCCATAATAGAAAAAAGACAAAGATCCCCTGAGGAACAGGGAATTATGCCTTCAGATAGCCTTTGAATATGAACTTACTACCTCAACTCCTCCCTGGATCTCTAGCCTGGCCACCTTTTCTCCAGATTTTGGATGTATCAGCCCTCAAAATTGTATGAGTCATTCTCTTAAGATAAATAACTCTCTGTGTATGCACACACATGCACACACACACACAACACTCACACTATTAGTTCTGTTTCTCCGTAGAACCCTGACTAATACGAATAGGTAGGGTCTAAGCCACAATTTTAAACCATTAATCAGCTGGGCTTATTGTCCACTACTGAGTCACTGCTGATATCAAGGTTTGTCCACAACTGAAAAGCAGGCACAAAATCATATTCTAATACCATTTTCCTGAATTACAGACACTCTTTTTTTTAACTGCCATATCAGCAGAGTTATCTATGTAAATTAAGATCTCTCAGGAGATACTTAACTCTTGCTTGAAGCAAGGTGATACCTGAACACCCCATATGCATCCATTTTAAAGACCTCCAGCAAAGCAGGTGACCTCAAATGGGTCAGAGATGTTGAGGCAAAAAAGGATAAAGGCCCTTGTATGGATATGGGCTTTCCTGGTGGCTCAGTGTAAAGAATCTGCCTGCCAGTCAGGAGACTCGGGTTCATTCCCTGGGTCAGGAAGATCCCCTGGAAGAGGAAATGGCAACCCACTCCAGTCTTCTTGCCTGGAGAATGCCATAGACTAAGGAGCCTCGTGGGCCACAGCACATTGGGTCGCAAAGAGTTGGACAGGACTTAGCAACTGAGCACCAGGGTGATATTGATATAAACTCAGCCATTGTGGGTGTATCAGTTAGTTTTTGCTGTGTAACATCACCCCAAATATAAAGACTTAGCATTCTTACTATCGCTCCCAAGCCTGTGGTTCCCTGAGCAGTTCTGCAGTCGGCCCTAGGGCTGGCTGGCGCTTTGTCTAAGATGACTGACTCGAATATCTGACCAGAACGGTTGGCTGTCCACTGGTGCCAGCTGAACCCCATGTCTCTCGTTGTTCTTCAGGTTTCCTTGGTCTCATTCATGTGGAGGCAAGGGTTTCTAGCAGAAACAGAGGGAAATCCCAGGGCACGAGCACTTCCCAAGCCTCTGACTGTGGATCACATCACACCTGTTTATGGACCATGGGCTAAAGCCACACTGCCAAGCCCAGATGTGGGGAAGTGGGAACAATGGCAAGCTCACATAAATAATCACTTCTTGATGGGAAGAATGGTAGTCACGTTGCAAAGAGGCATTTAGATAGGGATGGGAGGAACTTTGGGCCACATTTCACCACCCACAGACCCCTGAGTGGAGTCACGGTAGTGTACACGTGAGGAAAGGGTGGCCAGCTGGCAAATGACCTCTCTGAGAAATGCATTAAAAGAAGTGATAAAAAGTAAATGGAAGCTACAGTGATCAGGTGGGCCAAAGATGAGTTTATTTCTTACTTAAGTTCTTCTGAAAAGCTGAAACACAATGGAAAAGAATCAATGACATGTAAGAGACTCAAGATTTTGTAAAAGAAGAGGTGCACAGGTGAGATGAGGTCAAGCCAGGGAAAGTCTCCTTTTATGTGCTTCACAAATTGGACTCTGTGAAAAATTCTGTTTAAAAAAATAAAAGGATTCCATTTACTGAAAAACCTTTGCATAAAGTCACTACCTTCATAAAGGGAGAGTACTTTTGAGACTTTGAGACTCAAAGGCAAATGGGCAGAGAGATTTACACAGAAAAGGACTGAGGTCAGAGGATGGAGAGACAATAAATGGGAGATGGAGTCAGCTCTTGAAGACCAGCGGCAGGGGTGATGACCCTGGGGAGTGGGAGGGAGTCATCTGGGGAAGAGCTCTGACTAGGGTGGCCTTGAGGGCACTGATGGGGGATGGATCAGAGATGGCGAGGGGAGTGAAGAGTTCAGCAGTCCTTTGTTGAGGGTAATATGTGCATTTTGCCATCTTTCTCCAGCCTTTCAACTCCAGGGTGGTCCGGGGTGTGTGGGGGCTCAGCCTCAGTGTACAGACTGCGGGAGGACAGACTGGAAGTCAGGGAAGTTGGGAATGGGTGGGATCCCTTCTAACTCGAAGGGCCCCCAGAGCCTGCTCTGGTCAGAAGGCGAATCTGAGTGGTTGGAGGGCTAGGAGCTTACACATTGTAGTTCAGTGAGTGTGAGGCCAGAGTTGCTAACTGCTAAGTAGATTTTGGTGCAACTTGGCATCTAGATGGATGCAGTGGAAAATCATGTCCTATAAATCAAAATTTCAAGGGCACTGAGGCTTTCTCTGTCTCACAGGCAAAGCATTCGATGTTTGAGTGCAAAGGAAAAAAATATTGCCTAAATCCCAGCTGCTCCCCTTGCTCTGCTGGTTGTGCTAAGTCACTTCAGTCACGTCTGACTCTTTGTGACCCTGTGGACTGTAGCCTGCCAGGCTTCTCTGTCCACGGGATTCTCCAGGCAAGAATATAGGAGTGGGTTGCCATGCCCTCCTCCAGGGGATCTTCCTCAACCCAGGGATCAAACCCTCCTCTCTTACATCTGCTGCCTTGGCAGGTGGGTTCCTTACCACCAGCGCCACCTGGGAAGTCCTCCCCTTGCTTCACACCAAGTGGTTTGATTGGGAAGGATCTTCTGATCTGTGGGCTGCAGATTTTAAATGAATCAGATGACACAGGCTTCTCATTTGCATGTGGTAAAATATTCATAATGGTAATTTCCTAGAGAACAAGGACCAAGGCTGATGTGGATCTATTAGGAAAATGGCGTGCTAATTTGATCCCTTCCTTGTTTTAGCCCCATAGCAGCTCTTTCCTGGACTCTTTCCTAAATTCATAAAAGGAGAAGGTTTGAGGACATGAACTCAGCGGTTTTGTGCAAAGGAAAAGGCACAAACTTTCCCCCACTGCAGACCCAATTTTAAACCATCCTGCAGTTTGGGGGAGAATGGATGCATGTATCTGTATGGCTGAGTCCCTTGGCTGTTCACCTGAAATTATCATAACCTTGTTTATCAGCTATACCCCAATACAAAACAACAAGTTAAAAAAAAAGTGAAACTGGCCATCCTGAGTTACCGATACACAAGGGGCAGATGTCTGCTAACAGCTCTTGGGAGTCTGGAGAACAGCCCTCTCTGGACGCACACCCTGCTGAGAAGGCCCCATCACACCCTCTCAATAGCAGTCTGCATGCAGCAAATTTTGCCCCCGGCTCTTCAGACTTTTGACAGACTGAGGAGTCATGAGCACCTGTTTCCACAGGAACCTGGTGAACTGACAGCGGCCAGACTCACCCAGTGACAAGTGAGAGACAGCGGGTAGGGCAGGGGGTCCGCCAAGCTGGGTCATGGGCAAGTCAGCCGGTGGAGGGTCAGACTCCTGCTGCGGCTCTGATGCACTGAGGGCCCAGCAGAGGATGGTGGACCTGTTTTTTGTTGGGTTTTTTTTTTTTTCTCTGTAAGAAAAAGAACTAGAATTGGGCAATAAATCCATCTCTTCTTGCTTTTCATCTCAGAATGAAGAGCTGAGATTAATTCCCTGCCTGAAAGGAAGATTTTCCTTGCCCTGCGGGCACCAACAAACCTGATGGTGGCCCCAGTTTGAATATTTCTCTGTGCCGAGGATCACAAGACAGAAAGTTGAGGGAGGACCTTGTCCCTGCCAGGTGGCAGGGGTGTTCTCCAAGGGGACAGCTCTCTCTGCTCCCTCCCTCCCACAGGCCGCTCCCGAAAGATGATGCATAAAGGGACCGGGGCTTGGCACAGACCCTGGGCACAAACTGGCTTAGGAACCTGCAGGTACTAGGACTGATCCCTAAACTGATGAAGCAAAGCATCCTTCCCCCATTTCTTCTGAACTCTCACCGCTGTTTCAGTCCAGCTAGGGGCAATTTCTGACTCTTTTCTCACATACTGAACACCAAAACATCTGCTGGAAAGGACACGTGTGTAAATACACACAAAAGCCCAACTAAGATCCTCTGCAATCCTGACCTACACTGTGAATTGTTCAGAACCCTCCTCAGAAGCAAGAAAGAACACAGAAAGACAGGAACAGGTTGGTTTTACCTAGCAGTTCTGGATTTCAAAGCAACCTCTTAACCTCCCAGCCTCCAACGCGGTGCTGACATTGTGTGTGATTTCAGACCTAAAGCGGAGCTCTGTTCTTCTTTATGAGGCTTTGACCCTAGGGGCACTTTTGTCACGTCCCAGTCCCATAATAAATTTAATGGGTTGTTGTATTACCTTCATGTGCCTGGAGCCTTAGCAAGGGTCACTGTCTATCAACTATAAAAAGACAAAATGCTGACTCTTTGGCCTCAAACTTCAGATTCCATTGTGACTGACTGGTCAGATGGATGAGGCACGAAATTCAGCAGCTGTTTTGTTTTTTTTTCCCCCCAAGAGACCTATCTGATGGAAATCATCTTTGACCTCAAAAAAACTCAAGTTTGTATCGGATTCCTCACCTGGTCACCCTTGGGTTTGGCAGCAGAATAAAAGAGCAATACTGGGGTGAGGAGTGACCAGTGCTTCCCAGAGAGACATTCCTCCTCCCACTACAGCCCCCTGTCCCCGCCTTTCCAGCTGGGATTCTGCAGGGCACGCCCAGCTGCTGACTGGCCTCTTTACATACATGTGCACACCCCAGCACCTTCACCCCCGTGGGCACCCCAACAGCCCCAGCTGCTACAGATTTCAGATTAAGGAGGTGAGTGGGGCTGGCTTGATCAAGCTCTTTGAGGGACCCAGAGAGAAGGACCAGTTAAAGTCTTTCTCAACCAATGGCTAGTGATGAAGGAATCCATATAATAAATGTTTTCAAAAAGTCTTTCTTTTGGGGGGTTTGAGAAGAACAGTTTTTATTATTCATCTGTTTAAAAGGCTTTGTATGTGATAGGCTCATTGCATTCCAGGCAGAGTAGATCCTTCATTATTCAGAAAGTCAAGAGATGGGGGCCACATAGAAATTTTAATGAGTCTCAATTCTCAAACTTGATGGTGTAAGCATCACAGGGGAGCTTCTAAATACAGATTTCTGTGCCAGGGCCTTAAACATTCCAGTTTCAAAGGCCGAAGATTGGGAACTGAAATCTGCTTTTTAATGAACATCCAGATGATCCCGATGTAGGTGGGCTACAGAACACTGCTTCAGTTTGCAGTTTACCATTTGCAGATAATCCATATTCACAGAATTATAATGTTTTAAAAGTGGATCCATGGCAGAAAACCTAATAGAAGAGTAATTGAAAGTGGCTTTGGGGTCAACCACCTGAGCAGTCTGCTTTATCATGCTTCTCCTGAAAATAAAATAAAATAAACTCTATGATTTCCACAGAAATATCGAGTGATGGTCTCATGTGCCATGGCTCCACCACACACATATTGGTATTCATATGGAAGGTCCCAGGGGAGGCTGGCTAAGGTCCCGGTGACATCCTAATATCACCCAAGCACTAAGCCAGCTGCAGGACCCACACCTCAGTCAGCCCCATCCCAGGGCCTTTCTTTCTTTCCCTGTCTTTGCCATTCTGACAGTCCTTGGCACTCAGAGAAACTTCTGAAGCCATCAGGCAGGTGAACCATAGAAGAAGCTCTTGCAGAATCTTCTTTGTCTTGGAGCCCGTGGAAGGGGGCAGATACAGTGCATGGAACCGAGCAGTGTGACCTTGTCACACCTGTGAAAATTCTGGCCCAGCCAGGCCAAAGAGAAAGCACACACAAGTTCAATCTCTGTGTGATTATCTGACGTGGCAGGCCTGTTTGAGGACCTCCATCCACTGAAGGAGGAAGAGCAATGAACCCTGTGCAGGGCAGGTTTTCATTTCCTGACCCCCAGCAATGACCAATGACCTTCAGTAGGTCCCTGTGACCAGAGTGACAGGAGGGTTATTCTCTGTCATTAATTCCTCCAGTTAGAGTCATTGTAGTAGGCGACAGGAAAAAGAGGTGGGGACCCAGGCCCTCCCCACTTTGGTGCAAGTACAGACAGAGGGAACAGAGACTTTTAACATCTGTGACACTGGCCCACAGAAACTCAAACCAGGGGGCCAGAGAACATGCAGAAAACCTAAGAGCCAAAAGGAAGCCTAGAAATGTTTTAGTTTAATGGTTTTATTTTACAGTTGGCAAACCAGCCCACAAAAATAAAGTGACTTGTACAAAGTAAACTATAAAATTAGTTACACAACTAATGGAGATTAGCTGTTGAATTGTATCTTCACCCAAAGGAGCTGGATATACAAGTTTCCTTATCATAAATAAAATACTTCTCTTTCATGTAATTCCTCCTCAAATCTTGGTTGAATGGAGATCGAGATAAAGAGACTCCTGGAAAAATGCAGTGAGTTAATTCAGCCTTCCTGAGGATGGTGAGCATTTGACAGTGTGAAATTTAAAGAGACATGAATTCCAGACACTGAATCTTTTTTTTAATTAATTAACTGATTTTATTTTTGTTCATTTATTTAGCTGTGCTGGGTCTCAGTTGTGTCAAGCAGCATCTTTGATCTTGAGTGTGGCATGTGGGATTTTTATTTGTGACATGTGGGATCTAGCTCCCTGACCAGGGATCGAACCAGAGTCGCCTGCGTTGGCAGTGCAGGGTCCTAGCCACTGGACCACCAGGGAAGTCCGCAGACTCTGAAATTTTATAACCTCAATTACCTTTGGGAGCCTGATGTTTCTTTCCTTTTGTCCCTGTCTCTGAATGGCCAATGAAATGGTCTTTTTGATGGCAACTCTCCTTATGACTGTAGCGTGTCTCTTGACTACTTAGGCCAAGCCTATGACCAGGAGCTTCAAAGGAATTTGGAGACAAACTCTCTCCAAAGCACTCTGGCCCAGGTAAATCAAGCCTTTGCTTGCATCCCAGGGCTGGAAAATCAGGCAGGTCCAGCTACCTGTCAAGTCAATGGGCAACAAGACCTAGTTAAGCTGACATGCATGCCACACACCCCACCCTGAAATATCTAGAAAATCTTGACACCATGCACCCAGAGTTGGAAGAGATGCCCCAGCAGGTTCACGGTGTAACCTTAGGTTTATTTGTTCAGTCACCCAGTCGTGTCCGACTTTTTCTGACCCCCATGGACTACAGCGTGCCAGGCCTCCCCGTCCCTCACCATCTCCCCAAGTTTGCCCAGGTTCATGTCCATTGTGTCAATGATGCTATCAAGCCATTTCATCCCCTGACGTCCTCGTCTCCTTTTGCCCTCAATCTTTCTCAGCATCAGGGACTTTTGCAATCAGTAGGCAGTTAGCATCAGATGACCAAAATACTGGAGCTTCAGCTTCAACATCAGTCCTTCCAATGAGTATTCAAGGTTATTTCCCTTCCAATTGACTGCTTTGATCTCCTTGCAGTCCAAGGGACTCTCAGGAGTCTTCTCCAGCGCCACAGTTCAAAGGCATCAATTCTTTGGCATTCTGCCTTCTTTATGGTCCTGCTCTCACATCTGTACACGACCACTGTGAAGACCATAGCCTTGATTATATGGACGTTTGCTGGCAAAATGATGCCTCTGCTTTCCAACACACTGTCTAGTTTTGTCATAGTTTTCCTGAAAAGAAGCAATCGTCTTCTGATTTCATGGCTGCAGTCACTCATCCTCAGTGGTTATAGAGCCCAAGAAGAAGAAATCTGTCACTGCTTCCACCTTTTCCCCTTCTATTTGCCATGATATAATGGGGCCGGATACCATGATCTTTGTTTTTTGTTTTGTTTTGTTTTAATATTTAGTTTTACTCCAGCTCTTTCACTCTCCTCCTGCACCCACATCAAGAGGCTCTTTAGTCCCTCTTTGTTTTCTGCCATTAGAGTGGTATCATCTGCATATCTGAGGTTGTTGATGTTTTTCCGCCTATGTTGATTCCAGCTTGTAACTGACCCAGCAACTCACGCAGCCCAGTATTTCTCATGATGTGCTCAGCATACAGATGAAAAAACAGGGTGACAGCAGACAGCCCTGTTGTACTCCTTTCTCAATCTTGAACCAATCAGTTGTTCCACACAAGGTTCTAACTGTTGCTTCTTAACCCATATACAAGTTTCTCAGGAGACAACTAAGAAGGTCTGGTATTCCCATCTCTCTAAGACCTTCCCACAGTTTGTTACGATCCATACAAAGGCTTCAGCATAGTCAATAAAACAGAGGTAAATGTTTTTCTGGAATTCCCTTGCTTTAGCTATGATCCAGCAAGTGTTGGCAATTTGATCTCTGGTTCCTCTGCCTTTCCTAACCCAGCTTGGACGTCTGAGAGTTCTTGGTTCACATGCTACTGAAGCCTAGCATGCAAGATTTTAAACATGACGTTACCAGCATGGGAGATGAGTGTGATTGTCTGATGGTTAGAACATTCTTGGGAATTGGGATGAGGATTGACCTTTTCCAGTCCTGTGGCCACTCCTGGGTCTTACAGATTTGCTGATATATTGAATGCAACACTTTGATGGCATCAACCTTGGGTTAGGGTGTTGTAAATTCCAAAACTTCATATTTTCTGATGCCTCAACAGCCCCACAAACAGGCAGGGAGCATCCCCTCCAGATGACTAGGTGTACTCGGGTAACGTGGCTGGTACCTGCCACAAGTTCCCCTTCTTCCCCTCCCCTAACAGTGGCCTAGTGCTGACATTCAAACACAATAGTGAAATGCCCTCACACCGTTGGTTGTGTTCTCCATCCTACCCCAAATAAAGACACTTGCCCACAGGTCCTCACTTTCTCGGCTCCCCATCTGCTTGGGTATGCCTGTTTTCTTGCTTACTCTAGCCTCGGGTAGCCTGCTTATGGCATGGATCTGAGTATAATAAATTTTGTTGTCTGCACGCCCTCCCTCATGTCCCCTCTTGTGGCCCCATCTGACTGAACATCATGAAAAAAATACAAACAGCGGGAGAGGACAAGAAGCCCAGCATGACCCCTGATGAACTTTCCCTTGCCTTCCCAAGGGCACACCCGGTGAGGTTTCAGCCTACACTGATGTACCACTGCCCACACGGGCTCACTCTGGGCTCGTGTGTCCACTTCAGGAGCATGAGGTGTGATTCTGGGTCTAAGGTCGTAAGTAAGACTTTGGAAAATGCACCTCTTTAATGCCCTGGTAGAAAATAGTGCTTAGAGTGGTGAAAAACCCTCCTGATACTGACAAAGAAGGAATGATTAAAAATGCCAGAGATGTTTGCCTGGAGAAGATGAGACTGAACAGGAACCAGAGCTGTGTCAACAGATGAAGGACCATTGGAGTGAGGTAGTGAGGTGGGAGTCTTCTTATTCTCATGGCTCTGAAGAGCAAAACTAAGTACAGATTTCCTTCCCATAGAAACACACACTTTTTAACCAAAACTAAGCCTAGTTAATAAAATTTGTAAAGTCCTGTTTTGCTGAAAGTTTTCACTTTCATCTTGGGTTCAAAGGATTTGTTAACAAAATTAGCCACCAACATTGAATTATCTAGCTTACGTTAATATACTAACATTAAAAGAAAAGAGAAAGAGAAACAGCAGAGGATGCATCAGCAGTTGGGTTTTGACCAACATCAACACTCAACAGCACTGGGAAGTCCCAGCTCCCAGCACACCTGGAGGCCAGTTGGGAAAGGGTCCGAGGCAGCACATCCGCTCCATGGGTGAGACTTCAAAGACTGCAGCCTGAGTTCCTACCTGTAATCCCAAGACAGATGCGAACTGATATCATCATCAATCTGTGAGGAACTAACTGCTCTGGTTTCATGTTAATGCGTAAAACTTGGAATGTTAAGTCTGGGGCCTGATCGGCCAACCCCCCTCCTGGGACTCAGCAATCTCGAGATTTGGCTCCTCTCTTATCTATGGTGCTGCAAGTCTTGCAGTCACTCACAATCAGGGCAGTGGTTAGAAGCGAAGTCAGAGGCCTGCTCTGCTTTGTCTCTGAAGCCTAAATAAGACTATTTATTTTGTTTCCCTAGCAAGCACAAAGTCCTCCATACACGGGAGTCTAGAAGGAGAGAGTAGGAAATTGTATGCATGAGAATGGGCAGTTGGTTCCTCTACTAAGAGTGGATTCAGTAACTCTCTACCTACAGGGAAAGGAAAGACTGCTTCTGAGTCAGTCAGTCCTTTCCTGTGTCCAGGGCATCCAGCTGTTTTGCCAAGTGGACCCTCAGTTGGGAAACTGACCCAGGTACAGAACCAACTAGACATCAGAAGGACACACCCAGCTGGATTTTGCGAGAGATGAAATGAAATTCAGAAAGGTAAGCAGCCTTTCAGAGACTGTGTCCCCCATGCCCTCTTCTTGTGTGAGACTCTTCCACTGAGGTCATTCTTTCTGTTACAACTTTCCTTCATCTCCCCTGCTCCTGGTGGTCCATGAAAGGCTTGTAGGAGTAGGAGGACCCCAGCTGTCATTGAGGGGTAAAGACAGGGGCGCATGGCTGCCAGCATCCACTTGGTCCACAGCCCTTCTTAAGAGAAAATGCCTCCTCTCATCCTGTACACTGTATTTTACTGTCTGTTTACAGGAGTTTGAAATGTAGCCTTGAAATAATTACACCTTTATCTTATGATGCTTCTGGAATCAGTATAGCAGGTAACACTTGGATAAAGAGGGGTCCTTCATAGCCCCATCTCTATGGAGCCTGAGGTTAAATTTTTCTTATTTTTTTTTAAACTTTAAACTTTTCATTTTGTAGTGGGGTATATCCAATTAACAATGGTGTGGTACTTCCAAGTGAGCAGTGAAGGGACTCAGCCATACATACACATGTATCCACTCTCCCCCAAACCCCTCTCGCACCCAGACTGGAATGTAACATTGAGCGGAGTTCCATGAGCTATACAGTAGGTCCTTGTTGGGTATCCATTTTGAATATAGCAGTGCTTTACATGACCACCCCAAATTCCCTAACTATCCCTTCCCCCCAGCAACCATAAGTTTGTTTTCTAAGTCTGTGAGTCTCTTTCTATTTTGTAGGTAAGTTCATTTATATCATTTTAGATTCCAGATGTAAGGGATGTCACAGGATATTTCTCCTCTTTGCCTTGCTTCACTCAGTATGACACTCTCTAGGTCTATCCATGATGCTGCAAATGGTATTATTTCATTCTTTTTAATGGCTGAGTAATATTCCATTGTATATATGTACCACCTCTTCTTTATCTGTTCCTCCGTCTGTGGACATTCAGGCTGCCTCCATGTCTTGGCTGTTGTAAACAGTGCTGCAGTGAACACTGGGGTGCGTGTATCCTTTCAGATCATGTTTTTCTCTGGATATATGCAGGGTCCTATGGCAGCTCTGTTTTTAGCTTTTTAAAGAGCAGCATGAGGTTAATTTCCTCTTCCTGGAAAATAACCTGAGCCATCTGGGAGCCAGGACTCAAGACCAGCTTCTCTGGGATGGTGGGCATTTGAAATGGGACAAGGCACAGTTTTATTAGACATAGTGTCTTATTTATGCTGAAGACTGGCCCGGGGGTTAACCAGGAACAACAGATGAAGATGAACTGCATCCCAGCATTTAATAACCACCCAGAAAGTAGGTTTCAGAAAAGCCAGGCTTGGGTAATAATAGGATTTCTAGGGACCTAATACAATAAGTTCTCCAAAAATGCAAAAATATATATACACATACATAAAGACATTATATATTAATATACACATACACATATATAGGCTTTATATATAACTGCATTACATACACAACTGTCTTACACTGACATTGTATATACCCATATACATAACTATATCTATATCTATCTATGTATATAGTACTGATGCCCTGTACCCAGCACTTGGCTGGGCCAGAAGCCCCTTTAGAGGTAGAAGGAGAGGAACATTTCACTGTACAAATGGATCATTCCTAACATTTAGAACTTTTCAGTAAATCTCTTTATTTTGAATTCATGTACACTTGGACACATCTCTACCCCTAACTCCCATACCATCCTAGTGAGGAAAAAAATCAGGAAAGCCTTGGGCCAGCAGGACTTCAGATACTGTCTGGACATTCCCAGGAGGGCAAAGTCCAGCAGTATCCTTGGCCCAGAGGCAGGAGCTGAAGGCCCACCTCATTGGCCTCCCAGGGAACTGCAGGACCAATAAGGAGAAGCCAAGCTCTTCTCGGTGTCTGCTCTGGGGTGCTGAAGAAGTTTCTTTGGAAACAGTAAAAAGCTTTCCGGTGTTAATCCATTTTTTTGCAAATACTTCCTCCTACTGCCTGTTTTTTAAGGGTGGATGAAGATTGTTTATGTCATACATGTTTGGTAAATGCTAGAATGATAATAATGACTGTAATAATCAGAAAACTTTGCAAAAAAATCTGGTAGTGTCAGACCAAGACGATGATTCTCAAACTGTGGCCTGAGCATCTTTGGGGACTTGTTAGAAATGCAGATCCTGGGGCCACATCCATACCTCATGAATCGGAAACCCTGTGGATGGACCCAGCTTTCAGGGGCTGTCACAAACCCAGGGGATTCTGACACATGGTCAAAAATAAGATCCGCTGGTATAAGGTGACTTTAAGCTGAACTGACTAACTTAGAGAAAATTAATTAATGACCCTTTCACTCAAGGACCCGGGGACAGGGATAGAGTTGAGAGGACCCAAGTGACCGCAGTGTTGAGAGCCTGAGTGGAACACTGTGCTCAGATGTGCGCTCTGACATTCCCAGGAAAGAACCACAGGCTCCTGGGCGGTCAGGCCCAACTCTACGCTCCAGGTGTAGAAAGAGGATGAGGGGAACTCTTTGCACATTCTTAGTGAGTACATGCAAGCTCAGGCGTCTCAGTCGTGTCCAACTCTCGGCTACCCTGGACTGCAGACTGTCAAGCCCCTCTGTCCTTGTGATTCTCGGGGCAAGGATACTGGAGTGGGTTGCCATGTCCTCTTCCTGGGGGTCTTCCCGACCTAGGGATCGAACCCACGTCTCTCATGTCTCCTGCGTTGGCAGGCGGGTTCTTAGCATTAGTGCCACATAGGAAGCCCTGTTAGTGCTTGACAATTTGTGAAATCATGTAAGTTTTACAAGTCTGTGTTTTGGAATATTTTAACTCTATTTTACAAAATTTAAAAAATTGACCTAAATGTCCATTGACAGATGAATGGTGTGTATATATCTTCACACACACACACACACACACACACATAATGAAATATAACTCAGCCATAAAAAATAACAAAATAAATAATGCCATTTACAGCAACATGGATGGGCCTAGAGATTGTCATAGTAAGTGAAGTAAGTTAGAAAGAGAAAGATAAATGCCACATGATATTGCTTGTATGTAGAATCTAAAAAAAAAAAATGGTACAAATAAACTTTTTTATAAAACAGAAACAGACTCACAGACATAGAGAACAGACTTGTAGTTACCAAAGGGGAAAGAGGGGGAATAAATTAGGAGTTTGTTATTAAAATATACACATTACTGTATGTAAAATAGATAACCAACAAGGTCCTATAATGGAAAAGAATCTGAAAAATAACAGATGTATATATATATATATATAATGTATAACTGAATTACTTTGCTGTATACCAGAAATGAACACACGATCGTAAATCAGCTATACATCAATTTTTTTAAAAGAGGGGAAAATTCAACATTTTGAGACTCCGAAAGGCTCTCCCAAAGTTGCCTCACTAGCAGACTATGTAGCCCCACTCTGAGGCCAGGCAACACTCCGCTCCTGCAAACCGGCGCTCTGTGACAATCATTCATTCCTCTGCTCTTGCCTGTCTTTTATTCGTTTTATTTACCATTTAGTCATGTTCCTCCTGAAAATTATCAACTTGATTGCAAAAGTGCTTAGTTTTCACAGAACCTGTGAAAGAAAGTGAAAGGAAAGTGAAAGTGAAAGTTGCTCAGTCGTGTCCAACTCTTTTTGACCCCGTGGACTATACAGTCCATGGGATTCTCTAGGCTAGAATACTGGAGTGAGTAGCTGTTCCCTTCCCCAGGCGATCTTCCCAACCCAGGGATCGGACCCAGGTCTCCCGCATTGCAGGCGGATTCTTTATCAGCTGAGCCACAAGAGAAACCCAAGGATATTGGAGTGGATAGCCTATCCCTTCTCCAGCGGATCTTCCCAACCCAGGAGTTAAACCAGGGTCTCCTGCATTGCAGGCAGATTCTTTACCAACTGAGCTGTCAGGGAAGCCCCTGGCCTGTGAAGCCACAGAGCAACTAAGGCTTAGAAGTCGAGTGCATTTGCTGGAGCTTCTGCAACCAAGTGTCGCTGTTAGTCTGGGAGGCCCATGGTCTGGGAAGTTCAAGATCAGGGTGTTTTCAGGGCTGGTTCCTTGCAAGGGCTGTGAGGGAAGGGTCTGCCAGGACCTCTCTCCTCAGCGTGCCCATGGCCATCTTCACACTCATAAGGCAATTTTGCTGTGTGTGAGTCTCCGTGTCTAAATTTCTCCTTTTTATAAGGATGCCAGTTAAGTTAGATTATGGGCCCACCCTACTCTGGTATGACTTATCTTAACTAATTATATCTGCAGCAATCCTATTTCCAAATAAGGTGAGCTTCTCATGTGCTGGGGGTTAATATTTCGACATATCGTGTTTGGTAGACAAAATTCAACCCGTGGTGAAATTATGCTGGAAATCACTATAACAAGGATATTGTTGCACTGGGCTGGTGCCACTGCCTTTTTGTCTTTAACCTAATTCACTTACTCACAAGGGGCTTCCTTGGTGACTCAATGGTAACGAATCCATCTGTAATGCAAAAGACACAAGAGATGCAGGTTTAATCCCTGGGTTGGGAAGATCTCCTGGAGTAGGAAATGGCAACCCGCTCCAGTATTTTTGCCTGGGAAATTCCAAGGACAGAGAAGCCTGGCAGGCTACAGTCCAGGGGGTCACAAAGAGTCGGACACAGCGGAGCAACTAAACACTCACACGCACTTACTCACAAAACAAGAGCGCCCACTAATCACTTGTTTGGCACATGTGCTGCTGTGTGAGTTTGTGCCCGGGTACCCGCATGGGATAAAGCAGAGAAAGCAGGGACAGGTCACCAGGGCAACAAGGCAGAATGGCCTGCCAAACTCACTCACGATGGTGAAGTCAACACCAGTAGCAACCCACAGTTTTCTAGTTTTATTCTGCACAGGCCATCTAAGAAAGAAGAATCTGGAGGTGGTAATGTAGGCAGAACCGTTCACTCCAAATGCAGAATTGTATTGGGTCTCCCAGAAGTATGTGCATGTTAGAAGGGACCCTGCCACACACACAAGGGATGATGGGGAGCATACAGAATGATGGCATTCGGGGTTCCATTAAATAAATACTACTGGAAACATTTGGGGCCAGCCTTTCCAGCTCTCTGGAAATACAGTCAGGCAGGCAAAAAAGGCCCCCACACCACCCAACATTCAAAGCAGGCTTTTGCTTCCGGGAAGAGTTGTTTTCTCCACCTAAGTATATAATGTGCTTCCAATTACGTTCTGTGCTTCCAATTACTGCCTGGGGGATAGAGGATCTGCCCTCCCAAATTTCCAAGGGGAGAACACTTTTAACTGTCAGAAAGAGGACCGAAGTCCTCAAAGTACAAGAACTCAACTGTGTAAACTGCAAATAATAAATCTTAGATCTATTTGGGCTTGGTTTTTGTGAGGTGTTTTTTTTTTTTTCCTGACAACCTAAAAGTAAAAGGTACAAATTTATCATCAAGAAAGATAATAAGACACGGGTAATGTGTGTTTTTCCCACCACCTCCTCACTCCCCCTGGTTCTCCCAAGCCCTTGCTCAGCACACAGCTCTGATGCTAAACTGTGGCTAGCCCCCTTCAAGGTGCCCAGACTCACTGCTTCCTGGGCCAAATTTTCCAGGATCCTCAGTAATACACATTTCAAGAAAACAAAAATACAAATGTTTGTGATTGCTGCTCCAATCACACCTGCCCTCTGGATTTCTGCATGTTGTTAAGGCTGTGGCCCTGAATCCTTCAGGAAATAGTTCAGCTCAGTATCTGTACCATATGGGGTCCGTCTTTGGGCTCAGTGACTTACAGTGACCTAAAGAAGCATGTGTACTAGGCCCCCTCAGTGCCCCAGAGCTGACTATCTCTCAGCCTAGAAACAAGTTGTAGGCAGATGGTACAGGCATATCAGAGAGATGCTGTCCTGGGCAGTAAGCTGCCTGCGTGCCCATGCTTTTGTCAGGCCAGGACTGGAGTCTTGTTCTTGTGAGTCCCACATGCCCTGGGAGGAGTGTGCATCCCAGCAGTCAGCTGTGTCTCATGGACCACTTGGGGAAGATGGCTCAGGTGGCCTAACCATCACCGCAGAGAAGCCCTCCTGCAGATAACACAAGGCCATTGCCTGAACCCGCAGCTCAATAAATCAGGCTCACGTGAAGATGTTCATCTCTTTTTCTTCATTGTACTCACTTCTGCAAATATACCCCCAGAGCTTAAAGGTGGCGTTTTCCAGTCATAAGAGTCCAATTGAGATAAAATTTATCTTTTGGCTTGTAAATGTCAGCCTAGTCAATCAAATGCAGAAAATATCTCCAGTCTATGAGAATCAGGCTAGGGTGGGGATTAGCAGACCTCTCGCAGACTGACTCCATCCACAGACCTCGGAAGGCTCTCCTCCCTGGTCCTGGGGGACATGACCTTCTCTTCATCCCTATGGTCACATCCCTATGTTAACCTTATTAGGTCCGGGACTGTATCTGGCCTAAGAGGGATGCACTAAGCAACACCTCAGGCCCACATCAGCTGGACCACACACACCCGTGCAGCATTTTTAAAACGGTCTCTCTGTAGCTGTTTGTGGCAAAGGTCTAGGTCATTCCAAACAACACTGAGAGAGGATAGTGAATGCTTGCGTACACGCTCAGTCAGTAAGTCACGTCCGACTCTTTGTGACCCCATGGACTGTAGCCTGGCAGTCTGCTCTGTCCATGGGACTCTCCAGGCAAGAATACTAGAGTGGGTTGCCATGCCCTCCTCCAGGGGATCTTCCTGACGCAGGGACTGAACTCGTGTCTCCTGCGTCTCCTGCATCGTAGGTGGGTTCTTTTCCACTGAGTCACAGGGAAGCCTGAGTAAACGCTTAACAGATACTAGAAGAGGAGCAATCTCGTGGACAAAGCCTGAGGGTGGATGGATAGCCTGAGTGAAGGGTCTGTTGCACTGACCACCTCTGCCTGGCAACAGGGAAATTGTCAGACGCCCCTCCTCTGCTGTCTTCTGGGCAACTCAGGGCCAACACAGGTGCTGAGTGGGAATGGGCAGGACCCCTGGACTGGGGCGGAGGGCCCTCAGCCTCTCAGCCACCCTCTCCCTGCAGGGGCTCCAGCAGGGATCAGAGCTCCAACAGAAAATGAACTGAGGCAGGATTTGCTCAGTTTCCCCAGGAATGTGGCAGAGCTAGGATCGTTGCAGACACCTCGGGGAGATGTGAGCATGCTGAACCCCTCAGGGCACAGGGAACCCAGGTAGGAAGACAGGGTCAAGTGGTGTGGGTGGTCAGAGCATCTCGTGGTCCTTCTAAAGCCCCTCCTCCAAGAAGCTGCCGAGATGACCTCCCGTGTCGTATGAGTGCCACTCTGGAAGGCCGACACCCCTGCTGGGGAGTGCTGTCAGAGGCCTTTAGTTCGCATCTTGCCGTGGGATCCCTGTTCCCAAACCAGCAGTATCTCCCATTGGGCCAGCAGCAGCTGTGCTTCGGGGATGGGCCTGGGTCCGACCAGGCTGTGTGTGGGTGTCTTCTCAGACAGGAGTGAGCTCCCAGCAACTGCCTCTGCCAGCTGGTGAGGCTGACACCTCTCTAGTCCCTGGAGACTTGTTCCACTCAATGGAAGACTCTCATTAGCAAGTCTGATTCTAGGGAAGTTTGACCAGAGAACAACAGCCCCGTCTGTTCCCAAGTCAAAGCTTCACCTGCTGGGGGAAACTCTGACTAGAGATGTCAAACCAGTGGGCTTAGAGCCGGACACACTGACTTCTCTTCTCTCTGATGGTGAAGACAAGCTCTTGCCAATGTGAGTATTTCATCTCTTTGAAAACCTCTGGGTGGAGAAGAATCAAGTTCACTACTAGTTCCTTCCTGGAAACTGATTCTCTTGCTAAACCCAGGAGAGATGGAGGGGTGGGTAGGAAGGACAGGCCAAGACATACATCCAGGGGTTAAAAAAGTCAAAGGGAAAATTTAGCTCACCAGTATAAAAAACATGGGTCTTCACTGGTGGCTCAGTGCTAAAGAATCACCAGCCAATGCAGGAGGCGCAGGTTTGATATCTAGGTCAGGAAGACCCCCTGGAGGAGGAAATGGTAACCCACTCCAGTATTCTTGCCTGGAGAATCCCACGGACAGAGGAGCCTGGTGGGCTACAGTCCATGGGGTCACAGAGTCTGACACGACTTATCGATTAGACAACATTAAAAACATGTGGCTTTTATTTCTCCTAATTTATTTTATTTATTTTTTGGCCATGCCACATGGCATGCAGGACCTTAGTTCCCTGACCAGGGATCGAATCCAAACTTCCTGAAGTGGAAGAGCTGAGTCCTAACAACTGGAATGCCAAAGAAATCCCTCTTTCTCCAATTTTAAAGAGTAAAATTCATCTCCTAAATTTCACTGATTTCATAAGGTGCAAAAGTAAAACTCAGTGGAAGACAGTGATTTTATCAAGAGGATGGGAGAATAAGACTTGTGCTTGGCAGAAGGGTTGCCACATGGAATTTGGGATGTCCAGATTCGAATTTCAGACAAACAACGAACAACGTATTTAATGTTAATATAAGTGTGTTCCATGCAAAATTTGGGACATACTCATACAAAAACTGGAGAAGCCAATGGCAACCCACTGTAGTATTCTTGCCTGAAGAATCCCATGGACAGAGGACCCTGGTGGGCTACAGTCCATGGGGTTGCAAAGAGTCAGATACGACAAAACGACTAAAAGCAACAGCATGCTAAAATGATCAGTTTATCTGAAATTCAAATTCAGTTGGGTGTTCTGTATTGGTTTTGTTTTCGTGAAGTCTGGTAGCTCTGCTTGGAAGACAGTCTACACCTAGAGCCTTGGAGACTGCCTGTCCCAAGTGTCTCCCCTCAGCGTGTCACATCATTTAACGAGGGTGTACTCCATCCATTTACCTGAGGAGTGAAACAGAGCCATGCAGGTGGCCAATGTCCAGGATTTGTTTTCAAAGCCTTTCAAAACAAACCAGCCATTAAATACAAGGTGTTAGGCCAGAGAGGCCTATTTTGGGAGGGAGGACAGCCACAACTGGTCCACGGCCATTCTAGCTACCGACTGATCATGCCTGACCTTGGCTGAGGGGGCCTCCCTGCTTCTAAAGCCAGCAGGGCCCCCTCTACAGCTGGAGGAAGGGGGCTTTCAAAGACATTCTTGTCCTTGTACAAACCTTGAAATTGTTGAACTGGTGAACTGGGGAACAGGCCCTGTCTGTGTCTATTTATAGGGGAAAGATCTCATTTTAAGGGGAGAAGAAAGACAAGAGGAGCTGGGCCCAGCAGGGAACCCAGACTTCAGGAGAGGAGAAGAGGGGCAGTTCTGACCATCCCCAAGTCTGAGAGCTGGGAAGTTAATAATGTTAATAGGTGGGAACAAATCCAAAAGTGCAATCCACCCACCCCTCATCCCCACCGAAAAAAACAAAATATCAGGACCCAAGTACAACCTTCTTACAGAGAGCAACTCAAAGAAGGCAGGTGTCTTCCCCAGAGTCACCAGGACTGACTATGCCCTCCCGCAGCTGTGGCATTGTGTGGGCTCCAGGGCAGTCCTGGCTGCAGCCTAGGGTCCGCTGGGGCTGGCAGGAGCCAAGCGGCCCAACCGAGAGGGGAGCCTGCAAAGCCCTTTGGTTCCGGGGGATGGGCTGTGGCTCCCAGGGCAAGCGGTGATGGCCATTAGACACAGTGGCTCCAGTCACAGGTGGAGACAGCCATCAGATATGGTGGCTCCAGGACAGCATAGTGCCAGTGGCAGGGAAGATCTGGGATGACCAGTGGGTGACCTTGAGGACAGAGGTGACACCTGGCTGGACCAGATGTGATGCCCAGGAACCAAACACTGGGGAGGGTCCAGGCCTCACACAAAGTGGGTACTCAGAGGATGGGTGAATGAATGTGAGGTTTTGCAATGTTCACACAACAGGTATAAAAAACCAACCATTGGGACAGAAGGTGCCCAGGGGTCCCCACTCAAACTCCCATTCTAATTACACCTGAGGAACCCCGGGTATTAATAACTGTAAGGGCCAATCAGTCGATTTCCTTTTGGACACTAGGGGCAACGTTCTCCGTGCTCACTGAAGTCCCTGGTCTGCTTTCCTCCCAATCCACTACAATATTGGGTCTGTCTGGATGAGCCAAATGCTATTAATTCAGTCACCCTTTAAGCTGCAACTGAGCCTCTGTGCTGTTTTCTCATGAGTTTCTAATTGTGCCAACATCTCCCTCACCCCTTCTGGGGAGGGATATATTGAGCAAGGTCCAGGCCTCTTTTTTCATGAATATGGAGCCCATTCTTTTTAACTGAACAAAACGTAAATCCTAGACTGTGGACTAATGGAAAAACTTTGGGTTGAGCAAAAAAATGCTGTTCCTGTCATTATCAAGCTCAAAGACCCTCACCTATTTCCTCACCAAAAGCAGTACTCACTAAAGCTTGAGGTTAAGAAAGGGTTAAAGCCTACCATTGAAAATTTAAAGGAAGAAGGACTATTAATTCCCTGTAACAGTCCATACAACACTCCTATTTTGGGTGTGAAAAAGTCAAATGATAAATGGAAGCTAGTTCAAGTTCTTGCAGGTCAAGAAGCAACAGTTAGGACCAGACATGAAACAATAGATTGGTTCTAAATTGGGAAAGGAGTACATCAAGGCTGCATATTGTCATCCTGCTTATTTAACTTATACACAGAGTACATCATGAGAAATGTTGGGCTGGATGAAGCACAAGCTGGAATGAAGATTGCAGGAGAAATATCAATAACCTCAGATATGTAGATGATACCACCCTTATGGCAGAAATGGAAAAAAACTAAAGAGCCTCTTGATGAAAGTGAAAGAGGAAAGTGAAAAAGTTGGCTTAAAACTCAACATTCAGAAAACTAAGATCATGGCATCTGGTCCCATCACTTCATGGCAAATAGGTGGGGAAACAATTGAAACAGTGACAGAGTTTATTTTGGGGGGCTCCAAAAATCACTGCAGATTGTTACTGCAGCCATGAAATTAAAAGACGCTTGCTCCTTGGAAGAAAAGTTATGATCAACTTAGATAGCATATTAAAAAGCAAAGATATTTTGCCAACAAAGGCCATCTAGTCAAAGCTGTGGTTTTTCCAGTAGTCATGTATGGATGTAACAGTTGGACTATAAAGAAAGCTGAGTACCAAAGAATTGATGCTTTTGAACTGTGGTGTTGGAGAAGAGTCTTGAGAGTCCCTTGGACCTCAAGGAGATCCAACCAGTCCATCCTAAAGGAAATCAGTCCTGAATCTTCATTGGAAGGACTGATGCTGAAGCTGAAACTCCAATACTTTGGCTACCTGATGTGAAGAACTGACTCATTGGAAAAGACCCTGATGCTGGGAAAGATCGAAGGCTGGGAAAGTAGAAGGGGATGACAGAGGATGAGATGGTTGGACGGCATCACCGACTCAATGGACATGAGTTTGAGTAAGCTCCAGGAGTTGGTGATGGACAGGCAAGCCTGGCGTGCTGCAGTCCATGTGTTCACAAAGAGTCAGACACTACTCAGTGACTGAACTGAGTTCAAGATTTATGAATAATAAATGAGGCTGTGGTTCCTTTACACCCCGTGGTGCCTGATCCTTATACTTTATTGTATGAAATTCCTAAATGAGTCAATCAGACAGTCGGCTTCTTAAATACCAATAGCTATTACTGGAGGGACCAGTAACTAAACTTAGAATTTGTGGAAACTTAAACCCACTTTCCTTCCAGAAAAGGTAAATGAAGCCCTAGAATTAACTATGTGACTCAGCTTTCAACTTTTCAACCTCCTCATCAGTTGAAGGCTTCTCATGGTAGATTTCTCCACTTCAAGAAAAATACTTTCTTCAACTCTGCAAATACATTCACCAATAACAATCATATGTGATGCCTCTTCTTTATCTGATGACAACTAACATGGACTGATATAACACATTGTACCTTAACTATGGACATAAGGTGACTTTTAATTTTGATTATGTTTTAACTTGGTTTAATGACAATTTTGCCTTACAGGAGAAATTAAATTGCTCAATCATGTGTGACTCTTTGCAATTTGATGGACTGGAGCCTACCTGGTTCCTCCACCCATGGAATTTTCCAGGCAAGAGTACTGGAGTGGGTTTCCATTTCCTTTTCCAGGGGCTCTTCCTGACCCAGGGATCGAACCCAGGTCTCCCATATTGTGGGCATATGATTTTCACTCTGAGCCACCAGGAAAGCCCACATTTACTCTACATCTGTAACCACAGTCTCATTTATTATTCATGAATCTTGAACTCAGTTCAGTCGTTCAGTCCTGTCTGACTCTTTGTGACCCCATGGACTGCAGCATGCCAGACTTCCCTGTCCACTGCCAAATGTGACTGTTTTTAGATTATAAATGGCTGTCCAAGCTCCTACGAGTGCCACAGCTTCCTCCATTATTACTTGGGGCCCCTGGATCAGAAACCCTCAATATGAGGGTTAGGAGAATAGGTTTCCTCAACAATTTAGGGACAATGCCCCTCAACAGCAGGAAGTAGTTATGGAATAAAAATGCGACCCCTTTCCCTTGGCAACATAATTCTCCTACAAGAAAAAAAGGGGGGAATGAGAAAAGAAATTGTTAGGTAGGTTGATAAGGAGTCCAGGCCACTCAAGGTGGAAGAGGTCCATGGCTATCCAGGAGGAGAAAAGGGTCCGAAGCTCTCAAGGAGGAGCAAAGAACAAACGTTTTTTTCCTACAGTGCTTTGTCTTTGTCAACATAACAATGTATCTTGCTCCAGGACCTGTTTCTCCTTAATAAGAACCTTCTGACTAATCTTGCTATATTAAGACATATGTTGTGGGAGTGGGTCTGGTTCAGTCAGTTCAGTGGCTCAATCATGTCTGACTTTTTGTGAACCCATGGACTGCAGCATGCCAGGCCTCCCTGTCCATCACCAACTCCAGGAGCTTACTCAAACTCATGTCCATTGAGTCAGTGATGCCATCCAACCATCTCATCCTCTGTTGTCCCCTTCTCCTCCTGCCTTCAACCTTCCACAGCATCAGGGTCTTTTCAAATGAGTCAGCTCTTCGCATCAGGTAGCCAAAGAATTGGAGTTTCAGCTTCCTTCCAATGAAGATTCCGGACTAATTTGCTTTAGGATGGAATTGTTGGAACTCCTTGTAGTCCAAGGGACTCTCAAGAGTCTTCTCCAACACCACAGCTCAAAAGCATCAATTCTTTGGTACTCAGCTTTCTTTATAGTCCAGCTCTCACATCCATACATGACTATTGGAAAAACCATAGCTTTGACTAGATGGACCTTTGTTGGCAAAGTAATGTCTCTGCTTTTTAATATGCTATCTAAGTTGATCATAACTTTTCTTCCAAGGAGCAAGCATCTATTTAATTTCATGGCTTCAGTCACCATCTGCAGTGATTTTTTGTGCCCCCCCAAATAAAGTCTGTCACTGTTTCTATTATTTCCCCATCTATTTGCCATGAAGTGATGGAACTGGATGCCATGATCTTAATTTTTTTGAATGTTGAGTTTTAAGCCAACTTTTTCACTTT